>NC_133538.1:475678955-475995740 GCF_048544455.1 Silene latifolia | reverse complement strand
CAAATCCCCATATTAGGGTTTAACCAACTTTAAGGAAAAACTATAAAAACGGTACGTAAATCTTACCCTCGACGCAAGGATCACAAAGATATAAAGAAAGGTAGAATCCGACCTTCCAAGCTCCGGGATTTGCTAACAATGCGATTGATGCGAAGAACGTAGTTTGATTTCTCTTTTCTCAGTAATTAGGTTTTAAAAAGTGTTTAAACAATAGTGACGGAAGTAATATATACCTTAATCGCATTATTAACAAAACCCGAGCAATCGTCCCCCGTAAACCGGCTACTCGATCGAGTAGCTAAGGTACTCGATCGAGTGCCCCCTTACTCGATCGAGTATCTGCGTTACTCGATCGAGTACCCAACAGGTCAGAAACTATTATAAATTGCAACTCACCCTTACTCGACAGAGTAAGGCCTACTCGATAGAGTACCCAGAGACTCATAAATCCGTAGTATTACAGTCTTCCCTCCTTAAAAAGAACTTCGTCCCCGAAGTTCAACCCATACATAAAAACAAACATACTAACTCGGTCAAGACGCAACAAAACTACTAAGAACTCTAAACAAAACCCAACTTATAAAACATGAAACCATGAACTCTTAACACCAACTCCACCAACTATTCCTACCTCCACACCTCGCTCACGATGTCGTATCATCTACATCATAAAATCTCCCGACACTAACTCTATACACTACCAACTACCATCCACTAACGCTGCTAGCTTCATAATATATCATCCACTACCAAAACCAATATCAAGACACTCATAGACATCAAACGGAACGTTACATTCTACCACCCTTAAAAGGAACTTCGTCCTCGACGTTTACTCACACTCATAACCTTATCATCCAACTGTCAACACTAGTGAAATATTCTCACACTCCTAAACATCACACTACTATAAGCACGACCATGGCCTTTTAACAACATCAACCACAAAATATACAACTTCCTTCTTTATGCTACACCAACACTCTACTGCGAATATACCACCATATGCGCAACCATCAAACTCTCTTTTATCGCATCCTACTCCTCTTAAGATAAATGTTACGTCCTCGTAACTCACTAATACTAAATCCTAGCTATATCGTCTCATTATCCTCATCACCACCGCATGTCAAAGATAGCCACCTATAATCTAAACACTCGCCATGCATATATCCAAAGCTCTCTTACTTAAACATTTCTCATATCTCAACTCATTCGGCACATCACCTAACCTATACCATAAAACTCATAGCAAACTCACCATACTAACTCTTCCTTATTACTGCAAAACAACATACCTCTCTATGTAAAGCACCTATCTCCCAAAAGCATAACTCACGATCTACACTCGTTACGTACACTCACACTAGATCCTCAAGTTCTTTCCTTGATTACCGCAAAACTCATACATAACTTAACATGACACTAATTTCCACAACACCCTACACTCACCGTCTCAACAAACGATTATGAACCACCCGCATCTTTCAGGTCATTACCACACATATTGTACGAATCACTTGCCATTACCATGTCCACTAAAGCCTTATCTAGAACAAGTTAAAAATTACTGTAACAACTTCTCACAACCGTGTTCCATCAACAAAATATCACTATACTACGACAACGACGAAAACAGACACAACTCTCTTTCCTATCACACTTTACCCTCATTCCCAAACTTAAACTGGTAAGAACCATCAATAAACCAAACAACTGTCTATCTATACAAACTGAACTCACAGGCAGCAACATCAAACAAAACAACAAACTATGTATGACTGGTATGTACTTTCGAAATTCGAATCATAATCATCCCGCCTATTCCACCACAACCGGTGACGGCATCGCAACACCGTCACCAACAAACCACACTGCAAAGGCGAAAATATCCGCATCACAACACTAAGTACCGTGCCCGGATCACCACCCGAGGCACAACGACCACATCGGTAGACATCACAACTACATACAATTCCCATAAACACTGACTCAGAATAACTTCTCAGACAAGAAAAACATACCCAAATCCACTTACTACATCATAATGCAACATATTATATGAATTCAACAGATAATAACTTCATGAATATCGTCCCCTTACCATATCACAGATTAACATGTATCATGAATACATACAAGTATAACCAGTCATGCCAGATCACTCAAATTATTACCTTTTTAATCATCATTCAATTAGATTAGCGTACCCAACATGCATTACAGAACATTCAAATAACAACTTTATGATAATCACACCATACCACGTCTTGTGAGGTCAAAACCTCACGCAAACATTTATATATATCACAAACCCGTAATCACATCCAACCAGTCAATCCTGATCACGTAAGTTACCACCTAACAAAAGTTACCTCTCACCCGAGCTTAACTCGTATACATCTCATAACATATCCTCCCATTCGCATATCCATCACCCTCTGCCAAAAGTAGCCACACCATTAATACTCAACTACTAACAACCGCCTCTTATAACCACATCTTATACTCTTTTATAACCATACTTATCAATCTGGTCTCTACAAAATCAACCTCTTTAGAATTGCTACCTTTCTAATATACCATCACCCTTAACCACTAGTCTCAAACCATCACACTACCACCGTCCGGACATCAAACCTCTTATACTCATCTCTAAACATCACGATTTCTTTCCTATCTTTGGTTAACATCACAAATAACGAGCATCAAATCCATCAACAAAAATCACCTCAACACTATTTCCAATTCCATCCTTAATTGTATAGTCACCTAACTCTCCACCAAAATCTCATAGAGTGCAGATACTAAATCAACCTCTTGCTCCCTTAATTCCTCAAAACTCATGATTAATCATGTTGTCCTGACACTTCTGTATAACCATTAACTTACTTACTCTTGACAGTATCATACATCTTGACGATTCCTTACTTTTATGTCACATAACTCCGGTGAACATTTTTCTCAGCTTACTTTTATCCTTCTTTTCTCTTTATACTCAACAATACCATTTAATAGCTCAACTCCTTATTACTTCTACCTAACTCTTTAGTGTTCCAATTACCTTCTCATCGCTCTAAAACCCAAATCCCATTATTTTATATCGATATCACCTCGCTCTTTCTTACCATGGATCTTCTCTTGCTATGCTATCACTCACACTTGCCACTATTCTATCCATAAAATCAACGTTCACTGTTCAAACAATTGCACCTCCTTTGTACCTCTCTAGCAATCAGAATTCATTTCATACCGTTAATTGCCCAAGGGAATCTCACAGTAGTTTCATCTCTTAATAAACCAAATCTCCCAAACTCACTCACTGTGTACAAATATACCTCGCGACATGTCTCCATAAAGTTCATTGTATGCTACTCTTCTCAACCCCTTTAAAACGAACTTTCACTACATATATCCTTAAACCACACGACTCCTAGCCATCTTCCTCCATAATTCTTTACACACCTCAAGCTGCCACTATCCACATCCTTACTTTGAATCTTTTTATTCTCACGTTCCTTAGACTCACATCATCCCTTGCCCACTTTCACTTACTTTTACATTACCCAACACACAATCATATCACTCATCTCGTCTCACAAAACCTGTTCTATATCTCAATTAAGCCATAACGATCTTCCTTTTCTTTTTCCACTATCTATCACAACCACGTATAACTCATGTCCTCCCATCGAACTCACACTCATCATAGGTGCCACTCTTTACATCATAAGATTGGGTAACTTACGCTTCAGGATCAACACAAACGTAAAACAGTGCATAAAGAAGTAATATAACAGCTTTGAATTAAACATAATATGCAACGAATGTCAAAAGATAAGCATATGACCTAAAACAGGGGTCACTAGATCGAGTACAGGCCACTCGATCGAGTAAGTGACTTACTCGATCGAGTAGGTGAAGATTAGAAGCACGTAAAACAAATTACCAGGGCAACTCGATCGAGTAACTGACGTACTCGATTGAGTGCCACCAACTCGATCGAGTACCAAGGCTACTCGATCGAGTACCTACGCATTTCTCAGCACTGTCCAGTTTTCGTAAAACAGTCGTAACTCACTCATTTCTTGTTCGTTTTGGGCGTGTGACCTATCGTTAGAATCGTAAAAGGACAAGCCTCCAATTGGAATCACATCAAAATCATTTATGCATCTCAAGTTATAACAGTTTAAAGACAACTTTGCTGTAATCAGACGATAAAACTATTTGATTTTTACTTCCAAGCAGCTTAAACAACAACCAAGCAAACAAAACCAGTCCAAAATTCATAAAACCAGTATTCATAATCATATGTTACTATTTTCAAAAGCCAAGCAACAACATTCATCATGCACATAGATTATTTAACTTGTCAATCACGATTTACCCACATGCTTTTATTTTATAACTTTATGTACACAATAACATAATATACGACATAAAATCCCCTATTCACAAGTTACTAACATTGCAATATTACAAAATCCATTACCCACATAAACATGTTCCACACATGAATTTCATATTTTTATGCAATTATTTACTTAATCTCTTCCAACCAATTCATCCATTACAGCTACACACTTCTTACCACATATACACATGAACAATAGTGGACAAGTACATAAACTTATCATACAACTTTATGCAAACAAAATATACGTATACGACACAACATTCCTATGCACATTTTATTATTATGCCACATTATGAATCATCCATCCTGAAACATCATCATTCATCACATATTATCACATAAGAACTAGTTCCTTTTTCTACCACATCATTCATCATTCTCATATACTTTTCCTACAATTCAAAACAATATTGTAAACCAACTATCATGCTTTCAATCAATAGCTTACGAAATCACATCATCACCATCTTTTCTACACATTCCCCATTCTCCACATACATACATCCACTGATTCATGCCACACATCACCATATAGGTACACAATTCACAAGATAAACACATAGCGATCCCGACTCATATCCCATGGTGACCGGTTCAAAATTGTAGGGCGAGTTCGCGACTTTAGGACGTATCCCAAGCCTTTGCATTAGCTCCTACAACTTTTACCCCGGGTTCATTTTAATTTGACTCCTTATATTCATTAGGTTCACTGGTTACAGGTTTCAGGATCGTCGCCCTGATACCATTTGTAACACCCCCATACTCCAAGTGCCTTACCAGGACCACTTAGGTATAAGGATACTACCATCTCGGTTACCCGAGGCATGATAATCATAAGACAATAACGAAACAACTTTAAATAGTATAACTTTAGTGAAAGGTTACAACTGAAACCAAATACCAAAATACGAATACATATTCTCAAAACCAACTGTCTACTGAGTTAACTGAAATGTTTATAAAACTAATAAAGCTACAGCGGAAGACTTCTATCAACTGACGGTGGCACATCCCAGCTATCTCAGTAACTCAACTCAAACTCGCTCACCATCGCTCACCATCCCCGAATGGATCACCGCAGTTTTACAAAACAACAACCGGGTCGATTAATCACACAACTTATATATATATATATATATATATATATATATATATATATATATATATATATATCAACAATACGATAAATGATGACAATTAACCGTCACACACACGAGAATCACACCATCCCATCAATCTCAATCACCGATCGTCCCTTTGAACCAATTACGCCAGTGGGGGACCGCAGCCGTACCCACCAAATCCTCGCTCCTCATATTGAGCGATTTCCCTGTTCATTAATGTGCACATCCCCTTCCGTGGCGGGTTCCACGAAGGGCAAAACTAGGGCGTGAAGCCACTCCCGCAAGTAACTCCACTCAGCCGAGAACGCATCTCGAGAACCAGAGACAACCAATCACAATCAACAACCGTCACAATACAATTACGATATTAATCAATCAATCTCCACACATCAACAATCATTATGGGACTAATACTGAGTAGGGAAACCCTTCCTGGAAAGCACAACTATCAGACGGTATCAACAGCTGTATCAAAAAGCCTCTTCTACAAATCCTCCTCCTAACATACAAACACATAATCACTACCAATCATAATCTATAACAAAACCCCCAAATTCCTATATTAGGGTTTAACCAACTTTAAGGAAAAACTATAAAAACGGTACGTAGATCTTACCCTCGACGCAAGGATCACAAAGATATAAAGAAAGGTAGAATCCGACCTTCCAAGCTCCGGGATTTGCTAACAATGCGATTGATGCGAAGAACGTAGTTTGATTTCTCTTTTCTCAGTAATTAGGTTTTAAAAAGTGTTTAAAGAATAGTGACAGAAGTAATATATACCTTAATCGCATTAATAACAAAACTCGAGAAATCGTCCCCCATAAACCGGCTACTCGATCGAGTAGCTAAGGTACTCGATCGAGTGCCCCCTTACTCGATCGAGTTTCTACGTTACTCGATCGAGTACCCAACAGGTCAGAAACTATTATAAATTGCAACTCACCCTTAATCGACAGAGTAAGGCCTACTCGATAGAGTACCTAGAGACTCATAAATCCGTAGTATTACAAGGACATTAGAAATAATGTCTATCTCGGTTTGGGGAAGTACATGCATACGCAACGGGAGGTAATCTAAATTACGCTCTTCGTCATAAACAAAAACCCATGCATTATGTAGTGTAGATTAGTGTAGCTTGCATTTAGTGTAGAATTCATGCATCATGCTTGCATAGTTTCCCATCATTTTGGCCATTGAGGACAATGCCCATATTAGTGTGGGGATGGGGAATTCTAACTTAACTTTTTTTCAAAAACCCAAAAAAATAAAAAAGTTTCGAAAAAATCAAAAAAATTGAAAAATTTGAAAATCCAAAAACAAGTTTATTTCCTTTGTAGTGTAGACTTGTATATATTGTAGTATATATTATATTTGTTCTATCCTTGTTCACATTGAATGACTACGCCGCATCCGAGACATGAGGATATTAAAGACCGCATGGTATGATCTTTCCAATCTCTTTTTTCCTCTTTATGTTAATGACTATGTGGCTTTATTTTGATTGATGCGGTATAAAAATGTGAATTTAGGACTTGCATTTAGTTTATATGGCATATTAGTTGGTAGAATCATTTGCATTAGGATGTATATATGCTAGTTGCATCATGGCATGTAGTTTGCATATTAGAAAAATTTTGCGAAACCATCTACTTGGGAAGCTTGACAAGTGTATATAAGGCCCTAGTAGATGCTTTTTCTTCTTAAGAATTTGCTTGTTAGAATACTTGTAAAACACCTTAGGATGTGTCATGCTAGTATCCTTTGACCCATGGATTAAGGCCTAGTCAAGAGTACCTTGTGGTGTGATAACTCCTTGGCTACCGTTTATTCCAAGGTGACCCTTGAAACCATACATCCATCATCCATGTTCTACCACATTTTTGTCATCAAAGGGAATGGGCACAAAAAGAAATTGATTTGAGTTCAAAGAAATGAAAAGTGAAAGAAAGTTTGCAAATTGCATCAAATGAAAAGTGGAGCAAAAATATACTCCTAAAGCCTAAAAAATAAGGCACCCTCACTACATATGGGGTGACTTTGAAAATGTTCAAAAAGAAATGCAAAGAAAAGTTGAAAAGTTATCAAGTATTGAAATGCCAAACATCAAAGAAATGGCAAAAGAAAGTGTTCTCAAATGTTATATGCCACAAGAAATTGGGGGGAAAAACAACAACAAATCAAACTCCCAAATGAAACTCAAATACTATTGATCCCTTTTATCCATCGTATCGATTTTTGTGCATGGTAGAGAGGGTACGACCCTTCTTCTTGTCTAGGCAAGAGGGGGAATTCCGCGATCCTCCAGTGTTTCTAATGCCATAGGGAGTCTACTCTTTACAAAAGCATTTAACGATTGAGGACAAAGGTACCCTAGCTTGACACAACTTCGAGGTGATTTATTGGTATCCTTCTAGGATTAGTAGTTTGAAGAAATTGCATCTATGAAGGAGTGTGTACCCTTGAATTGCTTCCCTTATAGATAATTTCCGCCACTTAGATGAGGAAAGTGGCTATTCTTTTGTAGATGCATCCATTACTTGATTTTGTGTGCTTAATGTTTGGATGTGTCGCCATTTTGGCAAGACCCACCTTGCCTTACAAGAAGGCATCCTACCTCATGGTTGTCTTGTTATGAGTTGAAGGGGCGGAATGAGACCCGCTAATTGTCACATATCGGCTATGCTATTAGGTTAGTTTAAATAATGGTCCTAGTCTTTGTCACCTCTTTACTCGGGACGAGCAAAGGTTCGGTTTGGGGATATTTGATGTGACCATAATTAGAGCATATTTAGTCCCCGATTTAGCCTTGTTCCCATGTTTTTTAGTGCATATTTGTGTCATTTATTGTCTTTAGTCCTTTGTTTTGCATATTCTTTGAGGTTTTATGTCCTTGGTAGGAAAGGAGTGCAAACCTTGCATTTTCATGGCAAAATGAAGCTAAAATGATTGAATTCAATGACCAAGCATCAAAGAGAAAACAAGATTAGAAGGCCTTTGTACATATTATAGTAGATGGGCAATGATGCGAAAAGATCCTTGCATCCCCGAGGAAATCCTCAAGGATTTTATAAAGAAAAAGGAAGAAGAGAAGAAAGAAAGAAGCTGTAAGACATTCCGAGCGGATTGTCCACAAGACGCCCGTCCAGCAACCACAATCCGAGCGTCTTCCCCCTGTGGACGCCCGTCCAAAACAACCCAAATCCGCCCGTCTTCCCCATCTGGACGCCCGTCCAGAATCACCAGAATCCGTCCGTCCCGTGCCCTGGACGCCCGGATTCTCTAACAGCCATTTCGTCTTCTACAAGCTTCAAGGAAGGATGCGCATATTTTTCTAAGACCGGCGAAAAGGAGACCGGAGTCTCCCTAGAGACCGGCGATTCCTCAAGGACTTAATCGTCATTTAAGCCCTTAGTAAACCCTAATCTATGTAACTAATCCCCACTATAAATACCCCATTAGGCTAATTAGAAGAGGATGTTCTTCTTAGCAATCTCTAGTGTAGTTAATATCAATCAAATCTCTCTTTAATCTTGTAATCAACATTTAATCAAGTTTTAATACAAGTTTCATTTCCTTAATCTCTCTCTTGTTCATCCTTTGTTTTGGGTAATTGAAGATTATTTGGGTCATTATTGGGAGATTGACAACCTTCTAATCTATCATCAAGTAGTTCTATTGTTCTTTGCTTTATTATTGGAATCATTAGTAGGTATAATTCTCTTAATCCCTTTTTAATTATTGCTAATTATCTTCATTTATTCATCATGTTTCACTTTGTTGGTATGATTGACAACCTTGCTAGCATGTTCAACATGATAATGAGTGAGTAGTTTCTTAGCTAGGGTTAATGGGTAATTAGAGGAAACCAACATGGGGGATGATTCATGGTTAATTTAATATGTTTTCATAGTTTATTTGCTTGCTTGTTGTGATCTCAACTTATGCACATGTTATGTTTGATAAAATGCGAGCCTATCAATCCTTGCATTTTTACCCATCACCTATCTTTTCAATGAGACTTGTAAGACATAAACCAACTCGAATCTCATTAGACCATGCATATAGTTGAGTAGGGAAGATTAAGTCGACTTGTAGGTGTTGTACAATCTAATCGATTCGGCTCCGGGACCCAAACTTTCCTAGGATTGTAAGATATAAACCAACTCGATCCATCACAACAATAATTGCTTGCTTATAATTTGAGAATATGTTTGTATGATCAATTCCCATGAATCCCCTATGACCCCATGACACCCTAGTGCCTTTTATCAATTGTTTACATCCCTTTTTAATCATCTTGCTAGTTTACTTTCATTGCTATTTAGTTTAGTGATCTTCTACTTCAAACTCCAAATTGTGAAACCCTTAGACACTACTAGTTGCAATAGAAAATCTCATCTCAATTCCCGTCCCTTGGGATCCGACCTTTACTTGCCTCTTTACTAATTGTAGAGTTGTTTGTGAAGTTATAAATTGTGTTTTGGTCTAGGTGCTCCTAACAACAACTCCCGAAAACTAAACCTCCTCGAGAGTCCGACCATCTTGTATTTATAATAAATTATTCATTCAATTTCAATTCCAAATTGTTTCGTAAACAATAATTTTATCTAAGTAATAAAACAATTCAATTACTTAGACCGTATCTAATATAATCGAATTACAATAAGACACGTTAATTTTACTCACAAAATCATCCATCAATTTTAAGCAATTTAATTAACTCGTATCGGCATACGATTAATTAAATAATCAATTAAGAGTATTTCCCTATAGGTATGACCTAAGGGGATCAACTGATCACCACCGTCGCACAACAGTAATGTCAAACTCTAGTCAGCCAATCATTACCGATATGTGTGGACCAGTTGACTGTAAAATTATTACATCCCACATGTATTCTTAAAATGAGATTTAAACATGTGATCATCATGATCGACAGTTGTGATCGCATTATTGTCGGAGGACACATATTCCAACATTTCAATGTATGAATAGTAAGGTAGGTTTGTGTTGACTTGCTCCTCAAACTCCCCATACCCATTGTCATACTCAAAAGATCCACCACATACTCCATATGTCAAGTCTTGAGCCATCATAGCTAAGACAAGGAAACAACTACAAGCATGGAAACTACACAAAAACGGTAAAAACAATCCTTGAGGAACAAGTTCCTCAAGGTGAAAGCAAAATCAAAATAGACAAACAAGTAAGAACTTAATCACATAGCACCATCTCCGGCAATGGCGCCATTTTGATAGGACAAGAGTTGGTCATCGCACATCTAATCAAACACATTTATAATACTCAACAAACAACTAGTTAGCGGTAAGTCGAGGTCGATCCATAGGACGGTGTGCTATGGGTTCTAAGTGTTGGGTCTGGTGTCCTCCACAGTTAGTGCAATGACATATAAATCTCTAAAAGGATCAAAGGGTATACTTTTGTATTATTATCAGTTGATCCATGTTTATCAATAACGGTTGGCTTGCTAGATAAGTTTGACGTTATTGTCATACAGATGGCGGTGATCAACTGGTCCCTAAAAGTCACACCTATAGGATACGTTTGAGAGATGTAACGGTATGAAAATACAGTCATGTTGATGCCTTATATGACTAAGCAGTTAGTCGGTGTTATTGACTAATAATTAGTCAAACGCGATGTTGAGATAATTATTTAACACGGATTAAATAATACTGGCTAAGGTGAATTAAGCGGTTAATTCGTAAATTAAATATAAACGATTATGTTTAATTAATGTATATTGAATTAATTAATTATACAATATTGTCATTGTCGGACAAGTATTAATATGTCGACTAATTCATGTTACTAGTCGATATTTTAATAACCGATAACGGATGACGATTTATAATTAAAAACCCGTCATATACATTTAGCAAAACGAGTCGGACCACGAGTTAAATAAGGAGAAAGTGGAAAGCCCACTCCCTCCCGTAAGCAACCTCACGGCCGAATGAACAAAAGGAGAGCTTCTCTTCTTTTGACCTAATCATTTTTCATTTGCACAAAAATTAGGGTTTTGGAGCATTTCTCTCTGAAATTCTAGATCTCACATCAGAAAACTCACAAATAACTCTCTCAATATTGCAAGGCAATTAGAGAGTAATTTCTAGCACAAGGGGCATAGTCTCAGACGATCTTGGGTGCAACAATTAGGAGGAAATCTATATTGATTTCTGTTCTTAGGCCGAAATTCACAGGACCCGAGGTTGATTCTTGTTCTTTTATCGTTTCTCTTGTTTTTCGTTTATGACAATTAATCACATGATAAAATTGCGTTATAGTCCTTAATTTTAAGGGGTTTTATACGGATACTATCCCACACTAAGTCCATCTATCTCAATTTATGCTAGTGTCACAATTGATGGGGTTTGTAGTTGTATTCTAAATAATGAAAGTAACAAAGTAAAGCAAACAATGAACTAAGAAATGTAAACAAATGACTTAAAAGCACTAGGATGTCATGGGGTCATAAGGGATTCATGGTGTTAATCATACAAACATGTTTACAATGTTGCAAGCAATTAATGTTGTGGAGGAACCGAGTTGGTTTATGTCATACGGTTCATAGGAAGAGTTGGGTCCCGGAGCCGAATCGATTAGATTGTACAACACCTACAAGTCGACTTAATTTCCTCTTATTCAACTTCTATGCATGGTCTAACAAGACTCGAGTTGGTTTATATCTTACGAGTCAAGTTGAGTAGATAAGAGATGGTTGTAAATGCAAGGATTCATAGGCTTAACATTTCATCAAACATAACATGTGCATAAAGTTGACATCACAACAAGCAAGCAAACTAATTATGAAAATATATTAGATTAAGCATGATAAATCCCATGTTTATCTCCCCTAATTACCCACTAATCCTAGTTAAGAGACTACTCACTTATTATCATGGTAAACATGTCATTAATGGTGTCAATCGTCACGACAAGTATAAACATGATAATAGAATGAACATTAAAGAGTAAGAGTAGAGGAATTATACCAAACTTGATAAAATCCAAATAATAAAGCAAAGAATAATAGAAGAAACTTGATTGATTGATGAAGGGTTGTCAATCCTCCAATAATAACCCAATAATCTTCAATTACCCAAAAGTAACAAACTTGAACAATAATTAAGGAGAGATTAATGTGTAATTTGTGGAAAGATTAAAGATTAATCTATTCTAATCTACTCCTAATCTATTCTAAGAGGGTTTTCTAATGTGGGGGCTCTCTACTCTAAAAACTTCATGCTTTGATTATTTACAAGTGGGGTATATATAGTAGAGCTTCATTAGGTTAACTAAGGCTAAATTAGTAATTAACATTTGTGAGTTCTAAGCACAGAATTGCTAGTCTTTCCGGAGAGATGAGCATCTCAGCTGAAGACGCCACGATCCGCTCGTCCAGGAGGGGAATCCGCTCGGATTGTTGCAGAGGTGGACGAGCGTCTTCAAGCCTTGGACGCTCGGATTATCCTTCTTGGACGGGCGTCATGTCTCTTTGGCCGCTCGGATTCTGCTTCAGAATCCTTCTTTTCGATTACTTCTCATTATTGTAAGATTAGTCTTTAGTTCTTGCCTTCTCTTCATACTAGTCCATCTAATGTCATCAATAAGCTTCCAAGTATGCACGAAAGACGGGAATTTCCACCTAATTATCTTCTTTCCTACAAAACATACGAAATGCACTAGGAAAGCAAAATAGAAAGCATTTGACGGATAAAATGGCTATGGAATGCTATAATAATGTGCAAAATGTGTTCAATTTAGGGACTAAATGTGCGCAAATAATGTTCACATCAATACTCAAGGTCTAAAATTACTTGATCTGTTTCCATTTTGGTTTCTGCCACATAAGTGCTCCTGACAGGGTACTGTAATTGCTATGCGAGAGACTTACCTGTCTTGGAAGGTTTTAATGATTCAGTGTAACATTCCTGGGCAGACATTTGTTCATATTTGATAGTTGTTATTCCCCATTCTGTTGGTATTTTGATACATTGGTGGTAAGTGGAAGGTATTGCTCTGACATTGTGGATCCATGGTCTTCCTAGGATAGCATTTTAGGATGACAGGCAGGCAGTCCAGGACTCCAAATCTCTCATATGAGGAGGAGACTCTTTCCACATATGTTGGCAGGTATATTTCTTCTAGTGTGTCCTTTGTTTCTCCACTGAATCCTACCAGGACATTTGATTTCTTTATGATCTGGCTTTCATCAATCTTCATTGCCTTCAAGACGTCCAGCATGATTAGGTTAACTGAGCTGCCTCCATCTACTAAAATTCTCAGGACACGTGCTGTTCCTATTTGCATGGTAATAACCAGGCTATCATGATGTAAATAACGGATTCCTTGCATGTCAGTATCATCAAAAGTAATCTGAGGTAAATTTTTGTGTTTAAAAGGAGAGTTCATTTTTTACTCCCCGGCAATTTTCTTTGCAGCAAAACTGGTCAGGCCACAGATCTCAGATCCTCCATTGATGAATTTGACCTCATAGATAGGTGGTGCTGGAGGCAGGTCACGTTGTTGTCTTTCCTGATCTTTTCTTGCTCCATTGTCTTCCCTACTTTTTGATGGCATTAGATCCTTTAAGTAGCCATTCTTTAGTAGGTAGGCCACTTGCTTGCGCAGTCCCAAGCATTCTTCTATCTCGTGTCCTATATCCATATGGAATTCACACAATCTTATTGTGTCTTTCCTTGAGTTGGGATTGTTCGTCTTTTTTGGCCACTTGACAATATCTCCCATGTTGTCAAGTCTTTTAAGAAATCCTGCAGTATCAACAGAAATGTTATACTCTTGAATAGTGGGATAAGTATAAGAATTACCTCGTTGATCGTGTGCATAGTTGACTTCTGATCTGTCAGGCCTAGTATAAGGGGATGGCCTGGAACTTCTTCCTCTGTGGTTGGAAATATTCTTGTTGGATCTGTCATATCTTGGGTTGTTGTCAGTGGTGTCCGCTTTGAAGCCTTTATCTTCTTCCAGCCGGATTTAGCCTATGGCTAATGCCTGAACATCTTCAAAGGTACAGCAGGGCTTCATAGTCATCTCATCATAGAAATCACTGTCCAGGGGTAGCCCTTGCCTGAAAGCTTCCACAGCTGTTCCAACATCACATCTGGGGATTGACACCTTTTCTTTGTTGAATCTGGTGATGAAGGCTCTGATTGATTCACCAGGCTTTTGCTTGATCCTGTAGAGATCACTGGATCTCTTTTCAAGTTCCCTATTGTTGGCGAATTGATGGTTGAAGGAGTTGATCAGGTCAACAACGGACTTGATGCTTCCACTTGGCAGATTTATGTACCATTGTAGGGTAGGCCCATTAAGAGTTGTTCCAAATCCCTTGCACCTGTAGACTTGTCGTAGTTCACTGGGTATAGAGGTTGCCAACATTCTTTGTTTGTAGTAGGCTATATGATTTTGTGGATTTGTTTTCCTATCATAAATTCTCATTGAAGGGACCACAAATTTCTTTGGAAAATTTATCCTGGCTATCTCATCCACGAAGGGTGAGTCAGCATAGCTCTTTGGATTTGCTTCTTCAATGGGAGTGGATACTCCAGGGATCTTCTCAAATTTTTCATGGAGTTTCTGGATTTCATGGAGCATGGCCATCATGATTGCCGTGTTGGTCTGATCTAGTACAACCTCTTCATTTGGGATTTCTTCTGAGTCTGTATCACCTTCTCATGCTCTGGACTTTGATGGAGTAGAAGTACCAAATTTGGAGAAATCAATGTTCCTGATGATTGAGGAAAATGGCTTGCCAGGTTGAATCTTCAATTTTGATCCAGAAGCTTTGTCTCCTAAACTTTGTTTCAGAGTGGATTCTGATTCTTTCAATTTCACAACTTCAGCTTCAGCCTGAGCCATCTTTTGTTTCAGTTGTTCCATTTCCAACAATTGATGTTTAGTAGCAGCTAGTTTTTGTTCAATGCTATCTCCGGCCATTTTTTGAGATTGTTTTTGTGTTGTTAGGTTTTAGATTTTGATTATTTTGGAGCTATATGCCCCACGGTGGGAACCAATTATTTTAGAAGGGATTTAACTAAATGAAAACGTCCTGGCATGGAAGTTTTGAGGGGGTGATCTAACTCAATCGAATTGCCTGACTAGTATTGTTAGAAAAGTAAATCAACAGAAAATAATGACACAAAGATTTATACGTGGAAAAACCCTGGGAATAAGGGAAAAAACCACGGGCACCAAGTCAAGAGGGATTGTTACTATGATTTTATGTAACCTGACAGGGAATGAGTATGTCAGGCGAGAAATAGGGGGACAGGCTAAGAA
Organism: Silene latifolia; assembly: GCF_048544455.1. NCBI lineage: Eukaryota > Viridiplantae > Streptophyta > Magnoliopsida > Caryophyllales > Caryophyllaceae > Silene > Silene latifolia. The sequence goes on along the minus strand of NC_133538.1, from coordinate 475,979,873 downwards.
TAATGCTAGACAATATGTTGATTACAAATATGAGAATAAAAGTACGAGTGATAGAGTGTGTGTGTTCTAATCTTGTCTTCATTGTTATTTATAGTAGACTTCAAACGGTCTTCTGAAGTCCTATTAGAGTTTCTTGGTAAATAGGACTCGTGCCCTATTTACCCGGAAATAGTTGATTGACCCATTCCACATTCCAGCCGTTGCTTTTGATCTTTTTCTCTATATTCTTCTTTTGAATAGGTCTTCCTTATTTATATGGACTTTGTTATCACATCCTGACCGTACTTTCCTTTCTCCCCTGACTTGTTTTGGTGATGGTATCCTTATGCCTGACGTGATGTCTTTTTAGGCCAGGCTTTTTAGTTGCCTTATCCTGTGTTCCCCTCCTGCTTGATGCATGTCCAGGTGTTCCAATTGTCTTGCTTTAGATATTTTTAGTTCAGGCTTGGCCTTGCATATTGTCTGACTTATGTCTGACGAATTAGGGTACTTCTGGGCCCAACATTTAGCTTCAATATTCTTGATTGATTGTGGTAATTGGTTGGACCTGTGTTATTTTGATAATCGTTGTTGTGGTACAGCTGATTGTGATTGTTTGTCTGTGGTTCTCGAGGTGCGTCCTTGGCTCAGTTGAGTCACTTGCGGGGGTGGCTTCACGCCCGTAGTTCGCCCTCCATGAAACCCGCCACGGGAGGGGATATGCACATTAATGGACATGGGTTTATCGCTCGGATAGATGAGTGGGGCTTAGGTGGGAACGGCTGCGGTCCCCCGCTGGCAGGGCTGGTCCAGTGGACAGTCAGTGATGGTGGTTGGTTGGAGGAGATGTGGTGTGTGTTGTTGTTGTGCTTGTGTTGGGTCTGTTTTGTGTGTTTTGTTACTGCAGTTACTAATCTTGTGTGGTTTTGTTTTGTTGTTTGCTTTTTTTGTGTCTGCCGTGATCCACTATGGTGAGCAGTCAGTATTAGCAGGTGGTTGTTGGATCATAGCTAGGTGCTTGGAGGGACGAGTCTACCACGAGTCACAACAGAAGTAGTTCACATAGTAGATAGTGGTTTTGAGTTGTATCTGTTCATATCGTCTGTTGTTAGTAATCACTTGTAATATAAGTTAATTGTTCTTTTATCGACATTTGATTATTACAGTTCTCAGGAAACCGAGATGGTAACGCCCTTATATGCTAGGGAAGGTCTTGCTAAGGCCTTGGTATATGGGGGTGTTACAAAGTGGTATCAGAGCGACGATTTTGGAACCTGTAACAAATGAGCCTTATGAACGTAGAGAGTCTAATAAAATGAACCTTGTGTATGTACCTTGGGATCCCCAGCTGATGCTAGATTTTGGGTGAGTAGGCGCCCTCATTTCAAAATCTTGGCCCCATTGTGCTTAAGCCAGTCACCGGTTATGGGGAATATCGAGTCGGGAATTATGTGCCTAGTGTGTATAATGGTTATGTTAGAAATACCTGTGACGGAGTTTCTATTTATGTTAGTATGTGTAATTGTGATGTGGAACTGTGTAAGTTTGTGGCTGAGTAGAAGTGTGTATGGATGTAGTAAAAGTGGTGAAGTGTTTATAGTACGTAACAGTTTTGTGGGATATGGCGATAATAATGTTTTCTAAATCGTTCTATGCGTATTAGTTATAACGGAATTGTGGGTCTTGCATGTGGTGATGATAGTAAGTAGTAAGTTTTGAATTAGTTGCAACGTTTGTCAAGTAGTATTTGGTAAGTGTGATGGATGAATGGTTGAATGCTTCCATGATATGGCATAGTAAGTTGAGTAATGTAGTTGATAATTTGTGGTGAGTTGATTGAATTATTAACAAACTCGGATGATAAATGATGGTTTAATGTTAGATGAATGTTTAGAGTGATATAACTATAAGTTGTATTGTTGAAGTTGCAAACGCTTGATTAGAAGTAAAATAATGTGTTGAATGTATGCATGAATAAGCTAATAGTGGGGTCAATCGTTTTGCGTAATGTTCGTCATAGAATGAAGTAATATGTCCCTTGGTTGAGCGAAACTGTGGGTTACATTTGAGTAGTAATAGTGCGTTGTGAATGAATATAATAATCTGTGACGATTTCCAAACTTGTTTTGGAATCGACACGATTGGAATCGACACGAGTTGTTGTTTTACAGGAACCGTTACTCAAACTCGTAACTTTTAACCTTGTTCTTAATCTCGCTCGACCGAGTAGGAGTGCTTACTCCTTCGAGTAGACCTTATTCGATCTAGTTAGGAAGCTATAACATCGAAAAGTTGGATCTGCCATCGGAAACTCGACCGAGTAGCTCCAACTCGATCGCGTAACCTACTTACTCGATTGAGTAAGTGAACAGTTCCTGGGTTTATACGGGATTCATAACCCCTCTTCTCTATTCTTTTCTTCTTTTTTCTTCATTCATCTAAACCCTAATTTCTCAATATCTCTCTAAGTTGCTCTCATCCTTGTGTTTTGGTGCTTGAATCTTGGTGTTTTCTTTACTTAATTCATTCTCCTTACTTGCTAATCGTTCAAGGTAATAATATTCATCTCTTTCTATGTTTTTAATTGATTAAAACATTTATAATAGTTGGTGTTTGTTGAAAAATTCGGTTTATATGCATAAAATCTTTCTTGGAATTGTTGTAACATGATATATTTGCTTTAATTTGTTGAGTATTGATGCTAGATATACAAAAATCGAATCAATTTGGGGGAATGTATGTATCGAAATTTCTAGGGTTTGGAATTTTAAATTGAATTTTGATTGTCTTTTGCATATGAAAGGGGGAAAATTGGGTAATGTATGTTATGGGCATCATGTTTAGTGTTGATTTTGATGGTTTTTACTCAAAATTTTGCCTTAAAACTCTGTCTTAAAAGTGCCCCAAACTGAAATTCGTCCCACATTCTTGTGAAATTTGTCTATTTGTGAAGCTATTTTGAAAGTTTAATCTTTAAAAATTGTAGTTGGGTTGTTAATTGATGCCATACTTGTCGTAATTTCTTAGCTGTAGAGACCGTCTGATGACAATTTGAGAAATTATACTTAGAATTTCTGGATTGTTTGGTGAAAGTGTGTACATAGTAAATCTTTTCTATGCATATATATGGAAGTTTATATGATTTCAAGTAAGTGTTGTTTGTATATCTAAGTTATGTGTTGAAACAGATGCCGGGACCAACTGTCGGAACCCGCCAAAGTAAGAGGGGGAGGGCTTCTGAGCCCGAGGTAGGTAAGGGGAGTGGGGGACCTACGGTCCCAGCGATACCCGAGTACCCTTCTGTTGTCTTTGCGGACTTTACGCAAAGAGACGCTTTCATTGCTTTACAGAGACGTCGTATGAGACCCACCCGTTGAATTGACACCATTCTCTTGACTGATCTGGGGATTGAGACTGATGTTACGCACATCTTCGAGACCTTGGGTATGACCGGGTTGTACCATCTACGGAAACACTCCTATGCCTTTCTGACATTAGAGTTCATGAATTCTTTCAAGTATGATGCGGTGGAACAGACCGTCGAGTTCCGCCTTATGAACACCAGTTTATTTTTGACTATGGACATGTTTTCCACCCACCTCGGCCTTACTAGACCTACGAAAGGAGCTCTTAGGAACATCCCGACTGAGTGTGGAGCTAGTAGCCTTATGCCTTGCGTTACCGGCAAACCCGCCCCCACCTGTAGCAATGGTCGTGATCCCTTGTGAGGGGTTTAGTTTTCAGTACTTGTCGTTAGGAGCACCTGGACCAAAACACAATTTATAACTTCACAAACAACTCTACAATTAGTAAAGAGGCAAGTAAAGGTCGGATCCCAAGGGACGGGAATTGAGATGAGATTTTCTATTGCAACTAGTGGTGTCTAAGGGTGTCACAATTGGGGTTTGAAGTAGAAGAACACTAAACTAAATAGCAATAAAAATAAACAAGCAAGATGAATTGAAAGGGATGTAAACAATTGATAAAAAGCACTAGGGTGTCATGGGGTCATAAGGGATTCATGGGAATTGATCATACAAACATATTCTCAAATTATAAGCAAGCAATTATTGTTGTGATGGATCGAGTTGGTTTATGTCTTACAATCCTAGGAAAGTTTGGGTCCCGGAGCCGAATCGATTAGATTGTACAACACCTACAAGACGACTTAATCTTCCCTACTCAACTATATGCATGGTCTAGTGAGACTCGAGTTGGTTTATGTCTTACAAGTCTCATTGAAAAGATAGGTGATGGGTAAAAAATGCAAGGGTTCAAAGGCTCGCATTTCATCAGACATAACATGTGCATAAGTTGAGATCACAACAAGCAAGCAAATAAACTATGAAAACATATTAATTTAAGCATGAATCATTCCCCATGTTGGTTTCCCCTAATTACCCATTAACCCTAGCTAAGGAAACTACTCACTCATTATCATGTTGAACATGCTAGCAAGGTTGTCAATCATACCAACAAGGTGAAACATGATGAATAAATGAAAATGATTTAACAATAATTAAAAAGGGATTAAGAGAATTATACCTACTAATGATCCAATAATAAAGCAAACAATAATAGAAGTACTTGATGCTTGATTGGAAGGTTGTCAATCTCCCAATAATAACCCAAATAATCTTCAATTACCTAAAAATAAAGGATGAACAAGAGAGAGATTAAGGAAATAAAACTTGTAGTAAAACTTGATTAAATGTTGATTACAAGATTAAAGAGAGATTTGATTAATATTACCTACACTAAAGTTTGCTAAGAAGAACATGCTCTTCTAATTAGACTAATGGGGTATTTATAGTGGAGATTAGTTACATAAATTAGGGTTTACTAAGGGCTTAAATGACGATTAAGTCCTTGAGGAATCGCCGGTCTCTAGGGAGACTCCGGTCTCTTTTTCGCCGGTCTTAGAAAAATATGCGCATCCTTCCTTGAAGTTTGTAGAAAACGAAATAGCTGTAAGGGAATCCGGGCGTCTTAAGCACGGGACGGGCGGATTTGGGTGTTTCTGGACGGGCGTCCAGAGGGGGAAGACGGGCGAATTGTGGAGGTTTTGGCTGAGCGTCCATCTAAGGAAGACGCTCGGATTGTAGGCCTTGGACGGGCGGATTCAGGGCAATCCGCTCGGATTGTCTTACATCTTCATTCCTTCTTCTTTTCTTCCTTTTTCTTCATAGAATCCTTGAGGATTTCCTCGGGGATGCAAGGATCTTTTCTCATCATTACCCATCTACTATAGTATGTAAAAAGGCCGTCTAATCTTGTCTCTCCTTGATGCTTGGTCATTGAATTCAATCAATTTAGCTTCATTTTGCCATGAAAATACAAGGTTTGCACTCCTTTCCTACCAAGGACACAAAACCTCAAAGAATATGCAAAACAAAGGACTAAAGACAATAAATGATCCAAATATGCACTAAAAAGCATGGGAACAAGGCTAATTCGGGGACTAAATGTGCTTAAATTATGGTCAGATCAAATATCCCCAAACCGAATCTTTGCTCGTCCCGAGTAAAGAGGTGACAAAGACGAGGGCCATTATTTAAACTAACCTAATAACATAGCCGATATGAGACAATTAGCGGGTCTCACTCCGCCCCTTCAACTCACAACAAGACAACCATGTGGTAGGATGCCTTCTTGCAAGGCAAGGTGGGTCTTGCCAAAAGGGCGACACATCCAATCATTAAGCACATAAAATAAAGTAATGGATGCATCTACAAAAGAATAGCCACTTTCCTCATCTAAGTGGCGGAAATTATCTACAAGGGAAGCAATTCAAGGGTACACACTCCTTCATAGATGCAATTTCTTCAAAATACTAAGCCTAGAAGGATACCAATAAATCACCTCCAAGTTGTGTCAAGCTAGGGTACCTTTGTCCTCAATCGTTAAATGCTTTTGTCAAGAATAGACTCCCTATGGTGTTAGAAACACATGAGGATCGCGGAATTCCCCCTCTTGCCTAGACAAGAAGAAGGGTCGTCCCCTCTCTACCATGCAAAAAAATGGATACGATGGATAAAGGGATCGATAGAATTTGAGTTTCACTTGGGAGCTTGCTTTGTTTTTGTTTTACCCCCCAATTTCTTGTGGCATATAACATTTGAGAACACTTTTTTTTGCCATTTCTTTTTATTTTTGGCTTTTCAGTACTTGACAACTTTTCAACTTTTCTTTGCATTTCTTTTTGAATATTTTCAAAGTCACCCCATATGTAGTGAGGGTGCCTTATATTTGAAGCTTTAGGAGTCTATTTTTGCTCCTCTTTTCATTTGATGCATTTTGAAAACTTTCTTTCACTTTTCATTTCATTGAACTCAAATTAATTTCTTTTTCTCCCCATTCCCTTTGATGACAAAAATGTGGTAGAACATGGATGATGGATGCATGGTTTCAAGGGTCACCTTGGAATAAATGGTAGCCAAGGAGTTATCAGACCACAAGGTACTCTTGACTAGGCCTTAATCCATGGGTCAAAGGATACTAGCATGACACATCCTAGGGTGTTTTACAAGCATTCTAACAAGCAAAGTCTTCAGAAGAAAAAGCATCTGCTAGGGCCTATATAGACTTGTCAAGCTTCCCAAGTAGACGGTTTCGCAAAATTTTTCTAACATGCAACTATATGCCATGATGGAACTAACATATAAACATCCTAATGCAAATGATTCTACCAACTAATATGACATATAAACTAAATGCAAGTCCTAGATTCACATTGTTATACCGCATCAATCAAAATAAAGCCACATAGTCATTAACATAAAGAGGAAAAAGGAGATTGGAAAGATCATACCATGCGGTCTTCATGATCCTCATGTCTCGGATGTGGCCTAGTCATTCAATGTGAACAAGGATAGAACAAATACAATATATACAACAATATATACATGACTACACTACAAAGGAAATGAACTTGTTTTTGGATTTTCAAATTTTTCAAATTTTTATGGTTTTTCGAATTTTTTTGATTTTTTTGGATTTTTGAATAAAAGTTAAGTTAGAATTCCCCATTCCCACACTAATATGGGCATTGTACTCAATGGCCAAAATGATGGGAAATTATGCAAACACGATGCATGAATTCTACACTAAATGCAAGCTATATTAATCTACACTACATGATGCATGGGTTTTTGTTTATGACGGAGAGCGTAATTTAGATTACCTCCCGTTGCGTATGCATGTACTTCCCCAAACCAAGATAGACATTATTTCTAATGTCCTAAAGTTGGGGGTAGTTCATGCACACAATATGCAATGCATGAAACTAAATTTGTCATTTTGGATTTTCAAAAGTGGGAACAATAAGATAAGAACACCTCAATGGGGCCAAGGTGTTAGTCCTCTATGTTGCTAGGACTCTCCAACTATGATCAAGATAAAATAAATAAAACAAAGAAATAAGTAGACAAACCTCAAGAGGGTAGGAGCCTTCAAAGCATGCTAGTCTTCCACCATATCATCATTGTCATCATCTTCCTCAATAGAAGTGGACTCATCACCACTTCCCTCTTCACTTCCTTGCTCACTTCCTTCATGATCTTCTTCTTCTTCATTAGCCTCTTCATCAATGCCTTGATCAACAACCTCATCACCGACAACCTCATCGTCACCCGGTATCTCACCCCTAGATGCACTTGGAAAGAAGACTTCCCTATCCGCCCAACTAGGCAAAGGACATGAAGGATCAAGTAGTCCTTGCCTAGCTAAATGAAGGGGGAGTGGATATTGGGCTAAGTATGCATATTCCCGATCCTTATAAGTTTGTTTGTGCATCTCTTGCATAAGTAGAGTCATGTAGTCATTGCCCGCTTCAACACCTTCGGGTTTGAACTCTTGATATTTGAATGGATAGGGTGGTGTGACAATGGAGGAGGAGGGCATTTCAATTTCACCCCTTTGTTGACGGATGATGTATTCGGCTTCCTTTGAGAGGAGAAGAAGGTAGTTCGTCCGATGGACACTCAAATGGCATATCTTGGAAGGCAAAGTAAAAGATCTAGCATCATTGGTGAGCCACCCATATTTGGTGTCAAGAGGATTATGCGTAACCCACTTGTACTTGTTAATCATGGCATCCATGTCAATGAGATGACCCCCTTTTTTTGCCACATACTTGCTATCCTTGTTGAAATTCGGATCAAAGTACTTAGCCAAAAGAGTGACTAGACCTCCATTTACAATAAAAGCGGTGCCTTGCTTTCCACAATCAACATTGAGCCATCTTTCCACCAAAAGCCTTAGAGAATTGTAAGGCTTGGTGAATTCCATTCCAATATTTAAGGCCGACTCAAGTAGAATAAAATCGAGCTTGGTAAAGTTGTTAGTGTCTTTTCTTGCAATGATAGTATTCCCGATGACCTTGTGCTACACTCTAATGCCCGGATGGTTGACCCTTTTGTTCTTGACATTGATGATTATACCAAGAAAAGAGTGAAAACCTTCAATTTCCAATTATACCCAAATCGATTTTAAGATGAAAGGCTTTGCCTTTGTAATTCAAAAATCGACTCAAAGGTTGAAGATTTTGGTGCTTGGATTGATTATTGTTGGAAGAGGGGTGATTAATTGTTGTTGTAAGGAAGTTTGGATTTGATTTTGTTGAATTTGGTTGAGGAAATCTTGTTTTGGTGATGGAGAGGATGAGGGTTTTGGGGTTTTGGGGTTTTTGGGGTTTATGGGTAGTGTTTTTAATGAATGAATGAAGAAATGAATGTGGGAGGGGTATTTAAAACACCCGAAAATTTTGAAACTGTAGGGGAAGACGGGCGTTTTTCCTTCGGGACGCTCGGATTCTGCCTATTCTGGGTTCAGGATTCTCGCCTAAAGACCGGCGTCTTTCAGACAATCCGCTCGGATTCTTCGAATGCTGGACGAGCGGATTCCTCTGAAGACGGGCGGATTCTGATACAGCAAGCTTTCTTATTTTGCACTGGCAAAAAGACGGGCGTCTTTCTGCAAAGACGAGCGGATTCTTCAAGACGAGCGTCTTCTCTGCTGGGACGCTCGGATTCTTCGACAGTCCCAAATTTTAAATTTTTCAGTTAAAATGGACGGGCGGATTCTGCCAAAGACGCTCGGATTACCTAAAGACGAGCGGATTCCCCTTAAGGACGCTCGGATTCTCCCTGGTCTACTCGGATTCAGTTCCATCCGTGCACTTGCATATCCCTTGTCATTTTTCATTCTTCAAATCATGTGTTCTTCATTGTAGGGACACTACTAAGGCATGAATAGCCTAGGCAATTTCTATCCCTACACTAAGCTAAAGCACTACACATCAATTAAATCATTAGTCCCTCCCTCACTTCTCTCAAAAATGATAATTACCTTGATCAAAGCATAAAACTCCAAAAATAACAAAAATGCAATGCAAGAATTAAAATGCGAGTTAGGGAGTTAGAAATATTTACAAATGGTGGTTTGGAGAGGACTCCACCAAACTCTCATCCTTAGTGAGATGTCATGGGGGCATGTCCAAGGTGTTGTTGATGTTGCTCAACATCTTGAAAAAGTAGTCAAAAACTTGTTCATTATCATGATAAAGATCCTCAATAGACCTTTGCCCTTGTTGTCCTTCATGTTGGTCTTTATCGATAGCATTACCAATATAGGGATTGAAAATCCCTTCAAAATCATCGTCCCAAAGACCACAAACATCATCTACTTGATCACTAAAGATCTCTTGAGTTGATAGAGACAACTCTCCCACTTTCTTGTCTTGGCCAATGAGGCCATCCTCTTCATTGCTTGACTTTGGTGAGCTTTTCAAGCTCTCTTTGTTACAATTCACTTGCTCTTTGAATGAAGCATCATCAATTTTCTTCTTCCATTGGAATTCCGACTTCTTCCTATCATCCTTCCGGCTATAATGATCAACCATAAAACATGGTTCATGTAAATGGGGAGCTCTCATGGTCTTGTCAAGATTGAAAGTTATGCTCTCATCTCCCACTTCTAGAGTGAGCTCTCCATGCTTCACATCAATTACCGCACCCGCGGTGTGCAAGAAAGGTCTTCCTAGAATGATTGGGATGTTGGAGTCTTCTTCCATATCAACAATGACAAAGTCCACCGGGATGAAAAATTTCCCAACTCTTACGGGAACATCTTCCCATATCCCTAATGGTGTCTTCATCGGTCTATCGGCCATTTGGAGTGTGATATTGGTGCATTTAAGCTCTCCCATCCCTAACCTTTTACTCACCGAGTACGGCATAACACTCACACTAGCCCCTAGATCACATAAGGCTTTGTTGATCGTGGTGTCACCAATGGTACACGGTATTGAGAAGCTTCCCGAATCTTTAAGTTTTGGAGGTGAACTCCCTTGAAGTATTGCACTACTCACCTTAGTGAAGGCGATAGTCTCAAGCTTCCGGATCGACTTCTTCTTTGTGAGAATGTCTTTCATGTATTTTGCATAGGTCGGCACATGATTGATTAATTCCGTGAAAGGAATTGAGACTTCCAAATTCTTCACAATTTCCATAAATTTTCCAAGTTGGTCATCAAATTTTTTCTTGGCTTGACGACTCGGAAAAGGAAGTCTAATCACAATGGGCTCCTTCTCCTTGACCTTGTCTTCATTTTTCTTTGAAATTTCTTCTTTTGATGGTTCTCCATCCTTGGAGTTTTGCACAACTTCTTCTTTGTCACTAGCTTCCACAACTTCATCCTCAACTTGCTTCTCCGGTGCTTTATACCTTGTACCACTCCTCAAGTGAATAACACTAACTGTTTTATGTCTTGGGGGATTACTTTGAGGTGGTAATTGCCCCTTTTGTCTTTGTGAGCTTGAAGATGCTAGTTGAGTCAATTAGGTTTCCAACATTTTGGTGTGAGCTAGGATGTTGTTGATGGTGATTTCCTTTGCTTGACTATCCTTTTGCATTTGGGTGAAAAACTCTTGTTGATTCTTTTGCATTTGGAGGACCGCTTTTTGAACATAAAAACCTTGGTCATTTTGTTGATTGTATGGAGTTTGATTTTGGTAACCTTGGTTTTGGTTGTAAAAGGGTCTTTGATTTTGGTTTCTCATGGGAGGTGGGGTGTATGTTGGTTGAGGGTTTTGAACATTTTGGCTTTTGTATGAGAGATTTGGATGAAATTTGGTGTTTTCATTGTAATAGTTTGAATAAGGGGTACCACTCTTGTATGCTTGAAAACCATTCACTTGTTCATTTGTTCCCCTACATTAACTTTCGTCATGTCCCAAAGTTCCACAATTCTCACATATCCCACTTGGGATTGATGAGATACCGTCATGGCATTAACATGATGCTTTGGTGATTTTGAGGCTTCTTCAAGTCTAGCCATAGCTTTTTCAAACTTCAAATTGATGGTATCAATGTGAGCACTAAGTTGAGCACCCAATTGAGTAATGGAGTCCACTTCATGCTTTCCTCCTCTAGTAGCCTTGCGAGGTCTACGATATTGTGAGTTATGGACCGCCATTTCCTCAATTTTGTTCCAAGTTTGATTGTCATCAACTTCGATGAACATTCCATTTGATCCCATGTTGAGAATGTTTCTTGAGTCTTCATAAAGACCGTTCCAAAATTGTTGTACCAAGAACCACTCGCTAAGTCCATGGTGAGGACATGAGCGACAAATTCCTTTGAATCGCTCCCAAGCATCATACAAGGACTCTTCATCTCTTTGCTTAAAGCCCGTAATTTGAGCTCTTAGCATGTTAGTCTTTTCCGGTGGATAGAACTTTTTGTAGAAAGCTAGAGCCAACTTCATCCAAGAATCAATTCCGAGATTAGCCTTATCAAGGCCTTTCAACCATTGTTTCGCGGTGCCTATTAGAGAAAAAGGAAATAAGACCCATCGTATTTGGTCTTGAGTTACACCGGTTTGAGATATCGCATCACAATAGTCACAAAAAGTCTCCCTATGAGAATGAGGGTCTTCACTAGGCATCCCCCCAAATTGGCTTCTTTCGACTAATTGGATAAATGCGGATTTGGCAATGAAATTTCCGGTTAGATGTTGTGGTGTGGGAGTACCATTGGGTAGGTTCTCCTTGGTTGGTACGGAATGTGATGAAAATTTAGGCATTGTGGGTTGATTTAATGTTGGATTTTGTGTTGGGTTCTCCTCACCTTCTCTTGCAAAAGGGTTGATGAACTCAATAGTATTTGGTTGATTATCTACAACCTCACCAATACCTCTCAAAGTTCTCCTAGCAAGTCTTCTATTGGTTGTCAAAGTCCTTTCAATTTCGTGATCAAAGGGTAACAAGTTACCTTGTGATCTTCTAGACATGCAAAATATCAAACAACTCGAAAATAATTAGAACAAACCTTGAGGAGTTTTTGTAATACCACTCGAATTTTGAAACTGGTTTTATATTTCTAAATACAAATTTCGGGGACGAAATTCCTTATTAGAGGGGAAGATTGTACTATCCAAATTATTTCCGACACTTTAATAATTAAGTTGATATTTTATATATTATTAATTTAAATTTAAGTGTTTGTTTTTTTTATAACGGGTGTCTTAAATTTATATGAGAATTTTGTTCATATGGGCCATCTAAGCTTTTCATTCTTTTCCTTATTTCTCGTCTGAAGTCCTAATTTCCATATTGCACAAAATAAAACCCTACAATTGTTTTTCAACTCCCTCGTTCTTCCCTGCCTTTTTCTTTCGTTCTTTATATATCAAACACTCAAATAATTGTCCTTGCCTCCGATCCTAACGCTCGACTCTACTTGAAACACTCAGGAATTTGTCATGCCTTGACGTCATTAATATTGTATACAAAATAGCCAACTCTTATTGTTATTTTTGTCCTCTGTGGCCTTCATCAACTATGCCACTTGTATGGGGTGGACTTTGCACACCACCATCATCACTTTCGCGTTGTTTAGTAATTCACGAGTCAACGTTATGGTCTGACTTCCTTAACAAAATAGTCGGATTCGTTTCGAGAGTGAAGGTAACATGATTCTACCGATCCTATTATTCTTATTTTTGCTTGGGGTTGTATGTATATTTTTGCTATTATGTGTTGATGTGATAAATCTAATTGTAGTTGGTGGTTTATAATGTTTGCTAGTATTATTTGTGACTACTATATTTTATTTTGCTAGAATTGTGAGATGGGTAGCATGTAAACATGTTGGGTTAATGTTGGAGTGTTAGACGAGCAGACTAGTAGAATAATCAGATTGATGATGACAATAGAAATCAATATTTGACTAGTGGAATATGTTAATTAGTGGTCGGATACTTGGTGAAATTGTGAATCTGCAGTTGACTGGTATGGTTATGAGTTTTGTAAGCGTATTGGCATTGTTATTGGTTTTGTGGGTGTATTGAGAGCAATAATTTTATCATGCTTGATTGAGCAGCGTGATTATTTTGTATTGTATTTTTATTGTCTTTTCCTTTGCCTTTAACTCGTGGGTGAGTAGCTTGGGGTTTATACTCTAAGTGTTGAGCACGATTCTTTGAATCTTTGACAATATCGATATTGAAATTGAGATGAATATTGATTACTGGTATTGAGTTATTGGGGCCGTTGTGCCAAGTTTTGTGTTACGGTCTAGTGTGACCATGGTTATTGAGTTAGTTATATTGTTTGAAATCGATATTGAGATGGAAATATTGTTTCGCGGTTTTTATCCGCCAGTTCACTCACCCCTTGTCTTGGTCTTAGGTTCGACTATGAGAATACGATATTTGATTACTATATTATGAGACTGAGTAATGTGTGAGACGGAGTAATGAGTGACATGGAGTAATGAGTTGAGATTGAGTTAATTATTAGGATGAGAGTGTCTATTATATTATGGAGTAAGTTTGAGTTTGAGATTAGTTTATGGGGAGTGTTTTTATTATTCTCCATATTTCTTTTTATTTTTACATGTCTGTGTTTCCACGCCATGACCAAAAACTATTCTGTATATATTGAGGTATTATCTGTTACTCAGGTTTCCGGCTGACGTGTTTTCTCCCTTCGGGGCTACTCGTCATGGGGGTAGTTCCTTTCTGTCTTCTGGTTTTGCTTTCAGATCTTCCGCTGCTGTTCAAAAAGGATTTTATTTCAACACAAGATTTTATTTAAAGTGTTTGTAAAAGTTTTAGTTCATTTTGTATATTTGGTTTTAAGAGACATTTTGTAAGAAAAACTTTGTATATTAATTATAATATCTCTGTATTTCGGCCAGTTTTATATTTAAAAGTTAGTTTTAATTTAGCCGAAAATCAGGGGTGTTACAGTTTTACTTCCCCAAGGCAAAGAAAGACACAACTAAAAACAATACAAGAAAATCTAAATCAAGTTAACACCGTCCCCGGCAATGGCGCCATTTTTGGTCGTGATCCCTCGTGAGGGGTTTAGTTTTCAGTACTTGTCGTTAGGAGCACCTAGACCAAAACAAAATTTATAACTTCACAAACAACTCTACAATTAGTAAAGAGGCAAGTAAAGGTCGGATCCCAAGGGACGGGAATTGAGATGAGATTTTATATTGCAACTAGTGGTGTCTAAGGGTGTCACAATTGGGGTTTGAAGTAGAAGATCACTAAACTAAATAGCAATAAAAATAAACAAGCAAGATGAATTAAATGCGATGTAAACAATTGATAAAAAGCACTAGGGTGTCATGGGGTCATAGGGGATTCATGGGAATTTATCATACAAACATATTCTCAAATTATAAGCAAGCAATTATTGTTGTGATGGATCGAGTTGGTTTATGTCTTACAATCCTAGGAAAGTTTAGGTCCCGGAGCCGAATCGATTAGATTGTACAACACCTACAAGTCGACTTAATCTTCCCTACTCAACTATATGCATGGTCTAATGAGACTCGAGTTTGTTTATGTCTTACAAGTCTCATTGAAAAGATAGGTGATGGGTAAAAAATACAAGGATTCAAAGGCTCGCATTTCATCAAACAAAACATGTGCATAAGTTGAGATCACAACAATCAAGCAAATAAACTATGAAAACATATTAATTTAAGCATGAATCACCATGTTGGTTTCCCCTAATTACCCATTAACCCTAGCTAAGGAAACTACTCACTCATTATCATGTTGAACATGCTAGCAAGGTTGTCAATCATACCAATAAGGTGAAACATGATGAATAAATGAAAATGATTAACAATAATTAAAAAGAGATTAAGAGAATTATACCTACTAATGATTCCAATAATAAAGCAAAAAATAATAGAAGTACTTGATGCTTGATTGGAAGGTTGTCAATCTCCCAATAATAACCCAAATAATCTTCAATTACCCAAAAATAAAGGATAAACAAGAGAGAGATTAAGGAAATAAAACTTGTATTAAAACTTAATTAAATGTTGATTACAAGATTAAAGAGAGATTTGATTGATATTAACTACACTAAAGATTGCTATGAAGAACATGCTCTTCTAATTAGACTAATGGGGTATTTATAGTGGGGATTAGTTACATAAATTAGGGTTTACTAAGGGCTTAAATTACGATTAAGTCCTTGAGGAATCGCCGGTCTCTAGGGAGACTCCGGTCTCTTTTTCGCCGGTCATAGAAAAGATGCGCATCCTTCCTTGAAGTTTGTAGAAGACGAAATAGCTGTAAGGGAATCCGGGCGTCTTAAGCACGGGACGGGCGGATTTGGGTGTTTCTGGACGGGCGTCCAGAGGGGGAAGACGGGCAGATTGTGGAGGTTTTGGTCGAGCGTCCAGCTGAGGAAGACGCTCCGATTGTAGGCCTTGGACGGGCGGATTCAGGGCAATCCGCTCGGATTGTCTTACAACTTCATTCCTTCTTCTTTTCTTCCTTTTTCTTCATAGAATCCTTGAGGATTTCCTCGGGGATGCAAGGATCTTTTCTCATCATTGCCCATCTACTATAGTATGTACAAAGGCCTTCTAATCTTTTCTCTCCTTGATGCTTGGTCATTGAATTCAATCAATTTAGCTTCATTTTGCCATGAAAATGCAAGGTTTACACTCCTTTCCTACCAAGGACACAAAACCTCAAAGAATATGCAAAACAAAGGACTAAAGACAATAAATGACCCAAATATGCACTAAAAAACATGGGAACAAGGCTAATTCGGGGACTAAATGTGCTTAAATTATTGTCACATCAAACAACATGTTGATTAATGATGTTCAACATGTCACCTTAAAGATCTTTCTCCGTGCTTTGACCTGTTTGCTTTATGAGCGGAAAGATGTGAGTAGGCTCAACTCACACGAGGTGATGTTGCTTGCGGCGTACCTTAACTCCACACGAGCTCAAAAGGTCACATTCAGTGCCCCGGACATAGTGTGTGCCAGCTTAGCCTTGATGGCCACTTCTGACACTCGTTTTCTGAGTTATGGTGCCATTGCCACTCGGTTGGCAGAAAGGCTGACCACCTTTGAGGCCTCCTCGGCCTATACACCCTTGACCCCGGCGGTGCCTACCTTGGACTGAGAGTACTTTCGTGACACCAAGTGGTTGAGGACTTTGGAGGGTGGTGGGTTAGCATGGAGGATGTGGGGAATGAGTTGGATGCAGATACCTGCTCCCGAGCACCTTCTCGTGACCGAGCCTTTACCGGCGGCAGTCGTGGCTACTGATTCTGATGATGATGATGATGAGGCTCCTCGGAGGCAGCTTTACCTCATTGACCCGGATATCTTTGAGGTGATGCCCGAGCCAACGAAGGGGGATTAGAGACCTGAGGATAGGCAGCCCAGGGCGGGGAGAGGACCACGTCGGGTGAGAGAGACGATGGCGGAGACCTAGCCAGAGCAGCCTGTGCCTTCACAGCCCCAGTTTTCCAGCTACCCTTCCTTCTTCGGCCCTGATATGAGAGTGAGTGAGCTCACAGAGAGGGTATCGGCTACCTTGACACTCTGGAACCTCCATGAGATGGCATACCTTCAGGGGATCGGGATCGAGGCAGCACAGCTGGTGTGGTGGAGAGGCGCTGGGGATGACAGTGGAGTTTTCCACTCTTTTGGTGTGGAGCGGTCTACCTGGGGAGAGCTTGTGAGTTACCCTATGGTTGCTTGGCACCATGGCGGGTGGGAGCCGATGCTGGCGTTGTTGGGGTCGCAGGTCAGGATGCAGCTGGAGCAGGCACGTCGGGAGGTGATGGTAGAGACGAGGTGATAGATGACCAGGCTATGGAGTGATGATACTCCTTTTGTTTTTATATCGTTTCATGGATTTATAGTTGATAGTATTTGTTTTTTTTTGGTACTTTTGTTTGACTTGGGTTTGTACTCCGGCCATAAGGCCGTATTTTAGATACTTTGTAGATTTTTTATGCAGGATTTTGGGTCGGGAAAGCATTCCCGACTCGCGTATATACAATGCTTTAGACTTGAAGTGGCGTCATAGAGGATTTTGACTTGTGGCTACTCGATTAAGTGCCCCTCACTCGATCGAGTAACTGTAGGGGTGACATCTGAGGAGTATTCTTATCTCAGTTTACTCGATCGAGTAACAGATGAACTCGATCGAGTAAGTCCAGCTCGATCGAGTGCCTTACGAACTCGATCGAGTAGCACTGTTACAGCTTCATTTTGTTCAAAAACTTGTTTGCATCATCATGTCATTGGTCATTGTCATAATATTTCTTGTTGTGGGTGCCATATATCGTTGTTCAGTCTCAACTGTGGCTATATTGTTGCGCATAGTCATGCGAATTATACAAGTTTCGATGCTATGTGGTCGGACTCACTTGGAGGTTTAGTTTTCAGTACTTGTCGTTAGGAGCACCTAGACCAAAACACAATTTATAACTCCGCAAACAACTCTACAATTAGTAAAGAGGCAAGTAAAGGTCGGATCCCAAGGGACGGGAATTGAGATGAGATTTTCAATTGCAACTAGTGGTGTCTAGGGTTGTCACAATTTGGGGTTTGAAGTAGAAGATCACTAAACTAAATAGCAATAAAAGTAAACAAGCAAGATGATTAAAAAAGGGATGTAAACAATTGATAAAAGGCACTAGGGTCTCAGGGGGTCATAGGGGATTCATGGGAATTGATAATACAAACATATTCTCAAATTATAGGCAAGCAATTATTGTTGTGATGGATCGAGTTGGTTTATATCTTACAATCCTAGGAAAGTTTGGGTCCCGCAGCCGAATCGATTAGATTGTACAACACCTACAAGTCGACTTAATCTTCCCTACTAAACTATATGCATGGTCTAATGAGACTCGAGTTGGTTTATGTCTTACAAGTCTCATTGAAAAGATAGGTGATGGGTAAAAAATGCAAGGATTCATAGGCTCGCATTTCATCAAACATAACATGTGCATAAGTTGAGATCACAATAAGCAAGCAAATAAACTATGAAAACATATTAATTTAAGCATGAATCATCCCCCATGTTGGTTTTCCCTAATTACCCATTAACCCTAGCTAAGGAAACTACTCACTCATTATCATGTTGAACATGCTAGCAAGGTTGTCAATCATACCAACAAAGTAAAACATGATGCATAAATGAAGATAATTAAAAATAATTAAAAAGGGATTAAGAGAATTATACCTACTAATGATTCCAATATTAAAGCAAAGAATAATAGAAATACTTGATGATTGATTGGAAGGTTGTCAATCTCCCAATAATAACCCAAATAATCTTCAATTACCCAAAACGAAAGATGAACAAAAGAGAGATTAAGGAAATGATATTTGTATTAAAGCTTGATTAAAAGTTGATTACAAGATTAAAGAGAGATTTAATTGATATAAACTACACTAAAAATTGCTAAAAAGAACATGATAACCTAATTAGACTAATGGGGTATTTATAGTGGGGATTACGTACATAAATTAGGGTTTACTAAGGGCTTAAATGACGATTAAGTCCTTGAGGAATCGCCGGTCTCAAGAGAGACTCCGGTCTCCTTTTCGCCGGTCTTTGAAAAATATGCGCATCCTTCATTGAACAAGTAGAAGACGGATTTAGCTGTCACACAATCCGAGCGTCCAGGGCACGGGACGGGCGAATTGTGGGTGTTTTAGACGAGCGGATTCGTTGAGTGGACGCGCGGATTGTGGTGGTTCTGGACGGGCGTCCTGCTGAGGAAGACGCTCGGATTGCAGGTGCTGGACGGGCGGATTGTGGGCAATCCGCTCGGATTCTCTGTCAGCTTCTTCCTTTCTTCTTTTCTTCCTTTCTCTTCATAAAATCCTTGAGGATTTCCTCGGGGATGCAAGGATCTTTTCTCATCATTGCCCATCTACTATAGTATGTACAAAGGCCTTCTAGTCTTGTCTTCTCTTTGATGCTTGGTCATTGAATTCAATCAATTTAGCTCTATTTTGCCATGAAAATGCAAGGTTTGTACTCCATTCCTACCAAGGGATCAAAACCTCAAAGAATATGCAAAACAAAGGACTAAAGACAATAAATGACCTAAATATGCACTAAAAAGCATGGGAACAAGGCTAATTCGGGGATTAAATATGCTCAAATTACGGTCACATCAAATATCTCCAAACCGAACCTTTGCTCGTCCGAAGTAAAGAGGCGACAAAGACTAGGACCGTTATTTAAACTAACCTAATAGCATAGCCGATATGAGACAATTAGCGGGTCTCACTCCGCCCCTTCAACTCACAACAAGACAACCATAAGGTAGGATGCCTTCTTACAAGGCAAGGTGGGTCTTGCCAAAATGACGACACATCCAAACATTAAAGCTCATAAAATCAAGTAATGGATGCATCTACGAAAGAATAGCCACTTTCCTCATCTAAGTGGCGGAAATTATCTAAAGGGGAAGCAATTCAAGGGTACACACTCCTTCATAGATACAATTTCTTCAAACTACTAAGCCTAGAAGGATACCAATAAATCACCTCCAAGTTGTGTCAAGCTAGGGTACCTTTGCCTTCAATCGTTAAATGCTTTGTCAAGAGTGGACTCCCTATGGTGTTAGAAACACTGGAGGATCGCGGAATTCCCCCTCTTGCCTAGACAAGATGAAGGGTCGTCCCCTCTCTACCATGCACAAAAATGGATACGATGGATAAAGGGATCGATAGAATTTGAGTTTCATTTGGGAGTTTGCTTTTGTTGTTGTTTTTCCCCTCAATTTCTTGTGGTACATAACATTTGAGAACACTTTCTTTTGCCATTTCTTTTAATTTTTGGCATTTCCATACTTGACAACTTTTCAACTTTTTGCATTTTCTTTTTGAACATTTTCAAAGTCACTCCATATGTAGTGAGGGTGCCTTATATTTGAAGCTTTAAGAGTCTATTTTTGCTCCTCTTTTCATTTGATGCATTTTGCAAACTTTCTTTCACTTTTCATTTCATTGAACTCAAATCAATTTCTTTCTGTGCCCATTCCCTTTGATGATAAAAATGTGGTAGAACATGGATGATGGATGCATGGTTTCAAGGGTCACCTTGGAATAAACGGTAGCCAAGGAGTTATCAGACCACAAGGTACTCTTGACTAGGCCTTAATCCACGGGTCAAAGCATACTAGTATGACACATCCTAGGGTGTTTTACAAGTATTCTAACAAGCAAAGTCTTAAGAAGAAAAAGCATCTACTAGGGCCTATATACACTTGTCAATCTTCTCAAGTAGACAGTTTCGCAAAAGTTTTCTAGCATGCAAACTACATGCCATGATGCAACTAACATATATACATCCTAATGCAAATGATTCTACCAACTAAAATGCCATATAATCTAAATGCAAGTCCTAAATTCACATTGTTTATACCGCATCAATCAAAATAAAGCCACATAGTGATTAACATAGAGAGGAAAAAGGAGATTGGAAAGATCATACCATGCGGTCTTCAATATCCTCATATCTCGGATGTCGCGTAGTCGATCAATGTGAACAAGGATAGAACAAACACAATATATACAACAATATATAAAAGTCTACACTAGAAAGGAAATGAACTTGTTTTTGGATTTTCAAATTTTTCAATTTTTTTTCAATTTTTTCGAAATTTTTGAATAAAAGTTAAGTTAGAATTTCCCATCCCCACACTAATATGGGCATTGTCCTCAATGGCCAAAATCATAGGAAATTATGCAAGTATGATGCATGAATTCTATACTAAATGCAAGCTATACTAATCTATACTACATGATCCATAGGTTTTTGTTTATGAAGAAGAGCGTAATTTAGATTACCTCCCGTTGCGTATGCATGTACTTCCCCAAACCGAGATAGACATTATTTCTAATGTCTTGAATTATGGGGTAGTTCATGCACACAAGATGCAATGCATGAAACTAAATGTTGTCATTTTGGATTTTTCAAACGAGAACAATAAAAGAACACCTCAATGGGGCCGAGGTGTTAGTCCTCATGTTGCTAGGACTCTCCAACTATGATCAAGATAAAAATAAATAAAACAAAGAAAGAAGTAGACAAACCTCAAGAGGATAGGAGCCTCCAAAGCTTGCTAGTCCTCCACCATATCATCATTGTCATCATTTTCCTCCATAGAAGCGGACTCATCACCACTTCCCTATCCGCCCAACTAGGCAAAGGACATGAAGGATCAAGTAGTCCTTGCCTAGGTAAATGAAGGAGGGGTGGATATTGGGCCAAGTATGCATCTACTCGATCATTGTAAGCTTGTTTATGCATCTCTTGCATAAGTAGAGTCATATAGTCATTGCCCACTTCAACATCTTTGGGTTTGAACTATTGATATTTGAACAGATAGGGTGGTGTGACAATGGAGGAGGAGGGCTCTTCAATTTCGCCCCTTTGTTGACAGATGATGTATTCGACGCCTTTGGAAAGTGGAAGTAGGTAGTTTGTTCGATGAGCACTCAAGCGGCATATCTTGGAAGGCAAAGTGAAAGATCAAGGATCATTGGTGAGCTACCCATAGTTGGTGTCAAGAGATTTATGCTTGACCCACTTGTACTTGTTAATCATGGCATCCATGTCAATGAGATGACCCCCTTTGATCGCCACATAGGTGTTATACTTGTTGAAATTTGCGTCAAAGTGCTTGGCCAAGAGAGTAACTAGACCTCCATTTACGATAAAAGTGGTGCCTTCCTTACCACAATCAACATTGAGCCATCTTTCCACCAAAAGCCTTAGAGCATTGTAAGGCTTAGTGAATTCCCTTCCAACATTTAAGGCCGACTTAAGTAGAACACAATCGAGCTTTGTAAAGTGATTAGTGTCTTTTCTTGCAATTATAGTATTCCCGATGACCTTGTGCCACACTCTAATGCCCGGATGGTGGACTAATAGAGCGCGACAAGCATGAAAGCTCTCAAATTTCTTCCCGGAAATTGCGTCCCAAAGAGGAGCGGGGTCATATTTTTCGGGCATCTTGTGATAATAAGGTGTATCACTAAGACCTAATGCTTTACTGAAAACATCAAAGGTGATGCGCCTATTCACATTGGCACGACGAAACTCGATATATGTTCTAGTCTCCACCTTAGTCACTTTCAATGAACTTAAGAATTCCAACGTAAGGGAGGGGTATGTTAATTCTCTTGTAGTAAACAATTTTCCCAACCCCATGGCTTCGAAGAAGGCTTTTGTTTGTTCAAGGACACCCAATTTGTTCAAGGCATTTTCACATATGAATTTGGTGGGTAGAATGGCTTTCTTAGCATACTTGGCAAATGTATCCCTATGGGAGTTAGAAATAAAAATTACCTCCGGATAGTTTGATAATTGAGCAATTTCCGGAGTTGTTGATGTTGTTGCTTCCAAGGGAGGATCTTGTTGTTGTTGAACTTCCAAGTTTGCACTAGCAACCACCATAGCCATTGAAGCTTTCTTTGCTTGAAGGCATTGTTGTCTTTTTTAGAGTGCCTTTGCCTTGAGTGCCTTTGTTGCTCCTTTTGTTCTTGCCATTGATGATTATACCAAGGAAAGATTGAAAATCTTCAATTTCCAAATATACCCAAATCGATTTTAAGATGAAAGGATTTGCCTTTGTATTTCAAAAATCGACTCAAAGGTTGAAGATTTTGGTGCTTGGATTGATTATTGTTGGAAAAGGAGTGATTAATTGTTGTTGTAAGGAAGTTTGGATTTGATTTTGTTGGATTTGGTTGAGGAAATTTTGTTTTTGGTGATGGAGAGGATGAGAGTTTTGGGGTTTTGGGGTTTATGGGTAGTGTTTCAATGTTTGAATGAATGAATGAATGTGGGAAGGGGTATTTAAAACACCAAAATTTCAAAACTGCAGGGGGAAGACGAGCGGATTCCTGCCGGGACGCTTGGATTCTGCTTAATTTGGCTTCAGGAAATCTCGCCTAAAGACGAGCGTCTTTTAGAGAAGACGAGCGGATTTCTGCAATTCAGGACGAGCGGATTCCCTCAGAGACGAGCGGATTCTGTTACTGCGAATTTTCTTAATCTGCACTGGCAAAAAGACGAGCGTCTTCTTACAAGGACGAGCGCATTCTTTCAGACGAGCGTCTTCTCAGCTGGGACGCTCGGATTCTCTAACAGACCAAAATTTTTGATTTTGCAGCTCATTTGGACGGACGGATTCTCCCATAGATGCTCGGATTCCCATAAGACGAGCGGATTACCCATAGGGACGCTCGGATTTCACCTGGTCTACCCGGATTCAGTTCCTTCCGTGCACTTGCATATCCCGTGTCATTTTCATTCTTCAAATCCCGTGTTCTTCATTGTAGGGGCACTACGAAGTCATGGATAGCCTAGGCAATTGCTATCCCCACACTAAGTTAAAGCACTACACATCAATAAAATCATTAGTCCCTCCCTCACTTCTCTCAAAAATGATAAATATCTTGATGAAGGCATAAAAATCCAAAAAAGACAAAAATGCAATGTAAGAATTAAAATGCTAGTTAGGGAGTTAGAAATATTTACAAATGGTGGTTTGGAGAGGACTCCACCAAACTCTCATCCTTAGTGAGATGTCATGGGGGCATGTCCAAGTTGTTGTTGATGTTACTCAACACCTTGAAGAAGTAGTCAAAAGCTTGTTCATTGTCATGATAAAGATCCTCAATAGATCTTTGCACTTGTTGTCCTTCATGTTGGTCTTGATCGATAGCATTAACAATGTAGGGATTGAAAATCCCTTCAAACTCATCGTCCCAAAGACCACAAACTTCATCTACTTGGTCACTAAAGATCTCTTGAGTTGATAGAGACAACTCTCCCACTTTCTTGTCTTGGCCAATGAGGCCATCTTCTTCATTTCTTGACTTTGGTGAGCTTTTCAAGCTCTCTTTGTTATAATTTCCTTGCTCTTTTGATGGAGCATCATCGACTTTCTTCTTCCATTGGAGTTCCGACTTCTTCCTATCATCCTTCCGGCTATAATGATCAACCATAAAACATGGTTCATGCAAACGGGGAGCTCTCATGGTCATGTCAAGATTGAAAGTTATGCTTTCATCTCCCACTTCTAGAGTGAGCTCTCCATGCTTCACATCTATCACCGCACCCACGGTGTGCAAGAAAGGTCTACCTATAATGATTGGAATATTGGAGTCTTCTTCCATGTCAACAATGACAAAGTCCACCGGGATGAAAAATTTCCCAACTCTTACGGGAACATCTTCCCATATCCTTAATGGTGTCTTCGTCGATCTACCGGCCATTTGGAGTGTGATATTGGTGCATTTAAGCTCTCCCATCCCTAACCTTTTACTCACCGAGTACGGCATAACACTCACAATAGCCCCTAGATCACATAAGGCTTTGTTGATCGTGGTGTCGCCAATGGTACACGGTATTGAGAAGCTTCCCGGATCTTTAAGTTTTGGAGGTGAACTCCCTTGAAGTATTGCACTACTCACCTTAGTGAAGGCGATAGTCTCAAGCTTGCGGATCGACTTCTTTTTCCTAAGGATGTCTTTCATATAGTTTGCATAGGCCGGTACGTGATTGATTAATTCCGTGAAAGGGATCGAGACTTCCAAATTCTTCACAATCTCCATTAATTTTCCAAGTTGGTCATCAAAATTGGGCTTGGCTTGACGACTTGGAAAAGGAAGTCTAATCACAATGGGTTCCTTCTCCTTGGCCTTGTCTTCATTTTTCTTTGAAACTTCTTCTTTTGATGGTTCTCCATCCTTGGAGTTTTGCACAACTTCTTCTTTGTCACTTGCTTCCACAACTTCATCCTCAACTTGCTTCTTCGGTGCTTCATACCTCGTACCACTTCTCAAGTGAATGGCACTAACCGTTTCATGTCTAGGGGGATTACTTTGAGGTGATAATTGCCCCTTTTGTCTTTGTGAGCTTGAAGATGCTAGTTGAGTCAATTGGGTTTCCACCATTTTGGTGTGGGCTAGGATGTTGTTGATGGTGATTTCCTTTGCTTGACTATCCTTTTGCATTTGAGTGAAAAACTCTTGTTGATTCTTTTGCATTTGGAGGACCGCTTTTTGAACATCAAAACCTTGGTCATTTTGTTGATTGTATGGAATTTGATTTTGGTAACCTTGGTTTTGGTTGTAAAAGGGTCTTTGATTTTGGTTTCTCATGGGAGGTGGGGTGTATGTTGGTTGAGGGTTTTGAACATTTTGGCTTTTGTATGAGAGATTTGGGTGGAATTTGGTGTTTTCATTGTAATAGTTTAAATAAGGGGTACCACTCTTGTTTGCTAGAAAAGCATTCACTTGTTCATTTGTTCCCCTACATTCACTTTGGTCATGTCCCAAAATTCCACAATTCTCACATATCCCACTTGGGATTGATGAAGATACCGTCATGGCATTAACATGTTGCTTTGGTAATTTTGAGGCTTCTTCAAGTTTAGCCATAGCTTTTTCGAACTTCAAATTGATGGTATCAATGTGAGCACTATGTTGAGTACCCAATTGAGTAATAGAGTCCACTTCATGCTTTCCTCCTCTAGTACCCTTGCGAGGTCTACTATATTGTGAATTATGGACCGCCATTTCCTCAATCTTGTTCCAAGTTTGATTGTCGTCAACTTCGGTGAACATTCCATTTGATCCCATGTTGAGAATGTTTCTCGAGTCTTCATAAAGACCGTTCCAAAATTGTTGTACCAAGAACCACTCGCTAAGTCCATGATGAGGACATGAGCGACAAATTCCTTTGAATCGCTCCCAAGCTTCATACAAGGATTATTCATCTCTTTGCTTAAAGCCTGTAATTTGAGCTCTTAGCATGTTAGTCTTTTCCGGTGGATAGAACTTTTTGTAGAAAGCTAGAGCCAATTTCTTCCAAGAATCAATTCCGAGAGTAGCCTTATCAAGGCCCTTCAACCATTGTTTTGCGGTGCCAATTAGAGAAAAAGGAAATAAGACCCATCGAATTTGGTCTTGAGTTACACCGGTTTGAGAAATCGCATCACAATAGTGACAAAAAGTCTCCATGTGAGAGTGAAGGTCTTCACTAGGCATCCCCCCAAATTGGCTTCTTTCGACTAATTGGATAAATGCGAATTTGGCAATGAAATTTCCGGTTAAGTGTTGTGGTGTGGAAGTACCATTGGATAGGTTCTCCTCGGTTGGTACGGAATGTGATTAAAATTTAGGCATTGTGGGTTGATTTTGTGTTGGATTTTGTGTTGGATTTTGTGTTGGGTTCTCCTCACCTTCTCTTGAAAAAGGGTTGACGAACTCAATAGCGTTTGGTTGAATATCTACAACCTCACCAATACCTCTCAAAGTTCTCCTAGCAAGTATTCTATTGTTTGTCAAAGTCCTTTCAATTTCGTGATCAAAAGGGTAACAAGTTACCTTGTGATCTTCTAGACATGCAAATTATCAAACAACTCGGAAATAATTAGAGCAAACCTTGAGGAGCTTTACTTCCCCAAGGCAAAGAAAGACACAACTTATAGCAATTTAAAAAAATCTAAATCAAGTTAACAGCGTCCGCGGCAACGGCGCCATTTTTGGTCGGACTCTTTTGGAGGTTTAGTTTTCGGTACATGTCGTTAGGAGCACCTAGACCAAAACACAATTTATAACTCCACAAACAACTCTACAATTAGTAAAGAGGCAAGTAAAGGTCGGATCCCAAGGGACGGGAATTGAGGTGAGATTTTCAATTGCAACTAGTGGTGTCTAGGGGTGTCACAATTTGGGGTTTGAAGTAGAAGATCACTAAACTAAATAGCAATAAAAGTAAATAAGCAAGATGATTAAAAAGGTATGTAAACAATTGATAAAAGGCACTAGGGTGTCATGGGGTCATAGGGGATTCATGGTAATTGATCATACAGACATATTCTCAAATTATAGGCAAGCAATTATTGTTGTGATGGATCGAGGTTGTTTATATCTTACAATCCTAGGAAAGTTTTGGTCCCGGAGCCGAATCGATTAGATTGTACAATACTTACAAGTCGACTTAATCTTCCCTACTCAACTATATGCATGGTCTAATGAGACTCGAGTTGGTTTATGTCTTACAAGTCTCATTGAAAAGATAGGTGATGGGTAAAAAATGCAAGGATTTATAGGCTCGCATTTCATCAAACATAACATGTGCATAAGTTGAGATCACAACAAGCAAGCAAATAAACTATGAAAACATACTAATTTAAGCATGAATCATCCTCCATGTTGGTTTCCCCTAATTACCTATTAACCCTAGCTAAGGAAACTACTCACTCATTATCATGTTGAACATGCTAGCAAGGTTGTCAATCACACCAACAAAGTAAAACATGGCGAATAAATGAAGATAATTAACACTAATTAAAAAGGGATTAAGAGAATTATACCTACTAATGATTCCAATAATAAAGCAAAGAATAATAGAAGTACTTGATGATTGATTGGAAGGTTGTCAATCTCCCAATAATAACCCATTTAATCTTCAATTACCCAAAACGAAAGATGAACAAAAGAGAGATTAAGGAAATGAGATTTGTATTAAAGCTTGATTAAAAGTTGATTACAAGATTAAAGAGAGATTTGATAGATATAAACTACACTAGATATTGCTAAAAAGAACATGATAACCTAATTAGACTAATGGGGTATTTATAGTGGGGATTAGGTACATAAATTAGGGTTTACTAAGGGCTTAAATGACGATTAAGTCCTTGAGGAATCGCCGGTCTCAAGAGAGACTCCGGTCTCCTTTTCACCGGTCTTTGAAAAATATGCGCATCCTTCATTGAACAAGTAGAAGACGGATTTAGCTGTCACACAATCCGAGCGTCCAGGGCACGGGACGGGCGGATTGTGGGTGTTTTATACGAGCGGATTCGTTGAGTGGACGCGCGGATTGTGGTGGTTCTGGACGGACGTCCAGCTGATGAAGACGCTCGGATTGCAGGTGCTGGACGGGCGGATTATGGGCAATCCGCTCGGATTCTCTGTCAGCTTCTTCCTTTCTTCTTTTCTTCCTTTCTCTTCATAAAATCCTTGAGGATTTCCTCGGGGATGCAAGGATCTTTTCTCATCATTGCCCATCTACTATAGTATGTACAAAGGCCTTCTAGTCTTGTCTTCCCTTTGATGCTTGGTCATTGAATTCAATCAATTTAGCTCCATTTTGCCATGAAAATGCAAGGTTTGCACTTCTTTCCTACCAAGGGATCAAAACTTCAAAGAATATGCAAAACAAAGGACTAAAGACAATATATGACCCAAATATGCACTAAAAAGCATGGGAATAAGGCTAATTCGGGGACTAAATATGCTCAAATTATGGTCACATCACTATGTATATAAGTTAAAATGCTAAACCGTATGGTCTCAGGTAATGTCATGTTTAGGGGTTATAACTCTCGTTGCATAGTTTGTATGAATGTATAATAAAGTAATTGTTGTCATGACTGCTAATTGATGATGGCATATCTCGTAGTATAATTTCCGTTTTCGATGGTTTCGTATTTATATGAGTCAAATTTGGGTAATGTCAAGGATGTATATTGCTTAACACGAGTCACGGTTTACATTGTGATTTGTAAGTAATGTCAATGTGGAATTATATGTATCGGTTCGTGGGATAGGAAAGTTCATTACTGGCGAACTTCGGAGACAAAGTTCCTTTTAAGAGGGGAAGAGTAATGTCGCGTAGAAAATGAAGTAATTGTAACAATTTTATAGTGTTTTCATGACATTTTAAAGTATTTTAATGTGTGGCTTGGATGATTTTGTAGTGGTTATTGTGTAATTGAGTAGCAGTTGATAATTGTTGAATAGAATAGCGTGTCATTGTACCTTATTTTCAATTAGTTTTTCATTATGTTGTCATGTGAATTGATGTTATTAGCAGTGGTGGAGTTGCTATTAGTAGAATTGTGTTGTGTGGTTAAAGCGATAGAGTGGAATGAATAATGTGTTATTGTGAATCAATAGTAGGACTGTTGTTTTGAGTGTTTTGTAACTGCTAGTTGTTGGCAAGTGATTGATGAAGGAATACTCTGATAGTTGTGTTGGTCTACATTTGAGTAATATTATTTAGTAAGTGCAAGTGATAGTCGAGATAGTCGTGTGTGTATTATGTGCTAGGGTAGGTGATGACGATGTCTGATGATCATACACAGGGGGATGGTACTCTTAAACGATTATGTTGACCTGTGTCGGGTAAGCGGTGGTGTTGACCTTGGTTCCTTTGTCTTGTGTCGCGGGGGAGGATGAGTCAAACTTCGGGGACGACGTTCTTTTTAAGGGGGGGAAGATTGTAATACCCGTCCTTTTAGGGACCCATTGACCGACCTTAGACACCTATCTTGACCTTCGGAAGCCTTACGAGTGATGTCTTGTGGCGATGTGAGCTGTGGTTTGTGTGGGACTCGATCTAGCTGAGGCTACTCGATCGAGTAGCTTGGGAGGTCGATTGAGTAGGGGTCACTCGATCGAGTAAGTTAGTTACTCGATCGAGTAACAAGTTTCCAGCGCGGAATTATAAATCGATAATCGTGAAACCTCAAATCATTTACGCACCTTCTTTCTAAACCTAGATGCCGTCACCTTCCTTTCTCCTTCACCAAAATCCTTTATCTTGACGTCCTTGAGGATGCTTATAACATGGGGATGGGATGCTTGCGTCGGGTAGCGGTCTTGACGCCGGTTTGCTATGTATAGGTATGTTATCGTCATTATCATCATAATCATTGTTTTCAGTTAGGTTGGTAGTAATAGTGATAAATGGTTGTACTGCTGTGTATAGGTGACTTGCTTGATTGATTGGTATCTTTTGGTTGGACGCGAGATCGCTGCGGTTCGCTAAAGGTAGGTTCGCCTACTCAGTATTGTGTATTGTCTAGAGAGTCTATTGATGTTGTTTGGTTGGTTTAGCGTCAGTATTCTTGATTGATTGTGGTAATTGGTTGGACTTGTGTTGTATTGATAATCGTTGTTGTGGTGCAGCTGATTGTGATTGTTTGTCTGTGGTTCTCAAGGTGCATCCTCGGCTGAGTGGAGTCACTTGCGGGAGTGGCTTCACGCCTGTAGTTCGCCCTCCGTGGAACCCGCTACGGGAGGGGATAAGCACATTAATGGACATGGGTTTATCGCTCGGATAGATGAGCGGGGCTTAGGTGGAAACAGCTGAGGTCCCTCACTTGCAGGGCTGGTCCAGTGGACAGTCAGTAATGGTGGTTGGTTGGTTGGAGGAGATGTGGTGTGTGTTGTTCTTGTCCTTGTGTTGGGTGTGTTTTGTGTGTTTGTTACTGCAGTTACTAATCTTGTGTGGTTTAGTTTTGTTGTTTGCTATTGTTGTGTCTGCCGTGATCCACTATGGTGAGCAGTCAGTCTTAGCAGGTGGTTGTTGGATCATAGCTGGGTGCTTGGAGGGACGAGTCTACCACGAGTCACGACAGAAGTAGTTCACATAGTAGATAGTGGTTTTGTGTTGTATCTGTTCATATCGTGTGTTTTTAGTAATCACTTATAATATTACTTAATTGTTCTTTTATCGACATTTGATTATTACTGTCCTCGGGCAACCGAGATGGTAACGCTCTTATATGCTAGGGAAGGTCTTGTTAAGATTCCTTGGTATATGGGGGTGTTACACTTACTCTTAATTTAGTCTTAATCAAAGTTGTAATACACATTTCAATATCAATCACATCTTAATCTTTCCTTCATTTCTCTATTGTTCTTAGTTTAGTTGGGTAATTAGAAGATTATTTGGGTTTATTGGAGGATTAAACTTGATCATAAGTGAGTAGTCCTTTAGCTAGGGTTAATGGGGAATTAGGAGAAACAAACATGAGGATTGATCTATGCTTAATCTAATATGTTTTCATAATTAATTTGCTTGCTTGTTGTGATTTCAACCTATGCACAAGTTATGTTTGATGAAATGCTAGACTATGAAACCATGCATTTTTTACCCATCTCTTATCTTTTCAATGAGGCTTGTAAGACATAAACCAACTCGAGCCTTGTTAGACCATGCATAAAGTTGAATAGGGGGAGACTAAGTCGACTTGTAGGTCTTTTACAGTCTAGACGACTCAGCTCCGAGACCTAAATCTGCCTAGGGATTGTAAGATATACACTAACTAGATCCCATCACAACAATAAGTGCTTGCTTCTAATTGAGAACATGTTTGTATGATCTATTTCCATGAAACCCCTATGAACCCATGACACCCTAGTGCTTTTCATCAATTATTTACAAACCTCTTTAATTGCATTACTTTATTTTCATTCATCTTGTTGATTAGTTTAGATTACACCTCATCTCAAACCAATTTGTGACACCCTAAGACATAGCTACTTGCAATTGAAATCTTAAATCAATACCCATCCCTTAGGATCCGACCTTTACTTACCCCTTTACTAAGAGTAGTTTGTGAAGTTATAAATATTGTTTTGGTTGGTAGTAACAACGACATATTACACACGATAAAGCTAGCCTGACCAAAAATGGCGTCGTTGCCGGGGACGTTGTTCAATTGATTTGATTTTCTTTAATTGACAAATTAAGGAAAGATTAAGATGTAATTAATATTGAAATGTGTATTGCAACTTTGATTAAGACTAAATTAAGAGTAAGATTAAGATCATATTAAGAGTTGATGATTATCTAGGTAGTACAATAGGGTATTTATACTAAAATTAATAACAAGGATTAGGGTTACTAAGGGCTTAAATGACTATTAAGACCCTAAGAAAAACTCAACAATATTTCTCATCCCGAGGGACATGCACGGATCATCATGCAAATCTCACCAGGATTCGCTCGTCCTCTCATGAAGCACGACTGGTCTTGTAAGAAGATCTGCTCGGATTGCCTAGGAGACGCTCGGATCCTACCTCTGGGACACTCGTACTGAGCTCAGGCTGCTCGGATCGTGGCACAGGGTTCTCCTCTTGTTTGGCTCGTTAACAATCCACGGGGATCGTGTTGGGGATGCAAGGATCTTTTCATCATTGCCCATTTCACTTCATTTATTTGCTTAGGCTTTAAGTGTCGGTCTCCTCTTGTTTGCTTGGTCATTAGATGCTATCCATTTAGCTCCATTTCGCTCTATAAATGCAAGGTTAGCGATCTTCTCCTACCAAGGACATAAAACCTCAAAGAATATTCAAAATGGGAAACTAAAGATAAGAAATGACCCTAATATATGCTAGAAAGCATGGGAACGAGGCTAATTCGGAGACTAAATGTGCTTAAATATGAGGCACATCAAACGAGATGTTTACCGAAGTTGATGACAATAAAACATGGGCCAAAATTGAAGAGATGGAGGTTCATAATTCCCAATATAGTAGGCCTCAAAAGGCCATTATAGTAGGAAGGCATGAGGTAGATTCCATCACACAATTGGGTGCTCAACTAAGTGCTCATATCGACACCATCAATTTGAAGTTTGAGAAGGCCATGGCTAAGCTTGATAAAGCTTCCAAATCACCCAAAAAACATTTCAATGCTATGGTGCCATCATCCTCAATTCCAAGTGGAGTATGTGAAAGTTGTGGAACTTTGGGACATGGGCAAAGTGAATGTAGCGGAACAAATGAACAAGTGAATTCTTTCCAAGCATACAAGAATGGCACCCCTTATTCCAACTACTATAATGAGAATACCAAATTTCATCCAAATCTTTCATACAAGAGCCAAAATGTCCAAAACCCCCAACCAACATACTCCCCACCTCCAATGAGAAATCAAGCTCAAAGATCCTTTTTAAACCAAAGTCAAGGATACCAAAATCAACCTTCTTACAACCAATCCAATGACCAAAACTTTTATGTTCAAAAAGCGGTCCTCCAAATGCAAAAGAACGAACAAGAATTCTTCACCCAAATGCAAAAATATAGCCAAGCCAAAGAAATCACCATCAACAACATACTTTCCCACAAAAACATGCTAGAAACTCAAATGACTCAATTAGCATCTTCTAGCTCTCAAAGACGAAAGGGACAATTACCGCCTCAAGGTAATCCCCTAAGACATGATACGGTTAGTGCCATCCATTTGAGGAGTGGTACAAGATATGAGGAGCCAAAGAGGTCAATTAATGAAGATATTGTGGATGTTAGTGACAAGCAAAGAGTTGCGGAGAACTCTAAGGAGGTAGATCCTTCTAACAATGAAATTTCAAAGAAGAAGAATGAAGGGAAGGCTAAGGAAAAAGAGCCTATTGTTATTAGACATCCATTCCCAAGTCGTCAAGCTAAGACTAAGTTTGATGAGCAACTTGGAAAGTTCATGGAAATTGTGAAGAACTTAGAAGTCTCAATCCCATTCACGGAATTGATCAATCATGTTCCGGCTTATTCAGAGTATATGAAGGACATTCTCACCATGAAGAAATCCATTTGAAATTAGAGACTATTGCCTTTACCAAAGTGAGTAGTGCTATTCTTCAAGGGAGTTCTCCTCCAAAACTCAAAGATCCGCGAAGTTTTTCTATTCCATGTACCATTGGCGATACTACAATCAACAAAGCGTTATGTGATCTTGGAGCAAGTGTAAGTGCCATGCCATACTCAGTATGTAAGAAGCTAGGAATGGGAGAGCTCAAATGGAGCAACATTACTCTTAAAATGGTGGATCGATTAACAAAGATACCTCTAGGGGTATGGGAGGATGTGCCCGTGAGAATTGGTAAATTCTTCATCTTGGTAGACTTTGTCATTGTAGATATGGAGGAGGATTCCAACATTCCTATAATTTTAGGAAGACCTTTCTTGCATACCGCGGGAGGGGTAATCGATGTGAAACATGGAAAGCTCACACTTGAAGTAGGGGACGAGACAATCACTTTCAATCTTGACAAAACAATGAGAGCTCCCCGACTACATGAGCCATGCTTAATGATTGATCACTATAGCCGAGAATGTGATAGAAAGAAGTAAGAATCTCTATGCAAAGACCAAACTATAGGAAAATAAACACCACCCATATGGAAGAAGAAAGTGGATGACCTTCAAGTAGCTCTATTCGGAGAGCAAGGAATTTTCAACAAGAATGAGGGCTTGAATAGCTCACTCATCATGACAAGTAATGAAGAAGGCCTCATTGGCCATGACAACAAGAAAGAAGAGTTGCTCTCGTCAACTCATGACATCATTGGGGAACAAGCTAGTGAAGTTTGTGGTCTATGGGACGATGAATTTAGATGATTAGTTAATCCTTATATTGGAAATGCTATGACCTTAGACCAAGGCTTTGTCGATCCTTGTCATCACTTTAACTCAGACCATAACAATGAAGAAAACAATGCACAAAGATCTACGCAAGATCTTTATCATGAGAATGAGCAAGCCTTCGACTACGTCTACAAGGTGTTGAGCAACATCAACAACACCTTGGCTTTGCTTCCTTGATATCTCATCCAACAATTAGAGTATGGTGGAGTCCTCCCTAAACCACCATTTGTAAATATTCTAACCCCTTAACTAGCATTTCATTTCCTTTATTGCATCTTTGTCATTTTTGGATTTGCATTGTTGTGCTTTGATCAAGATTTTTAACATGAGAGCAAGTGAGGGAGGTATTTTAACGTGTTTTGATGTGTAGTGTTTGACCAAGTGTGGGGATGACAAATGCCTAGGCTAACCAAGCCATTGTAGTGCACCCACAACATTTTATAAAGAAAAGAAGAAAAAATGACATGGGAAAAGGAATCCCCACGAGCAGACCCGAGCTCGTGGGAGCTAAAGAGGATCCGAGCGTCCCCAGCATCAATCCGCGCGTCCTGACCTTAGGACGTGGGAGTTGGGAAAGTTTAAATTGAAGAAAACGTCCTGTAAGGAAATATGCGCATGCCAACTTCAATCCGCTCATCCCCAACTTCAGGACGCTCGTCTTGACATGGATCCGCGCGTCCTGGAAAGTTCCAAACTTATGAAATTTAGCTGCAAGAAAATCTGCACGCCCCAGGAATGATCTGAATGTCCCCTCAGAAATCTGCTCGAGCTGAAGTGAATCCGCGCATCCTGGCACTGGTTTGATAATTCAGGACGTCTTGTAAAACAATCCGCGCGTCCCGACGAGGATTCGAGTGTCCCAGAACTGTTCTTAAGCAAAACACGGGACAACCCCTTCCTTCTCAATTCATTTCTATCTTTCAAAAACTCAAACACATACATTCTCTCCCACTTAAACCCTCAATCAACCCATTCAAAAACACGAATTTCTCAACAAAATTCACCACCATCCAAACAAAACTTGCTCAAAACAAGATTAAATCACTCCTTTATCAACAAAAGACCACCTAAACGTCAAATTCCTCACAAATTAAATCAATTTTCTTGGGTTTGGGCAAAAATTGGAAAATCCCAAATTGATTGAGGAATTGGTTGAAGTTTGAAGAAGCAAGGAACTTCCAAGCAAAATCTTGGTTTGTTGATACCAATTTGAGAAGGAGAATACAATAGCAAGAGCCAATGGCGGAACCAAGGCATCCAAATCTCAAAATTTATCAAAAAGGTAACAAGCTCTTCTTGCCTCTAAGGCTTTGGTAGTGATTCAACCAAGGGAGGAAGTCCAAGTAACCACCAATCCTATTGAGGAAGCTACCACATCTACTCCGGTTGTAGAACAATTGTCAAATTTTCCGGAGGTAACTTTCTCAACCAATGAACATAGGATTGCATTTTTATCCCTTGCTAAAAAGACTATTGTGGCTACCATGTTTATTTGTCAAGATGCCTTGAGAAAATTGGGTGTGCTTGAGCGAACTAGAGAATTTTTTGAGTCCATGAGGTTGTTAACCCTCTTTAAAATGGAAGAATTAACTTACCCTTCATTGACCATGGAGTTCATAAGCCCCTTGAAGGTGTATAAGATAGAGACTCGAAATTATGTTGAATTCCGTCTTGAGAACAAGAGTAGAAAAATGTCTAAGACCGATTTTCGTAAAGTGTTTGGTCTATTTCAATATGATCATTTTGAGAAAAAGCCTTTGAAGTATGATGCCACACCCCTTTGGAAAGCGATTACCGGTCCAAACTTTGATTCTTTCCGGGAGTGCCATGCTTTATATGTTCGCCATCTGGGCATAAGAGTATGGCACAAGTTTGTGGGCAATACCTTGATTGCTAGAAAAGGCACCAACCACTTCATCGAACTTGATTTTGTCTACCTTGAGTCCTTCATGAATATCAATGGAAATTTCACCAAAAAGTACAACATTCTCCAAATATTGCTTGATCGGTGGCCTGAGATTGATAATGGGAAAGATGGAGCGGCCTTCATTGTAAACGGGGGCTTCGTAACGAGGTTAGCTAAGCACTATAATCCAAATTTCAACAAACATAACACCTATAAAACGGTTAAAGGGAGCAACCTCCTTGATATGAGAACTATGATAATCATATTCCATTGGGTCAAGAATGACAATCTTCACAACAAATATGAGTGGCTCATCAAAGAAGCTAAGTCCTTTGTCTTGCGTGGCAAGATTTGCAGTATCCCTATCCGTAAACCAAACTAGCTATTGCCCGTCTCCAAGGAAGCCGAAGTGATAATTAAGCAACATAGGGGACCAAATGCGAAGCCATCCTCCTCCACCATTGTGACTCCACCATATCCCTTTGCCTACCAAGAATTCAAACCAAGTGGCTCTAATGTCATGGTAGGCAATGACTATTTGACCCAATTAATGCAACAAATGCATAAAGAAGCTCACGAAGACCGCGTGAATGCTTACCGTGCCTAATATCCACCCCTACTACATCTAGCTAGGCAAGGACTGCTTGATCCTTCATGTCCTTTGCCTAGTTAGGCGGATAAGGAGGCATTCTTCCCAAATGCTTCTCAAGATGCAGAAATGGATAGTCGGGTGGCTAATAGAAAGGAGGTTGTTATTTTTGAAGACGGGGACGGTAGTGATTCATGCCAAGAAGAAGAAAAGCAAGGTTCAAGTTCCAATGATGATGATGAGAGTGGTGAATCCTCCGGGTCAATGGAGGTGGATAATGAAGAAGATGAAGAATAAATTGATGATGAAAGTGATGATGATGGCGATGATGAGGCCAGATAGGATGATGTCGCAATGAGCAACAATTGAGGGTTAACAAGCTATTTGGAGGATACCACAAATGCGGGGTTGATTACTTGACTTCAACCTATTCCATTGTGAGTTTCCTACACCTCCTTTAGCTTTGTTTATATCTCTTGCTTTAAAATTTTAATCTTGGATCATTTGTTGAGTCAATCTTGGCTCTTGGTAGTTTTGAGTCCTAGAAACACTTAAAAGACTCCCACCTCGGTTCCATTGAGGTGTCTCATTTATTGTTCCCATTTGAATATCCAAAATGACAATTAGAATCATGCATTGCATCCTTGCCTTGTGCATGAATTTCCCTATTTTGACACTAGAAATGGTGTTTTGATTGGTTTTGGGAAGTTCAAACACAAGGAATGCGAGTTAATTTAAATTAGCTCTCTGATCAATAGAAAGCATGCATCATATAGGGTAGATTAGATTGCATCACTTATATATATATATATATATATATATATATATACATATATATATATATATATACATATATATATATATATATAGTTTGCATATTAGTGTAAAAATCATGCATTTTCATTTAGTTTGCATTGCATACTAGTGTGGGGATGAGAAATTCTAACTTAACTTTTAAAATAAAAAATGATAAAAATTGAAAAATTTGGAAAAACACAAAAATATGTTCTTTTATTTCATAAAAACAAAAACCGTAAAAATTTGAAAATTTAAAAATCTAAAAACATGCTCATTCCTTTGTTGTATAGAATTGTATATTGTGTATATATTTGTGTTTGTTTGTCCTCTTATCACATTGGATCGACTACGCCACATCCGAGGCATGAGGAATATGAAGACCACATGGTATGATCTTTCCAAATTCCCGTTTTCCTCTCTATGTTAATGACTATGTGCCTTTATTTTGGTTGATGCGGTACAAACCAATGTGATCTTAGGAGTTTCATGTAGTTTATATGGCATACTAGTTGATAGAAGCATATGCATTAGGTTGTATATATGTTAGTTGCATTATGGCATGTAGTTGCATTTTAGGAAACATTTTGTGAAAACATCTATTTGGGAAACTTGACAAGTGTATATAAGGCCCTTGTAGATACTTTTTCTTCATGAGACATTGCTCATTAGAATACTTCTAAAACACCCTAGGATGTGTCATACTAGTATCCTTTGACAAATGGACTAAGGCCTAGTCAAGAGTACCTTGTGGTGTGATAACTCCTTGGCTACCGTTTATTCGAAGGTGGCCCTCTAAACCATGCAACCATCTTACACATCTATCCCATTTTGTCAATAAAAAGGGATGGGCATAAAAATTATCAATTTGAGTTCAAGCATCAAAATGAAAATCAAGAAGTTTGCAAAATTGCATCAAAGAAAAGAGGAGTACAAAAACAAGAACTCCTATGCTTCAAATAAAAGAACCCTCGTTACAAATTTGGGTGACTTTGAAAATGTTCAAAAATGCAAAAATTGAAAATTGTCAAGCATCAAATTGCCAAACATCAAAGAAATGGCAAAACAAATTGTTCTCAAAAATGTTAAATGCCACAAGAAATCGGGGGGAATAACAAAATCAAATGCAAACTCCCATTATCAAACTCAAAATACATTGATCCCTTTTTCCATTGAACCCACTTTTGTGCATGGTGGAGAGGGGATGACCCTTCTTCTTGTCTAGGCAAGAAGGGAAATTCCGTGATCCTACAGTGTTTCTAACACCATAACGAGTCTACTCTTGACGAAAGCAT
Organism: Silene latifolia; assembly: GCF_048544455.1. Lineage (NCBI taxonomy): Eukaryota > Viridiplantae > Streptophyta > Magnoliopsida > Caryophyllales > Caryophyllaceae > Silene > Silene latifolia. The sequence continues at coordinate 475,940,765 of NC_133538.1, read as the reverse complement.
TAACAATTGAGGATGAAGGTACCCTAGCTTGACACAACTTGAAGGTGATTTATTGGTATCCTCCTAGGCTTAATGACTTGAAGAAACCATATCTATAATGGAGTGTGTAACCTTAGATTGCATCCCTTCTAGATAATTTCCGCCACTTAGATGAGAAAAGTGGCACTTCATTTTTGTAGATGCATCCATTACTTGTTTTATGTGCTTAATGCTTGGATGTATCGCTATTTTGGCAAGCCCCACCTTGCCTTGCAAGAAGGCACCCGACCTCATGGATGTCTTCTTGTGAGTTGAAGGGGCGGAGTGAGACCCGCTAATTGTCTCCTATCGGCTATATTAGTAGGCTAGTTTAAATAAAGGCCATAGTTTTAGTCACCTGTTTACTCGGGACGAGCAAAGGTTCAGTTTGGGAATGTTTGATGTGACTCATTGTAGATACCCGTATCCGTCGATATTGGAATTTATAGAGAACCCGACAAACACCCGATGATGATAGGACACATGTATTCTTTAGTTGTCATTGTCATTATTTGGAGCTCGTTTTATGATGTAGAATGGGCGTCGTCGATGAAGTATTTTATTAATTTAAATGATATTTAAATTAATGTTTTTTTTAAGTGAGCTCATCTTATTAATTTAAATGATATTTAAATTAAAGTCTTTTTCAAGGTGATTTCAATTTAATTTATTTTATTTTGAATTTATTTTCCCAAGTTTATTTTATTGAAAATAAAATAAATATTTGATTTGAAAAATCATTTTATGAGTATATTTGGTTTGAAAAATCATTTATTTTAATGTGTTAATTGATTTGAAAAATCGATTTAAAAATCGAAAAGAACTCGTTTCAACCACACGTTTTTGAGCTCGATTTTAGCTCGGTTTTTGAGCCCGTTTTCTTTACGAGTTGGCACGAATATCGAGTACACTAATCAACCTAAGCCACTACCCATCCAACCCCAGTTCGAACCCCATAACCACGGCCCAAACCATGCCCCAAATCACCCCCAACCAGCCCGCAAAACACGAAACAGCCCCCCTGTTTTGCAGCTCAATCCCGAGCCCAAAACCCGCTCCAAATACCACCAAAACCCGTGCCCATTACCCCTAACCCATACCCTAGTATCCTACCCATATTACCTTACCTTAATCACCAAGAAAACCCCCCATACGAACCCTAGAAAATCCCCCCAAAAGCTGCTGGACAGCTGCTATGCTCAGCCGAGCCCGTCTGCCTCTCCTCCCTTTTACCCTACTTTAACTCCTTATAAATACAACCCCTTCACCATACATTCATTTCTCTAAGTTCTCCATACATACAACCGTCACTTACAAGCTTTAAACTCCAGAAACAAACCCTAATTGCCTCTCAAAAACCCTCCACAAAACCGACATCCAAACTGGAACAGTTTGTGTGTCCTCTTCGAAATACAATTCGTTCCTCCTTCAAACACCCATTAAAATTCGAGTTTCTTGTTCCAAATTAACCATACAACATCCATCTACACATTAGACAAAGATTTACGAGCCAAATTGCCCTTGAGAGTACACGATTCCCTCGAAAAACAGTGTTATACACTCTTGTTTTGTAACGCTTTTTCCCTGTCTGTCGATTCTGTTTGTGCTCGTTTTTAGTGCCCAATAACTCAAAACGAGCAGAGGTTGCTTTAAGATCTCTGTTCTCCTCTCTTTCTAGTTTTCAAAACATCTTTTAAATCGAATTTTCACCGTGAAACGAGAGAGAAATCGCTGTTTGAAAGTTGCAGTCCAGATTTGCCAAAAACGTGTTGTTTGCTTTGTTTCTTCGTCGACGACGGCCTCTCGAGATAAAATCTACCATCGATTACGACCCAAGACGGCCTCCCTTTTATTTCGTTTTTTATGTTTGTTTTTTATAGTTTGTTTTTGTTTGTTTATCGTTTTTTTGTTTATCGATTGTTCTAATTAACTACGAAACTAGTTTAGTCCGAGTATTAGTTAAAGTACCACCATGAACACCCGCGTTGACTTGAGATGGGAAAGAAACTGCTACATCAGTCGGTCGTACACCCCCGTCTCATTTACATATCCTCGTGTTCAAGGTAGGGCATTAATAAAACGAATTCTGACTTCGCTCTTCGCTTTTGACCCCTCTCTTCTCTCGTGTGATTCGACCCACCTTAGGACCCGTCACATGTTAGTATGACCTCTGATTGTTAACATATAACTCATTTAGATGACATTAGATCAATTTGATAACCTAATTAGACACATTAGGGTACATCGACGTAGCTTTAAAATCAACTAACAATTCCAGAACTTAATTGAATTCATCTCTCTCTTTTCACCTAATTTCTCGCTAGTATAAGAGTGCGTGATTAGCACCTTCTTATTAACACTCGATGAGTTAAATTAATTAGCAAACTTGACCTAATTGGACCCCTTTAGGCCGTATAGAATGCGCGTTGGCAAGGTATCTTTTCAAATCGATCAACATCGTTTCTAACTCGTTTTCTAACTTGTTTCCTATCCCGTTTCGCAATCATCTATCTAACCTAATGAATCTAACCTAAGGATTAGGGTATGCTAGATCGTGTAGGCCGTGTTTGGCCGTGTCCTTGTAGTCCCTTTTCTCGTTGTTTTCTCATCTTTATCTCGTTATTTCGTATCTTGTAATTACTTTGTTTATCGGGTCGTGTTTGGTAGTTTGTTTGTAATTTTCAAGTTAGTTTTCTCTTATCGAGTCAAAACCTCTTCTAAAAACCTTAGTCCTGTTTGGTTAGATGGTTGTGCCCCAATGCATGTAAGAGCGTAGTAAATCGCATGTTCTTTAAAGCAACATGGCCCGATTTATGCTAATGCATGCTTTGGTGTGTGACCCAATGTCTAATTCGATAAGATTAAGTGAAAGCACACATTACGAGGAGTGACCCAAGGCCGTGAGTCATGTAAGCCGTGGGCCACCCCTTTGTGTACGTTTTTCTAGGTCGAATGGCCGTGTAATGTGTCATGTACGGTTTTGTGTATAGCGTTGTATTTTAGATCGAGTTGTATCTTTAATTTATCGTTGTGTCGGCATGAAATGCCTGGGTTGTAATAGGTTAGATCCCAATGGCTCCCCCATTCCCATCAAGCCTTGTTTGCTTTACATGTTGTTAGATCAATCAACCCACATGCTAAATTACAACTTTGACAAAGTTAGTTTAGTTGCATCTAAATCGACATAGAAACTTCACATGTCAGGGTTTTGAAAACGATGTTTGCATATCATATATCGTAGTAGCTATGACCTTGTTTGAAATCCGATACTTGACTTAGTAGAGGCCGTTATTGACGGGCGGGGTTAGGTGTCCTTATGGGCTTCCTAACACGTACCCTCACCCCTTACTCAAGATCTATGGTTTGTGGATCCGCCTAAATACCATTGGATTACGAGAGTCATTCAAATCGAGTGATATAGGGTACAAGTCTTTATCTTTAATCACTCGTAGTCGATTGGCTTTATGCTTTTCGATGAAAGGTGTAAAGTTGACTTGAACGGTTCCAAGTTTCCAAAAAACTTGGTGGCGACTCTAATTTGTCTTAATTCGATTCGAAAGAACCTCGAGTCGATTATGCCTAGTGTGGATCCCGCGACGCAGCCTTCCCGAGGGCCTTGTCCACGATTTGGCGACTCATTTGGGGAAAAGAGGACTAGTTACACTTTGTTTCTAGGGTCTTTTCCTCCGAGGTGAAACTTGAAAAGAAAGTATTGGAAAGTAAAACATTACTCATAGTGCTACGATTCATGCATAAACCCTTAAGGACTTTCCCGGGCCGTCCCAGCGTTTCTTTGTGATGCGTGGGGGGCGACGTCCCACTATGCCAGGAACTCGCACATTGCTTGCTTCCGCTCCGCCTCGCGTGGTTCTTGATGGTGGGGATGCTCTTCTAGGTACTCTACCTAAAGGCCCTTGCTATATAAGACCGCAAAAGGAGGGAGGGCATAGACCTTCTTGTAGAAGACTTGCCGAGACTTAGAGATGTCTAGGAGCATACATCCTTATAACATGAGAATGACAATGTGCAAGGTGTTTTTTCCGAGTCTTTTCAAATTTTCCATGTCCTTTTCAAAACCGAACTTTTGAACAACTTACTTTCAAAATAGCATGGTTTTAAAAACGCAGAATGCTGCCCAAATAGGACTAGAAATTTCGGCCAAAATGAGCTTTTATAGCCTAGATGTCTTCCCATTTCAAATTTCATTTTCAAATCAATCCTTCGTTTTTCAAAATCAATCCAAAATGCCTCTCGAACCTCAACCAAGCATGAAATGCGTCAAGTCGTGTCCGGGTCATGGCCGTGTTAGGCCGGGTGTGTTTCGTTCTAAGAGTTTAGAACACGACCCTGTTGGGTCACCCAAGCTCACCTCTTGGGCTTTGAGTCATGTTGGTCGACCATTTGGTCTAGGATAGTCCACAGAAACGTCCAAGCTAGGCCCTTTAGGACGTTTCACTCGAACCTAAGGACTATGTTGGTCCAATCACGGGTTTAGTCACACCGAGTCCAGTTTAGAATCGAGCTATGACAGCTCGAGTCATGTCGTTTTGTCGAGTCTAAAATGAATCGAGGTCTAAATCCAACCGTGAGTCGAACCTTTGGTTAATCCGTCTTAAGTCGAGTTTTTGTTTGAGTCAAGTTGGTGTCGTGTCCTTAAGTGTGCAGGGGCTCTTACATTCGAATATTGACTCAGTTCGGGGTTTTCTTGTAGAAAGGCCGCCAAAAACCCGACGTCAAGCAATGGAAGATGCTATCAACAAGCTCACCGAGGCCGTGAACCTCATGATGACCCGAATGGATGCAATCGAATCTAAGCTGGGTGAAGATTCCCCTCCATCTACCCCACCTCGATCGATCCGGAGAAACGGTTCAAGTTCATCAAGACCGTTTGAAACTCTCTCCTGGGAAGAACATTCACTATGAGAATGCTAGGGCCTATGCCCCGGTTCAGGATAAGTTGCCCACGAACATGGTACTCACCGACATCCCAAAGTTCAAGGGCACCAAGATCCATCCACCATGTTAAGGCCTATAAAGGGTACTTAGCACTCAAGGGAGTACCTGCGATAAGCTCTCTCAAATTTTTGCCCAATCTCGGATGAACACCCGAAGGCGTGGTTCTACAATCTGGACCTTAAGAACTTCCCTACTTTCAAGATATTATGGTGGAGTTCTGTAAGCACTATCTTTGATAATGTCGAGATTCAAACCAACATAAGAACATTGTAGGTGATGACACGAAAAGAAAAAGAAGGCTTTACCGAATTCCTTGCAAGATGGCGCGAAAGTGTGAAACTCGCCAGAAGCCTGATGAAGTTGAAATGGTAGATAAGTTCGTGAAGAATTTACGACACTGTTTACCGTAATGCTCAAATACTGAATTTTGGTTCTTTCAAAGAATTGATAAGAATCGGGATAAAGGTAGAGGACGATGTCCGAATGGCTGAAGCTGAGAAGCCAAAAGGGTACCAAGGGGCCTCATCATCTAAGGGCAAAGCCCCAGCAACGGCCCATATTGATGAAGCCATCAATCTCTTAGAAGGGCAATCGAAGAAGTCGCGGCGCCAAACACCTAGGGCATTCACCGATATCGGATGCACTTATACATACGCTCTCCAAAGGCTCATAGCCCAAGGAAAGCTGAAGCCTATTGGTCCAACTCCGGACCCACCCGCTGAGCAACAAGGTAAATGGTATAAACCTATTGTGCCTTTCATCAAGGGAAAGGCCATGATACTGAAAGGTGTTATAGACTAAAGCACGAAATTCAAGACATGATTGAGAACGGAACGCTCCCAATCCCAGCCATAAAACCCAATAACATCACCAATCCATTTGGCGATCACGCCAACTTTGTTTCTGTCGAAGACAATGTCGATTATTCCCATCTTATCCGCCCATGTCACTTGAAAGGGGTGTTTATCGGGAAAATATTTGTGGATTGCTTTGAATTCTTTCCAAACCCGAAGAATGAAATTCAAATCGGAAGTCTCGCTCTAGAATGTACTCCTCTCGTTAACGAAGTTAATAAAGGACAATTCGATTCACCAACCTTCATCACCGGCATGGATCCTCAGAGGACTACCTCGGGATGAAGGCAGACCATCAAAGGGATCAAGGACTAGAATCGAGCATCTAAGCTGATAGCTAAACAAGGGAAAGCTCAAGACCAGATTTGAAATTATGAGTCGGTATCTGTTTTCTTATCTTAGTCGAGTCGAGTCTAGGACTTTCTTTTCCTGAAGTTGAGTCGTTTGTTCCGCGATGACGTAGGGTGTGTCCTAGGAATCGTTCCTTCGAGTCTGTTAAGCATTTTTCATTCCAATAAAAGTTGCAGTCTCGTTTCCAAATATGTCTTGTTTCCAATCCTTAATCATTCTGAAAACATGATAAAATGCACAACACACTCAAAGGCATCCCTAGGGTAGAAATATGTCCCGTTTCAAAAATGTAAGGTACACTAGGATCCCGTGTTTGATTCCCTTACCTATTCCATGTCTGGCGGTAGAAAACCTCCATCAAAACCAATGCTTAACACAAGCCTTTTAGATGATTCTAGGACGAACCCGGACTAGCTCCTTGTTTTCCATATCGATGACGGAAGGCAAGCCTTTTCCCCAACAAAATCATCCCATCTCGAAGAGAGAAGATATCAACCCGTTCTAACAAGGAATTGTTAGTTCTTACCCAAATTAGTTGGCGAAGCCCAGTTTTCAAGGTGTATCCATTTGTGACTGAATAGAAGACCATTTTTAAGAAGAGAAGAAAAAAAAGAAAAAGAATGAAAAGATGAGAAAAAAGGACGAAAAAAAAAAGCAAAAGAAAAAAAATGAAAAATGAAAAAAGAGAAGAGATGAAAAAGAAGAAGAAAAAGGGAAAGAAAAAAAGAAAAGAAAAAGAAAAGAAAAGAAAAGAAAAAGAAAAAGAAATGTCTAAATGTTGATCGAAGTTCAAAGGCGAAGCCAAAATGGTCAGGTAGTGCCATCAGCAGTCATCTTTACCCTCTAAGTCCTTCCTGAGACAGTTACAAGGGGATAGTCAGGAATTTTGAGAATCATTCCGCTTGTGCTGTTACACCCAGCCTTTAGGGTCCAGATATGGAGATTTGAACCCACATCATTTTCCAACCCATTTGCACTCGTGGTTCATCAAACCCGAGACACCCATTCCAACCACATCAGCAGCCATAGCCCTTGGCCTTAGCACCACAAAACATACCTTCAGAATGATGGTTAACCATTCCAACTTGTTATTACCAAGCTCCACATCCCAAAGAACCACAACCTTTTGTACCAACCCCAAACACGGGATTTAACAGTACCTTACAGGCTAGGATGGGATATAACATGATACCTTAGGTGAAACCTTCGAGTGTGTACACACAATCAAAATGCTAATTTAATGCACCTTGATCGAACTACGTCGGATTTGATTTCGCTCCACGCGAATACGTAAGCAGTCGTTTAGAATAAGGGATTCAATCCACTCATCAACCAAGTTGTCATCTTGTCGGTTTCTTACGGGTCTTAACCAAGTCCAAATGAAGCCACCTTTATTTGAGTCGGTCTTAGCGCTCGATGTAAGCTAGGATAAGGATATAGGTTCAGATGAGTAGTGTCAAGTCTCGGAATGAGCTTTATCTAACGGTTTAGGCAAAGATGCTGAGTCATATAGATGTGAGTTTGTGTTGGGAACAGAAAATATGAAAAACCCGCTGAAAAGAAAGAAGGCGTGGAAGAAAAATAGTAAAAGCCCGCTGAAAAGAAAGAAGGCAGTGGCAAGAAATGATGAATACTCGCTGAAAAGAAAGGAGGCAAGGAGAAGAGTGACAGAATGTTCCCAACAAGAGTGATGTGTGATGTCTAAGTGTTCTCATAAAATCAATCTGTGTTTAGTGTCTGGGCGAAGCCAACGTTGTTGCTCCGTGAGTTTAATCCACCCTGTCAATGTCAAGTGATCGTGATTCCCATGTGCCCTCGGGAGCACACCCATGCCATACGATATCTCCGTCCCAAGTCCGATGACCTTGTGATTCCCATTTGCCATCTTTTGGTGCCGGAACGGCCAATTTACATTTCTACCCCCAACAAGTCAATGATTGAATTAAAACCCGTGCACACTTACGGTTTTATTTTCTTTTTTTGTTTTACGGTAGCGGGCTACGCCCACGTTGTTTACGAGTCATACAGAGTGTCTGTGTCGTATTTCATGCTCACCCGTCAAGGTTCGATTTCAAAAATTTCAAAATTTCAAAATTTCAAAAACATTTTGCGAATTGTGGATAGATGATCCAAGTAGTAGAATCTTTTTGGGTCGATAGCCCAATTATTCAAAATTTTCAACATGTTCAAATTTCGGGTCGATGACCCAGTCTTTCAAACTCAAATTTCGGGTTGATGACCCAACATTCCAAGTGATGTCAAATTCAAAATTCGGGTCGATGGCCCAAAAATTCAAAATTTTCAAATTCAATTTTCGGGCCGATGACCCAATCTTTCAAATAATCCAATTTTAAGATCGATGATCCAAATGTGCTTATGTGATGATTATTGCTAGTACATTTTTGTGTTTCAAATATAGCAGGATATGCTTCAACTGGGGGCTCTAAAGTCTTCGACTTTCGAGCCATTAAATCAGGGGCTCTGCCGTTGGCTTCGAGACCATTATCAGGATGTAAAGGATGATATCCACCAAGAATTCAATTCAATACAAGAGTATGAAATGGAAGAATTCCGTAGCTGAAAGCAAATGATGAAAGCGGCGGCAACCTCCTCGGAAAGTCCCGTGCCATTCGGACAAGCGCCAGCAGATGATAAATTTTGGGCAAATGTCAACAGATGGTGAATTTTGGACAAATGCCAGCAGATGATAAACTTTGGGCATGTGTCAGCAGCTGCCGAACTACGACGCGGGTTTGATTCCGTCAGAAACGGATACGTAGGCGCCCGAGGATAAGGCTCAACCCACCATATATGCAATTTATGGGTCGACGACCAATGACGATAATTTGACACAACAGAAGCAAGAGTCAATCCTCAGCGAAGTTTCAGGTATGATCTCTTCTTATGGCTGGCGAGCTTATATACGCAAGTCTAATGGACTACAAACGACCCGAAGAATCCTCAGGTCGAGAGGGACCTGGGGTATACTTTGACTTTCGCCTTGTCCAAGCGTCAGTCAAAGTGGGGGCTCTGTAGATACCCGTATCCGTCGATATTGGAATTTATAGAGAACCCGACAAACACCCGATGATGATAGGACACATGTATTCTTTAGTTGTCATTGTCATTATTTGGAGCTCGTTTTATGATGTAGAATGGGCGTCGTCGATGAAGTATTTTATTAATTTAAATGATATTTAAATTAATGTTTTTTTAAGTGAGCTCATCTTATTAATTTAAATGATATTTAAATTAAAGTCTTTTTCAAGGTGATTTCAATTTAATTTATTTTATTTTAAATTTATTTTCCCAAGTTTATTTTATTGAAAATAAAATAAATATTTGATTTTAAAAATCATTTTATGAGTATATTTGGTTTGAAAAATCATTTATTTTAATGTGTTAATTGATTTGAAAAATCGATTTAAAAATGGAAAAGAACTCGTTTCAACCACACGTTTTTGAGCTCGATTTTAGCTCGGTTTTTGAGCCCGTTTTCTTTACGAGTTGGCACGAATATCGAGTACACTAATCAACCTAAGCCACTACCCATCCAACCCCAGTTCGAACCCCATAACCACGGCCCAAACCATGCCCCAAATCACCCCCAACCAGCCCGCAAAACACGAAACAGCCCCCCTGTTTTGCAGCTCAATCCCGAGCCCAAAACCCGCTCCAAATACCACCAAAACCCGTGCCCATTAACCCTAACCCATACCCTAGTATCCTACCCATATTACCTTACCTTAATCACCAAGAAAACCCCCCATACGAACCCTAGAAAATCCCCAAAAAGCTGCTGGACAGCAGCTATGCTCAGCCGAGCCCGTCTGCCTCTCCTCCCTTTTACCCTACTTTAACTCCTTATAAATACCACCCCTTCACCATACATTCATTCCTCTAAGTTCTCCATACATACAACCGTCACTTACAAGCTTTAAACTCCAGAAACAAACCCTAATTGCCTCTCAAAAACCCTCCACAAAACCGACATCCAAACTGGAACAGTTTGTGTGTCCTCTTCGAAATACAATTCGTTCCTCCTTCAAACACCCATTAAAATTCGAGTTTCTTGTTCCAAATTAACCATACAACATCCATCTACACATTAGACAAAGATTTACGAGCCAAATTGCCCTTGAGAGTACACAAATTCCCTCGAAAAACAGAGTGTTATACACTCTGTTTTCGCGGCTTTTTCCTGTCTGTCCAGTTCTGTTTGTGCTCATTTTTCGTGCCCAATAACTCAAAACGAGCAGAGGTTGCTTTACGATCTCTGTTCTCCTCTCTTTCTAGTTTTCAAAACATCTTTTAAATCGAATTTTCACCGTGAAACGAGAGAGAAATCGCTGTTTGAAAGTTGCTGTCCAGATTTGCCAAAAACGTGTTGTTTGCTTTGTTTCTTCGTCGACGACGGCCTCTCGAGATAAAATCTACCATCGATTACGACCCAAGACGGTGTCAACGATACATGTAGGTTGAGGGTGCATCAAATCCTCCTCTTTCTCCCTTTTATTTCGTTTTTTATGTTTGTTTTTTATAGTTTGTTTTTGTTTGTTTATCGTTTTTTTGTTTATCGATTGTTCTAATTAACTACGAAACTAGTTTAGTCCGAGTATGAGTTAAAGTACCACCATGAACACCCGCGTTGACTTGAGATGGGAAAGAAACTGCTACATCAATCGGTCGTACACCCCCGTCTCATTTACATATCCTCGTGTTCAAGGTAGGGCATTAATAAAACGACTCGACTTCGCTCTTCGCTTTTGACCCCTCTCTTCTCTCGTGTGATTCGACCCACCTTAGGACCCGTCACATGTTAGTATGACCTCTGATTGTTAACATATAACTCATTTAGATGACATTAGATCAATTTGATAACCTAATTAGACACATTAGGGTACATCGACGTAGCTTTAAAAATCAACTAACAATTACGAACTTAATTGAATGCATCTCTCTCTCTTTCACCTAATTTCTCGCTAGTATAAGAGTGCGTGATTAGCACCTTCTTATTAACACTCGATGAGTTAAATTAATTAGCAAACTTGACCTAATTGGACCCCTTTAGGCCGTATAGAATGCGCGTTGGCAAGGTATCTTTTCAAATCGATCAACGTCGTTTCTAACTCGTTTTCTAACTTGTTTCGTATCCCGTTTCGCAATCATCTATCTAACCTAATGAATCTAACCTAAGGATTAGGGTATGCTAGATCGTGTAGGCCGTGTTTGGCCGTGTCCTTGTAGTCCCTTTTCTCGTTGTTTTCTCATCTTTATCTCGTTATTTCGTATCTTGTAATTACTTTGTTTATCGGGTCGTGTTTGGTAGTTTGTTTGTAATTTTCAAGTTAGTTTTCTCTTATCGAGTCAAAACCTCTTCTAAAAACCTTAGTCCTGTTTGGTTAGATGGTTGTGCCCCAATGCATGTAAGAGCGTAGTAAATCGCATGTTGTTTAAAGCAACATGGCCCGATTTATGCTAATGCATGCTTTGGTGTGTGACCCAATGTCTAATTCGATAAGATTAAGTGAAAGCACACATTACGAGGAGTGACCCAAGGCCGTGAGTCATGTAAGCCGTGGGCCACCCATTTGTGCACGTTTTTCTTGGTCGAATGGCCGTGTAATGTGTCATGTACGGTTTTGTGTATAGCGTTGTATTTTAGATCGAGTTGTATCTTTAATTTATCGTTGTGTCGGCATGAATGCCTGGGTTGTAATAGGGTAGATCCCAACGGCTCCCCCATTCCCATCAAGCCTTGTTTGCTTTACATGTTGTTAGATCAATCAACCCACATGCTAAATTACAACTTTGACAAAGTTAGTTTAGTTGCATCTAAATCGACATAGAAACTTCACATGTTAGGGTTTTGAAAACGATGTTTGCATATCATATATCGTAGTAGCTATGACCTTGTTTGAAATCCGATACTTGACTTAGTAGAGGCCGTTATTGACGGGCGGGGTTAGGTGTCCTTATGGGCTTCCTAACACGTACCCTCACCCCTTACTCAAGATCTATGGTTTGTGGATCCGTCTAAATACCATTGGATTACGAGAGTCATTCAAATCGAGTGATATAGGGTACAAGTCTTTATCTTTAATCACTCGTAGTCGATTGGCTTTATGCTTTTCGATGAAAGGTGTAAAGTTGACTCGAACGGTTCCAAGTTTCCAAAAAACTTGGTGGCGACTCTAATTTGTCTTAATTCGATTCGAAAGAACCTCGAGTCGATTATGCCTAGTGTGGATCCCGCGGACGCAGTTCCCGAGGGCCTTGTCCACACTCATATTTGAGCACATTTAGTCCCCGAATTAGCCTCGTTCCCATGCTTTCTAGCATATATTAGGATCATTTCTTATCTTTAGGTTCCCATTTTGCATATTCTTTGACGTTTTGTGTCCTTAGAAGGAGAGGATCCCTAACCTTGCAATTATAGAGCGAAATGGAGCTAAATGGATCGCATCTAATGACCAAGCAAACAAGAGGAGACCGACACTTTAAGCCTAAGCAAATAAATGAAGTGAAATGGGCAATGAAGAAAAGATCCTTGCATCCCCAACACGATCCCTGCGGATTGTTAAAGAGTAAAAAAGTGGAGAACCCTGTGCCACGATCCGAGCGGCCTGAGCTCAGGACGAGCGTCCCAGAGGAAGGATCCGAGCGTCTCCTAGGCAATCCGAGCGGATCTTCTTACAGGACCAGCCGTGCTTCAGGAGAGGATAAGCGGATTCTGCTGGGAGTTGCAGAACGATCCGCGCATGTCCCTCGGGATGAGCAACATTGTTGAGTTTTTCTTAGGGTCTTAATAGTCATTTAAGCCCTTAGTAACCATAATCCTTGTACTTAATTTTAGTATAAATACCCTATTGTACTACCTAGATAATCATCAACTCTTAATATCATCTTAATCATACTCTTGATTTAGTCTTAATCAAAATTGTAATACACATTTCAATATTAATCACATCTTAATCTTTCCTTAATTTCTCAATTGTTCTTAGTTTATTTGGGTAATTAGAATATTATTTGGGTTTATTGGAGGATTGACAACCTTCCATCAATCATCAAGTTTACTTCTATTATTCTTTGCTTTATTATTTGGATCATCTAAAATAGGTATAATCTCTTTTACCCTTGTTTAATTATTGTTAATCACATCATTTATTCATCATGTTTTGCTTTGTTAGTATGATTGACAACCTTATTAGCATGTTAAACTTGATTATGAGTGATAGTCCTTTAGCTAGGGTTAATGGGGAATTAGGGGAAACAAACATGGGGATTGATCTATGCTTAATCTAATATGTTTTCATAATTAATTTGCTTGCTTGTTGTGATTTCAACATATGCACATGTTATGTTTGATTAAATGCTAGACTATGAAACCTTGCATTTTTTACACATCTCTTATCTTTTCAATGAGGCTTATAAGACATAAACCAACTCGAGCCTTGTTAGACCATGCTTAAAGTTGAATAGGGGGAGACTAAGTCGACTTGTAGGTGTTGTACAGTCTAGACGACTAGGCTCCGGGACCTAAATTTTCCTAGGGAACAATAAGTGGTTGCTTCTAACTCGATCTCATCACAACTATAAGTGCTTGCTTCTAATTGAGAACATGTTTGTACGATCTATTTCCATGAAACCCCTATGAACCCATGATACCCTACTGCTTTTAATCAATTGTTTACAAACCCCTTTAATTTCTTTACTTTATTTTCATTCATCTTGTTGATTAGTTTAGATTACACCTCATCTCAACCCAATTTTGTGACACCCTAAGATATAGCTACTTGCAATTGAAATCTTAAATCTATACCCATCCCTTGGGATCCAACTTTTACTTACCTCTTTACTAAGAGTAGTTTATGAAGTTATAAATATTGTTTTGGTTGGTAGTAACAACGACATATTACACACGATAAAGCTAGCCCGGCCACAATGCGAACTATTCGTCTGAGGTTCCTGCTCAGCATGCCCATAGCTCTACTGAGGCATATTCTTCTAGTGCAATTCAAGTTCAGAAAGAAATCACTGATGCGAGAGAAGGAGATGCCAAATTCGGGGAATGGATGCTTGTCAAAAAAACCTCTAGAAGGAAGCCAGCAATGCGAACAGAAATTTCAAACCCAAATCTTTTTGAGCCTAATACAAGCAAAAATATCTTTAATTTCGAAAAGAATCAAAACATTAGTTTGGGGTCGAGATTTTCTTCATTGACCGAGGAGAATTTGGAAACTGTTTCAACTCCACAAAATCCTCCTCGAATCTCTCCTAGTTCTACTAATAATCAATCTATTACCTCTAATAATATTCTTGCTGCTAATAATAATGTTCTAATTCCTAATTCGGCTCCAAATTATACGCAGCATAGAATCCAGAATCGGGTCAACACTAGGCTCCCTAAAAATCCTACGAAATATCTAAAAAAAAACCTATTGACACCCAAAAAAATCAAACTATTATTCCAAATAATCAAACAAATATTCTAAAAGATATTAATAATTCACCCTTAATAATTACTGATCCCGTGCATCAAACCTCTGTTATCAACCCTCTGAAATCCTCTTCTGTTGTACCAAACAGAGAGAACATCCCCCATCATGAAACCTCACATATCCATCTTTCATCCTCCTCGACCCTAACTCCAGTATCTACCACACCCCCCCCCTGGTCGAGATGATTCCTCTATCTCGGAAGTGCACAATGAATTTCTCGACGGAGATGCCCGCTCCCTATATAGGGGTGATGGTAAAAGAGAGTCCATTGATGGACATCACGTTTCAATCCATCGAAAAGAACATATCGAGTCTTCAATTGGAGATGTCGATACCATGGAGTGTTAATCAGATTCTATCGCTTGTAAATCGAGCCTATCTATCATTCTTAAATTTTATACCTTTTTCTATGTCAGACAAAATACCTATTTTGACACCCAATTTTCCCCTGATCACATGCCTAGTGTGGAACATTCAGGGAATGGGAAACATAAATAAAATTAGTGCACTTAAAGAGGTGGTGAAAGCTTTAAACCATCGGTTATTGCTTTACTGGAACTCACAAGGATTGAAGTCATGCTGAAAAAATAAGCAATATCATAGGTTATAGTGGCCATTGTCGAGTCGATGCTATCGGATTCAGTGGTGGTATTTGGTTGTACTGGCGTCCTGAACTGGTCACTGTTAACCTTGACAAGGAGCACTCACAATTTATCACGGTTGAAATAGCCCGTAATGGTGTCATACCTTAGTTTTTTACAGCCGTTTATTCAAGTCCAAATCCTCAAAACAGACATGATCTACGGGCTGAATTACAATAGTATGCGATTTCCAATAATCATCCGTGGCTTCTTGCGG
The DNA here is from genome assembly GCF_048544455.1 of Silene latifolia. Lineage (NCBI taxonomy): Eukaryota > Viridiplantae > Streptophyta > Magnoliopsida > Caryophyllales > Caryophyllaceae > Silene > Silene latifolia. The sequence goes on along the minus strand of NC_133538.1, from coordinate 475,925,227 downwards.
GAGACTTTAATGATACTCGTTCCCTTGGAGAAAGGCACAGGGGAGATCAAAACATGGCTCGTAGATGCGAATTATTCAATAACTGGGTGGAAAACTGTGAATTAATTGAACTTGAATTTTCGGGTCCTTCCCCACACTTGGGCAAGATAACTGGACAAGGAAAGACAATCTCGTTTCTCAATTATCCGAATTATCAAATAAATTGCAAAATTGGAATGAAGTGGTTTTTGGGAACATTTTTCGGCAGAAACGGGAATTATTAGCAAGAATTGGGGGGTGTTAGAGGGAATTATCACAGAGTCGTCAAAATCATTTAATCAAATTAGAAGCTAAATTGCGTAAGGAGCTGGACGAGGTTGTCGAAAGGGAAGAAATACTATGGTATCAAAAATCGCGTGTCGAATTTATTAAGGATGGTGTTATGAATACTTCCTATTTTCATGTAAGTACCCTCGTGCGTCGATGGCAAAATAAAATCAATGCCTTTAAAAACGAGGCAGGTACTTGGGTGGATGACAAGGAAACAGTCAAGAGTATTGTGGTCGATTAATATAAGCAACTGTATACTGAAGATACTCCATACCCCATTGATGCCAAAGTAGACATACCTTACGATATCTTCCAGGATTTCAGCAACGAACATTGGGAATGGCTTACGCGGTATTTTTCTATAGCTGAGATCGAGAAGGTAATTTTTTATATGGGTTCTCTTAAAGCTCCAGGTCCAGATAAATTCCAAGCCTTGTTTTATCATAAAAATTGGGCCGTCGTCAAATATGATGTGTGTGACATGGCGATGAAATCATTAGAAGGCAAAGGTTTTCCAGCGGGCTTGAATGATACACATCTCGTCTTGATTCCAAAAGTCAATGCACCTAAACATATTTCTCAATTCAAGCCAATCAGCTTATGTAATGTTGCTTACAAAATCGGAAGTAAGGTCCTCACTAATATAATTAAGAAAGTTCTCCCTTACCTTATTTCAGAGAATCAAAGTGGGTTTGTCCCAGGGCGTCAAATTACAAATAATATCGCGGTGTTTCGAGAGGCGATCCACACTATGCATCGTAAAAAAAGAGCTAAGGGCTATATGGCTATCAACATCTATTTAGAGAAGGCTTATGACCGTTTACGATGGGAGTTCATAAAAGATACTTTATCAGATATGCGCTTCCCCATCCTCTTAATTGATACTATTATGGAATTCGTTACTACTCCTTCGATGCAGATTCTTTGGAACGGCAAAGCTACTGAAAATTTCAAACCGTCACGAGGTGTTAGAAAAGGAGACCCGTTGTCCTCCTATTTATTCATTATGTGCCTCGAGAAACTGCAACAAGCTATCGACGAAAGAGTTGGACATACTGATTGGTTACCTATCCCTATCTGCAGAGGTCGGCCTAAGATATCTAATTTGTTTTTTTGCTGATGTCATGGTTTTATTTGCGAAGGCCAGAGCTGATCAAGCCATCGTCATCAAGTACGTTCTTGATAATTTTTGCAAAGCTTCGGGAGAGAAAGTCAGTGCTATCAAATCCAAGGTATTCTTTTCGGCTAATACTTCACCATCTAGTAGGGAAGAAATATCCAATACTTTAGGCTTTGAATCGACTCTGGACCTAGATACCTATCTAGGTATGCCAACTATTAACGGAAGAGTTACTAAGGCTACATTTGCTCATCTAGAAGAGAAATTTAGTAAGAAACTAGAAGGGTGACAAACCAAGCACTTATCTCTGGCCGGCCAAAGTACATTGGTCCAATCCACTTTATCGACTATGACTACTTATCAGATGCAGACGGAAAAGCTACCACAATCACTTTGTGATAATATCGACAGAAAAACTCGTCGTTTTTATGGGGTGGTAATGAAGAAAAAAAAGAAAGTTCATCTAATTAATTGGAAAACGGTACAAAAGTAAAAGTCTCTTGGTGGCCTCGGTATCTGTTCTTCTCGACAATCCAACGGCGTTTTTAACAAAGCTTGGCTGGCAAGTTCTATGTGAACCATCTAGCCTTTGGTCTCGTCTTCTTCGAGCTAAATACTGTAATGGCAGATGTGATTTTGATATGTTCCAACAACGTTCATAATGTCCAATGTATGGGCCGATATTACCGCGCAATCTGAATTCATATATAAGGGCACTTCGATAGCTATTTGTAACGGAAGGCGTACTCTTTTTTGGGACCATTCTTGGGTCGATAAAGGTTGTCTCTCGGAGAAATCTTTCGCTTCTATACCCGACATTATTCTTGGAGCTACGGTAAGCGAAATGTGGGGCGTGAACGATGATTGGAAATGGGACACTTTTTCCAACTATTTGTCGGAGGAGGAACTTAAGAAAATAGCTGCTTACTCCCTTTCGACAGACCCTGGTATGGAAGATAGTCTTTATTGGAATGGTACTTCTCAAGGTAAACTCTCTATAGAGTCCGCATTGGCTATTATTAAGGGAGCAAAAATTCCACCAGAAAGTAATACGATAACTTGGCATATTATTTGGAAACTCCCAGTCCAATAAAGAATCCGTATGTTCATTTGGCTCGCGGCTCACGGACGGTTGATGACTAATTTTAACCGAGTAAGAAGGGGTCTCGCTGATGACCCTTTATGCCCACGATGTAATCTAGATGATGAAACTTCTGATCATCTCCTAAGGCATTGCCCTATGTCCAAGGAGTTATGGTTACAATTAGGTGGTTATGAAGCCCACTCCTATTTTTATGATGATCCATACCCGACTTGGATCACTAGAAACGCGAGTAATGGCTCGCCCTTATCTTCGCCAGACTGGTCCATGGAGTATGCTATTACTTGTTGGTGGATTTGGCGGTGGAGAAACAATGTAGTTTTTGGACAGGCAGAAGATAACCCAACGGATCCTATCCGTTTCTTGTATCATCAATTTGATATGTCAAAGAAAGCCTTTGACCCATACTCGTTCTTTATACCCAATCCAGGAGCATCCAGGGAAGAGCGTTATATACGGTGTCACACTCCTCCACACGGTTGGGTCCTTCTCAATACGGATGGAGCTTCCAAGGGAAACTCGGGTGAAGCGGGCTGGGAGGTTTATTTCGTGATGATTCGAGTAATTTCATTACTGGCTTTCTATTTTCTTGTGGTATATGCACTTCGATGAGGGTTGAGATGAGAGCTGTTGTCGAGGGGTTGGAGGGCGCTAGAACTTTTGGTATTACCAAGGGTTTAGTCCATATGGATAACAAGACTTGTGTCGGCTTTTAGAAGACGATCAGCTCTTAAGTAACAACATTCGTCCAATGGTGAGCCGCTGCAAGGAGCTAATTAATTTCAGCGGTTGGGCGGTCCATGTCGATCATGTATTTAGAGAAGCCAACCGAGCAGCTGACCGGTTGGCTAATGCGGGAGTACATTCCTCAACGAGCACGATTACAATCGATGATCCACCAGATGGACTTCGGACGATTCTTAGAGAAGATTTGCTGGGGTTTGCATTCCCTCGTTTAGTTACTATTTAGTTCGTCTTTAATTTCGGGGCTTTGCCCCTATTATGCACAAAAAAAAAGAACATTCAATCATCAATTCATTCATTTCACTCAGCCTCCCTCACCTTCTCAATTTCTCATTGTCACCTTTGCCAACAATTATGAATGAATATTCTTCCATCTCATTCATCATGATCATGATCATCTTGCGTCCATATTATACATCTTTTTCACTCCATTTTTATACTTACTTCATTATAAAAATTTTCCCCCGTATTATCAGCTAATTTTTGGTGTGTTCTTATTATGAATATTTTCCAGACTTAATATGTTTTGTGAGTATATTAATTGTTTTTATATTAATTTTTTTAATTATTCCAAATTTCTAAATATAATTGATTGTTTTTGTTTTAATTAAAGCTTGAGTTTTTTTTTTAATTAAAGCTTGACTTTGTGCCTTTCTTGTAAGCAATTCTATCTGGATGGTATTTTTTCAGTTGATTTTTTTTAACCTAAGTTAACAATTAAAATTATTAGTATTTTACATAAGTTAATTAATGGGTGATTTACATTAATCGCATATTAGATAATGGGTGAGATTGATTGTTGAATAGTTGTATAGAGTGATACGATGTAAAATTCTATAAATTGAAGAACACAATTCTGTAAATAAAAGATGAACATAGAACGTGGTGGGGCACTCATTTAAAAAAGAATAAAATATGTTCTTTCAACCACAGGCTAACAACTCAACACTGTGGTTGCTTTTAATAAAAAGGATTATCCCTTAATCAAAGATGTCACAGTCGAGTGATGAAGCTATTTCAGCTGTGGCTAATGACTTTTTTTAAGCTTTATTCACCTCGTCGAACCCGGGAAATATCGATGACGTTTTACACGGGTTGGGGGACCGAGTTATGGCTGACATGAACACAGTCTTGAGGCGCGATTATGGGGAGGAGATTATCGAGGCTTTAAACCAAATTCACCCTTTGAAAGCTCAGAGACCGGATGGAATGAATGGGCTATTTTATCAATCCTATTGGGATATTATTGGGTCGGAAGTTGTGGCCACAATCCTTGCTATTTTACGAAGCGACAGATCACAGCGAGATATAAATAAGACAAATATTGTCTTAATTCCAAAGAATAAAGCGCCAAACAAAATTCGAGATTTCCGACCGATCAGCCTTTGTAATGTGGCCTATAAGTTGGTATCCAAAGTGCTTGCTAATAGGCTGAAACTTTTTCTTGGTGAGATTCTGTTTGTTAACCAGAGTGCCTTTACACAGGGAAGAATTATTTATGATAAAGTCTTAATTGCGTTCAAAATTTTTCATTATATGAAAATTCAAAATCCTCCGAGGGACATATGGCCATCAAACTGGATATGGCCAAGGCCTATGACAGAGTCGAGTGGACGTTTTTGGAACAAGTTATGGGTACGATGGGCTTTGACCGGGGTTGGATTAGTAGAGTGATGGAGTGTGTTTCGACAGTGTCCTTCTCGGTAATTATTAATGGGACCTTATCAAGGGAGTTTAGGCCGTTGAGGGGTTTGCAACAAGGTGACCCGTTATCACCTTACTTATTTATTCTCTATGTGGAAGCTTTGTCAAATCTTATGCGACGGGTGGTGGAGGACGGTGTCTTACATGGAGTGCGGGTTTCGGTTGGTGCACCTTTTGTTTCTCATCTTTTATTTGCTGGTAACAGTATTTTTTTTTCAAAAGCTACAGAGGTTGAGGCTAATGGGATTAGCAATATTTTAAGGAGATATGAAAGCGCGTCGGGTCATCTGGTAAATTTAGATAAGACCACTATGTCTTTTAGTAAGGGTGTACCACAAAATAAGAGGAGTAATTTGGCGACTAGATTGGGCATTGTCGAGGTTGAAGATCAGGCGTGGTATCTTAGGTTATCTATAGTGGTGGGCAGATCGAAAAAGGGGCTGATAGATATTATTCAGTATAAGCTTAGCAAACGACTGAATGGTTGGCATCGAAAAATGTTGTCTATAGTGGGTAAGGAGGTCCTTATAAAGGCGGTAGCCAATTAACTCCCTACCTATATGATGAGTGTGTTTAATATTCCTGCGAATTTTTGCGATATGCTTTGATCAATAGTATCTCATTTCTGGTGGAGTCATGACGAGGGCAAGAAAGGTATTTCTTGGGTTGCTTGGAGAAAGTTGTGTCAGCCTAAGTGCGTGGGAGGAATGGGGTTTCATGATTTTAAGCTCTTTAACCTTGCGTTACTTGGGAAGCAAGCTAGGAGGTTGGTGATGGATCCGGAGATTTAATGGGCACAAATGATGAGCGCGAAATATTATCCGAATAACACTTTTCGATCGGCTAACTTAGGCCATAATCTTAGCTATACTTGGAGAGGCATTGTCGAGGCGATAAAGGTGTTGGAATATGGGTTGAGGCGTCGCAGTGGTAACGGGCTCGAAACGAGTGTTTGGAGAGATGCCTGGATCCCGGGCAAACAATCGGGGCGGGTCCTTTCTCTATGTCATCATGGGCAGGAGGAAATGAGAGTGTCGGATCTTTTGAGCGACGATGGAAGGGGTTGGAATCATGATCTATTGGCAGTGACTGTCCTACCTTTCGAAAGGTTGAGAATTGGGAAGATTCGCTTTTGTGAAGGCAGGCCTCGGGATTTGTGGTACTGGGAAGTGGCATGTGATGGTCTATACTCGGTGCGGACAACATATCGACTACTTGTAGGTGCTACGTCAAAATTCAATTATGGTGATATGCCGGAGTGGGAATGGGAGAAATGGTTGTGGAATCGGCTGTGGAAGGTTCTGGTTTGGCCACGTGTCAAGCTGTTCTTTTGGCAACTGTGCAGTGAATCGTTGGCTATAGGTGCGAACATTGCTTCTCGAGTTGGAGGTGAGAATTATTTCTGTCCTTTGTGTAATTTTTGTTATGAATCGAGTCTTCATTTATTTAGAGATTATTGGGTTGCTCATCGGGTGTGGGAAGGGTTTGGGTTGGAGAGGGAGGAGGAAGAAGAGGGGGAAGGTTGCACGATTGGGTGGAGGCGAAATGGAGAGTCTTGAAAGGAGTGGAGCATGAGAAGTTTATGGTAGGGTGTTGGGCTTTTTGGGAACATCGTAATAAAGCCATTTTTGAAGAGAGGGAAGTGGACTCGAGGAGAGTTATCCAACGGAGCCGTGATGTCTTGGATGAAATAGAGAGTTGAGGTTTTATAGGTTCCAAGGGGTGGCTGAGGGAGAAGGGAGGAAAGGGGGATGGTCATAGTGGTGTGGAGGGATGGAAAGGAGCGCCTGAAGGCTTTATCAAAGTTAATGTAGATGCAGGGGTAAAGGACGATGTTAGTGTAGGGACAAAGGGGGTCGTGTTCTGTGGGGGCTTTCTATTTTGCAGGAGCAAACGTGGGAACTTCATATTGCTGAAGCGGTGGCCGTTCTTGAGGGAGTGAAGGAGGCAATTCGAAAGGGACACAACAAGATTATTATTGAGAGCGATTGTTTGCAAGTCATTGACACGCTTCGGAAGAATGTGCATGGCAGGAGCATTTCAATTTGGTCTTAGACGACATTTTTCCTTTATGTTCTTCGTTTATTTCGTTTGTTTCGTCGTACATTAGTAGAGTGAACAATTTTATCGCTCATGTTTTAGCTCATGTTTTGGTTAATGGTTCTGGTCATGAGGAGTGGTCGGATTTACTCCCTCCGACTGCGAACACTATTGTAAACTTTTATTTATCGTTAATGAAATAAACATATGGCTTCTTTCTTTTAAAAAAAAAAGATGTCTTTCTAGTCTAAAACTTAAAATTGCGGTATTGAGGATAATAGGTCTCAACTCTCAAGTTCGATTTCTCTGAACCCCTTCTATGTATTATAATGCGACTGTAATACTACATTAGTATGGGTGCCCGGTTACGTCCGGACTACCTCTATTTACCATTAAATTTATTTTCAATTAAATAAAACTACTTTAAAGTTACATAACTCATAAATTTATCTTTAATGTATTTTTCTATGGCATATCTTAAAATAATGATGAAATAAATTATGAGACAAATTCAATATTCCCGCTATTAATATTTTTATTTAAATCGATAGTTAGCTAATTATTCATATTGCTTTCTTTTGTTGTTAATATTGTTACTTTAATTACATTTGTTATTACTACGGTTACTTTCATAACTCTCGCCGTAATTATTGTTACTTTCACTACTGCCGCATGAATATTGATAATTTCACTACTCCCGTTGTTGATTCTACTCCCTCTTATTCAAAATAAACTTCTCTATTTCCTTTTTCGTCTATTGACAATAACTTCCATATTTCCTTTTTTTGTAGTGTATTTGTGTGGTCCAAATTTAATTGTATGGTGGGGTAGTGTATTTGTGTGGTCCAAATTTAATTGTATGGTGGGGTAGTGTGTTTTCTTAATTTTCGTGTCAAAATGAAAGGGGAAGTTTATTGTGAATAGGAGGGAGTATTACTTTCACTACTTCCCTTGTTAATATAGTTACTTTGAATATTCAAATGAGTGATTACTAATATATTATTATATCCAATGTTAGTACAATTATTTTACATAAGAAGTTTTACTATTTAGTCATACAATTTTAAGAGGTTATATATTTATTTAAATATATTAGATATATGCATTAAACCAAATTGAAATAATTATAGAATATTATTTCTTTTGAAAATCTAACTTGATTTACTTACCTTTTAATAGTTTCCAAAATGTAACCTACTTATATTATTATTTTTGTGTATGTTAAATAATTGTATAATTATATGATGATACTAATTAATAACATAAGTGAGACGTGTTTATTTTAAGAAAAATCACCATATTTTGATATTCTCTAAATTTATAATTCAACCAAGACTATATAATATTTACAATGAAATTCCTTGGTGGGCTATATCACACAGTGCTATCATTAAAAACTAAATAGTATAATTAAGTTGTATATATTTATTTAGTTACATTAAAGTCCCTTGGCTTCTGAAATATATATATAGTATTGAGTGATGTACATTTCGTTACCTTTGCTCGTGAGTAATTCCAGAGTACAATTGAAAAAGAAACCTTAACAATAATTTTGATGATAAATCATGAATTCACGTCCCTTCATATAATGTACGACATTACACCTCTTTAATAACAGGGAAAAAAAGAGAGATCTTAATCACAAAATATATGAAGTATTTTTAACTGTTTTTTAGTTTTGTTCAATAAGCTAGACATATAATTCATTAAAACTTTAAAGAAAAAACTCATCACTCATAATTTCTACTTTGTATAATTTTTTTTCATATAATTAATTTTTTTTACTATATCAGAATATGACTTATCAAGATTTCATCTTAGATCAAAATGTTTCTATTAGAGGTTTGACTCTTTTATTTAGTACAAGAGTTTTGATTCTTGATTATAGGTGTGCGTGTTAGAATATCTGAAATATTTATTAGTTAATTAATTAGTAAATATTTAAATTCAGTTTTCAGATAATTAAGTGGTCCATTTTATGTGGGAAGTTACCCATGATCAAGGTAACAACCCATGATCTTATCCTATTCTACAGTCAACCACCACCCACTTGTTTAGTCACTTAAAACTGTTTTTGATGGGAAAAACAGTATAAAAGAAATGTGTTAACATCTGATTAAGGTAACTAAACCTACTCGATCTCTATTAATACAATACACCATCTAAATTGTGAGTGTGAGGGTTCGGAACCGAAATTAGAGAAAACACTCGGGCAGACGAGTTTACGGAAACGGGTTTAACAATCAGATTATTGGGTCAAGCTGTTCAGGAATTCCGATAAGCAATGGCTAGAGGTTTAATTCTTGATCTTTACTAGTTTTATACCCGTGTAAATTACACGGGATTGTTGTTTAGGTTGTTGTAGAAAAATGTGTTAACAATGGTTGCTCTTTAACTGAAGTATCTACTCAAAGTATCTAAAATATAGCAATAATAAAGTTGTATCTATCGAGAGTATATAAAATATGGCAATAATGTTAATACAACAATAACTCCTCGAAAATTTCAAAGCATAACAATAAGCTGTTATTGTGTAAAATCACAAGTAAATTATACTATAATTTCTCGAAAACTTCTTTATAAACTACGTTATTTGTTCTAGTGGACACCCGTTTGTCATTATCGCAAATCAGAATATTCAGTCCTTTTTTGCTTGTGACTCTTGAAATAGCCACAAACTTGTAAAGTGAATTGTTCTGAATAGTTACATACTCGTGCAAATTGTTAAACCTATTTTTCATTTAGACAAACATATGCACGTTTGTAAAAACCCTACCAAGTTTAAAATGAAAATTTTAAGCCATTTTTCATTTAGTTTGTTAATTAGTAAAATAGAACAAAATTAAAATCGTGACTCGTGCACATTTAAAACGATGTAGTTGAATTGTTAAATATTCAACTCGTAATATTATTCTGTAAATATAGAGTAACTAAAAAGTAAACAATAATGTTATATACTTCATAATTTTATTAAAATATAAAACACGCTATCAATAACGTTATTTCTATCTGACAAATAAAAATTTTTCTTTTAAAGAAACCAACTTTAAAACACTATGTACGGTCATATAAAATAATCTGATATAATTACTCTAATAATCTCATATAACACAATTGCACAACGTAAGGCCATATATAAATTAATCCTAAAATGAAACGATATATTTTTTTCCACCTTGTATAGCGGCACAACGTAAAAACTTCTACAATTAATTGTCAAAGTTAACGCATTTTTCCGCCTTCGTACGCGTGTTCCTTCATTGTTCATGTATGAAAAGAAGATTATCTAAGTAATTATCATCATTCTTGCTTTTATGGAGCGAAAATTATTTTCTGAAACCATTTTCTCAAAGATGATGAGTCCTTTTATATTGCCATTTTTTCCGATTTTAAGAACTTTTCACTTATGTTTTTTTTTTTAGTTTTCTGCAATTTTTACACTATTATTTCTCGAAATATTTCGATAACTTCTCTTCTCAAATTATCATTCAATAATAATATGAGTTTTCAAGAATTAATTTTTGAATGATTCTGACTAATTTTAAGTGAAAATTGTCAATTGTAATTTATTTATTTTAAGTATTGCCATATAATTTTGAAATCATTAATGCACATTTTTTATATTTAGACTGTACTCCGTACATAATTAACGGACGGTAACTGTATTGGTGATATTTTATTGTTGCAAATAGGTTTTACAGATTTAAGTGAAAACAAATAGTTTTTATAGATTTACTTGAAATTAATTTGTCTATTTGTATTTTTAATTTTATTAGACTATTGGTACATAATTTACGGACGGTAACTGTATTGGTGATATTTTATTGTTGCAAATAGGTTTTACAGATTATAGTGAAAACAAATAGGTTTTATTGATTTACTTGAAATTAATTTGTCTATTTGTATTTTTAATTTTATTAGACTATTGGTAAGCCTCAGTAAAATCATGTAATTAGCAAACATTTACATAATTAATTGCACAATGGGACGTGGGTTCCTTAGATTCTGCAAAAGCAAATGTAGCTTTGACATTTTGACTTTCAACCACAAGCTGACACCTCAGCTTTGTGGTTGTTGGTTTAATAGATAGGATTATTATATATTGGAAAATAATATCTCTAGATTAAATTTCATACTTAAAAATTAAGTAATTATTATTGTTAGATGGTTTGAATTTTGAAAGGGTATTTTCTAAAAAAATGTTTGATGGTTTGAATTTTTAAAGAGCATTTTCAAAAAAAAATTACGGAAAAGTTTTATGGTTACTATAATTATTATTTTGTGTCATTAATTTTACTATATGTTACAATGTTATACTGATTTTCAATTTTATAATAAGGAATTATATATGGTCATTTATTTTCAAATTCTCAAAAACTAAAAGTTTATTCCTAATCCAAGGTAAAAAAAAAAGGTATTTACATTTCTAGTGGATAAAAACATTTAGTATTTTTATTTCCTTATTTTCATTCTTTCAATAATGGAATTATATAATTAGTAATTATATGGGCTATTATTTAATTTTTTTTGTACATTATAAAAAGGGTTAATATAAATATTTAATTTAATTTGACATAGGAGTCTCCATATAATTCCTGTTCATATTTTGTTAGTATTCTCGGTTTATATTATAGAAAAATAGAATTATTGTTGTTGTAGACATAATATTTAATGCTCAATCGTATTGGAAATCGCCACTCAATCAGCAATGCTGATAGACATCCAGATCAGACGATTGTTGGGTAATTTAATTGAGATTAATGATGTAATTTTATATTGTAATTATATTATATAATGTTGTAAATTGTAATTCAAGTAATTATATGTGTATAAGCCGTAATATATATATATATATATATATCTGTGTGTGTGTGTGTGTGTGTGTGTGTGTGTCATGAAGCTGATGTATTATGTAATTGAACACTTTTTTAATTAATCTAAACGATGAACAATGATCTCAACTATTAACAATTAATTTATATAAAGTTAATGACCCTTGAAATCAGGAAGTAAAAAACTGCATTTGACTATTTGACTTTCAACCACAAAGTCGACAACTCAAAGATTGTGGTTGTTTCTTTTAATAAAGAAGATTTTATCGCTTCCGCTATTTTAATTCATTGCATGTTTATTCAGTAATTTGAACATGCTATTATGATTAAATTACTTACAGTGTGTTCATTTTTTGGATGAATTTTATCCATAGACATGGATCCATATGAGTTATGTTGTTGTATATTGCATTAAAAATTAATTTACGGTTTTTAATTATTTTATCTAGACAAATTTTGGTATCAAAAGTTAATTGATTGTCATTTGGAAAAAAATACGAGTAAGAATTTGGCAACGTACCTAAGTGTTGTAAAATCAAGTGGAAGAATTGACCTATATGGGCTAATATTAGAAAAACATTATACGATAATGGAAGCTTACGAGCCAAGGGAGGGAGCGATGTTGATTCAAATGATTGTTTATGTATGGAATGTTGATTTCATGCAGTTGGTAGAATCTCAAAAGCAAAGGGGATCTTGATATGGACATGGACTTTCAAGGCACCGAGTCACCGACAAAATCAACGTGTTTGTATCAACACGCTATTTGTCATGTACGGACTCATTTTTACAAGTCAAACCTCTTCCTTTCTTCCACTTTTTACTCGGGCTTCCATTTATGTCTAATTTTGGGGTTAACTTCTGCACAACATGGGCCATTTGTTCTTGTCGAACTTCGTTGATATCAGCCCAACTCAGGTAAATCAACTCAACCAATCTACACATCTAGTATATTCAAAGATCACCAAGTTTTAAAAGAGATAAGTCTCTCGATAACTATTTTCGTATGATAATCGTTGTTATTAATAATGACAACGGCTGTTTTTAATAACCGTTGTGATTGGAGTTTGTTAAAAAAAATTACAAATTCAGTGCGTTACTGCCAAAATCCCTGCATCAATTAACAGCAGCATCAGCTTCAAATAACCATTTTACAAAAAAATTTCTCATGTTTTCCATTACAATTCAGCATTACACTAATGATATTACTAAAACTATGAAACATCCCTATATATACAATATGCAACAACAATATCAGAGTTTTATTGCAATGCTCAACAAAATTCTCCGAAAGCTCTAAATCAATAAAACTAGAGCTAAATTGACCCCAATATATACCTTTTTAGTCTACATTGCAATGTTCAAGGACATACTTATTGCTTTTTGTACTCGGAGTCGTGTGGCTCATTGATGGCATACTGAAAATAAAGACATTAACGAAAACATATATGTTAGAGTAGCATGCAATATCAACGTAACAACAACAAGGCGTCGTATAGTATTTAATTTAATTTCATAATTTAATTTAATTGATTAATTCTTGGCATATGAAAGAACACATGCAGTAATTATAAGTTCATTCCACTATATATATATATATATATATATATATATATATAATATAATATATATATATATATATATATATATATATCAATCCATTATCTCATTTTTCTTTCCATCTCCTCAAACCCAAAACTCTAAACCCTAAATCTTCAAAACCTATACTCCAAACTTCCTTCAATAATGAATCAGAACATTCATTTAACATAAATAAAGATCAAGTACAACAAATGTTTCATACGCCACTTAGAGGAAATCTAGAGGAAGAACGTGCTCTTCCTTGATGATGTTCAGATCCCACTCAAGGAGGTCACCCTTCGTGACTGGGTGCCAGAGTTGGAGTAGTTGCATGCAGATATTGCATCTGCTTTACGAGACCTCCAAATAGCAAAGGAGGAGAGGATCATTCTCATGGAAGAGAATGCCTTCCTAAAAGCCGTTCTAAGTAGTAGTTTAGTTTAGTTTTGTTTTTTATTTTATTTTGTATATCAATTAACTAAGTTTATGAATATTAAATGTGGATTTGTTTTACTATCCTCTTCATCATCTTCTTTGTTTTATTTTATTTATTTTATTTTTTTTACTAATAAACGTAGAAAAACTAATCGGATAATTAGAGAAAGAACAATGACGGATAAAAACACACAAAAAACTAATTAGAGAAAGAACAATAATGAAGGAGGTGACAAAACCTAAAACCATTAAGAAATATATATATATACCTAATAATTAGAGAAGGAATAGCGACAAAGACGTTGAGAAAGAGACGACGACGACAACAGTGACGGAGATGACAGAGTGACGATGAGGGAGAGTTTTGACGGTGAGGGAGAGTGTTTTTGTTTTTGTTTTTCCTATTCACTGATAATACTGACAACGATTTTGTATATTATAAATCATTATTACTTATAACAACGGTTTTCACAAACTAAACGTTGTTATTTTTTTTCACTGATTTGCGCCAATCTAATATAATCCAATTAACAACGTTATTATATATCACATGATAAACCGTTGTTATTATTTTATGAATGACAATGGTTATTATTAATATAACCGTTGTTATAGGTAATTACAACGTTTATGGTTCTGGTAACCGTTGTTATTAATTTTCACCGAATTCCGTGAAAATAAAATAATACAGTTGACAACGTTATTACCAATTTGTGTTAATATGCATTATTAAAGGACCGTTGTTATTGCCTATATTTGTAGTAGTGAACTAAATATTGCACAAGGAAAAAATAAACGTTTCCGCACTATAATCAGATGCAGATTAGAAACCGAGGAGCTCCCTTTCTTGGAAAATGCTTCAAAACAGCATTTCTGGTTTGTGAAGAAGCTGCTGCAATCTTCAAACGTTCCTAGCCCACCAGATTTTATATGTTAGAGCTAGAAAACAAGTAGCCACTCTCTGTTTGAGCATGGCAGTGGAGAAAGGGAACCCCCCCCCCCCCCCACCAAGCACTTACTTGATGAACCGGTATTGTAATACTACTATTTTTTTATGTCTATGGGTACTCTATCGAGTGGGGCTTACATTTTCGAGTAAGTGTGTTTTTACGCAAAATAGTAGCTGACCTGATGGGTACTCGATCGAGTACGTGTGACACTCGATCGTGTAAGGGGCACTCGATCGAGTAAGTCACTTACTCAATCGAGTAAGTGAGTCTTACGGGTTGTTTTAGCCGAGTTTTGTTAATAATGCGAGATTAATATAAAAGGCATCCGTCATTATTCTTATTCACTTTTACCTTCTAAAAGCTTTCAAAAGAAAAGAGAAAAGAGTTACGTAGTTTGCATTCGTTGTGTTATTAGCAAATCCCAAGGCTAGGATCGTCGGTTTGTCTCGTTCTTTACGCCGTTATGATTGTTGTTTCTAGGGAGAAGGATTCGTAGAGGAACGGTATTGATTAGCTATTGTGACAGTCTGTGATTGCTATTCCAGGTAGGGTTTCCCTACTCAGTATTGATTACATGGCTTTGTTGATGATTAATCGTTATTGTTGGTTTATGTCTTATCGAATTTGGAATCGGTGATTGTTAGTTGTATAATGTGGTTGTTATATAATTATCTGTGGTTTGCGAGGTGCGTCCTCGGCTAAGTGGAGTCACTTGCGGGAGTGGCTTCACGCCCTTGATTCTCGTTCTGTGGAACCCGCCACAAAAGGGATCTGCACATTTAGGAACTTGGGTTTATTGCTTGGATGAGATGAGCGGGGCTTAGGTGGGAACGGCTGCGGTCCCCCACAGGCGGTGTGGAATACTTGTTGCGATGAATATTCTGGCAGGACTACACACTTTAGTGTGTAGTCAGGTGTGTGGTGATATGATGGAGGTTGGTTTAATTGGATTGGATTGTTGTATTGCTTTTGTTGCAGCTGTGTTGTTTTATGTAATCAGTACTGACCTCGTTTAAATGTTTTAAAAATTGTGGTGATCCATTCGGGGGTGGTGAGCAGTTGTTTAGCAGGTAAATCTTGGATATGCGCTGGATCTAGCTGGGAATGGAGTCATCACATATAAGAGTCTTTAGTCTTACTTTGTGTCTGATAAGGCAGTTCCTTCTAGTTGGTTTACAGTTTTGAGAGCAGTTGTATTTTACTTTACAGTTGGTTTTGTTATGTAATGACTTTAACTTATCTATTAAAGTACGTTCTCTTATGGTCTATTTGATATTCATTGCCTCGAGTAAACGAGATGGTAGCACTTTCACGCATTAGGTGTTCTCGGTAAGGCACCTTGGTGTTTAGGGATGTTACAAAGTGGTATTAGAGCGATGCTTTTGGAACCCGTAACCAATGAGCCCAATGAACATAGAGAGTCAAATTAAAATGAACGCGGGTAGGAGTTGTTAGGAGCTAATGCAAAGATTTGGGAGACGTCCTAAAGTCGCGAACTCGCCCTACATCTTTAAACCGGTCACTATGGGGTGTCATGGGATCACTATGTCCTTACTAATGTTCTATTGCGTATGTTGGATGATATGTTGTATAGCAATGTTGGATGAATGATTGTGGTGGATTGGTGAATATGGTGGGAAAAGGTGAAGAAGATGGATATAGTAATATGTTGTGGATGATCATGTTGTATGGTAGAACTGATTTATAATGTCGCAATCTTAGTAACATGAGATTAGGGAATGTGATATGGTTATACATGATTTTGTTTCCATAAAGTTATATAATATAGTTATATACTTGTTTACTGTTGTTTCATATGCATACGTTGGATAAAGTGTATGATGGATGATGATGATGGATAATGCTGCATAAGAATATGATTTCATGATTTAAGCATGTTTATATGACTGAAGTAGATTTTTATAATGTTGATATGTTAGTAACGTATGAATGGGAATTTGATGTTATATATTATGTCATTGTTCTTACGTAAGATTACAGAATAAAAGCATGCGGGCATTACATGAGTGGTAGGTTGAATAATATATGTGCATGATGGAATTTGTTATTTGGCTTTTGTAAATAGTAGCATGTTGTTAGGGATACTGGTTTTATGAGTATTGAGTTGTTTTTGTTTACCTTGTTGTTGTTTAAGTTGTTTGGAAGTAAAAATCAAATAGTTATGTTGTCTAATTGTAGCGAAATTGTCTTTAAACTGTTATAACTTGAGATGCACAAATGATTTTGTTATGATTCCAATTGGAGGTGATAGCTTGTTATTTTACGATTCTAACGATAGGTCACACGCCCAAAATGATTTTATTGTGATTCCAATTGGAGGTGTTGCCCATTGTCCCAGACTAAACCACCTCATGTGCACCATGTCTCATGATCCTTGTAACAATTCCTGCATGAGTCTGAATTATAGGGACCCTAGGACACACAAGTGTTGCTTCTATCATTACTCAATTACCCTGGTCAATACTCTGAGGAGCAGCAGGTTTAGGTAATGGTTCAGTAACCTTTTTCTGTCAGACTTGTTTAGTCTTAACAGGGTAAGGTTTCCTTCTGCAATTATCCTAGTGCCCAATCCCTTGACAGAGAGTACACTTTACACGTACCCAATCATACCCAAGTTTCACTTTGTTTACTTTCTCCTTGTCATCACTAAATTGGATAAAGGTAGGAAACTCTTGACCAACCTGCACATCTATTAGAATCATAACAAACCACAGGAAATTCTTAAGATGAGTCGGTTCATCACATTGAACAAACTCTCCCACCACTCTAATTATCTTCTTTAAGCATTCAATCCCCCAAAATGTGAGGTCTAAACCATACAATTTTACCCAAATTAGAACAGTTTTAACATACTGTTTAATAAGGTCAACATCAGGACCCCATTCATGTATGATAACTACCTTGTTATCAAACATAAGATGTCCCTTACTAACAATATCCTTCATTTTATCAACTGACTTAAAATTCACAATAAAAATCCCTTTCGGCATAAAAATCCTTAGCATTTTATGTTATACGTACTGTTTGTGTGAAAACAAGATTAGTACCTTAAGGTATCTTGGAGGTCGTAACTACCCTCCTACATTTTGTGATCCACCCTTTAATGCAAGGGTTTGAGCCATGGTGGTAAATGCATAATATAATAATCAACGACAAATTACTTATGATAATTTAGTGCTCAACGATGAATGATATAATTCTCAAACTTAAACACAAGAATTCCTAACGATACTTATATATCAAGAAGAATCCAATAACACAACATGAACTAGAGTCTTCACAAGAGTACTTATGGATGCTAAATTACAAACTAATGGATAGATGGCTAATTACCTCCATGATCGGATGGACTCGCCATGATACTTCTACTGTTAATGCAAATTCTAATCTAAGCTACGCCTAAGAGACTAATATAAAGATAGACGAAGTTGTAGTAATTGTGGTTGTTTGGGTTGTTCTTTTCTTGAATGAAATGCCTGCTTATATATAGGCATCACCCGACTCTTTGGAAACTTCTCCTTAGTGGGTGTAACACCCCAATTTATTCAGGAGCCTTTAGCTAGGCCTCTCAAGTAAATAAGAGTGTTACCATCTCGGTTTCCCGAGTTAGTGAATAACAAAGTACAACAAACGAAAGAAATTTAGATAAAATTTAGCGATTACATGTTTATTACAAATTAACCAAACTAAAAGTCAATATAAAATTACAACTCGCAGCGCAATTAAATAAAGTGATTTATAAAACTATATGATGTAGACTTCTAGGTAGACTGGCCGAGTCCTTACGCATCCCCATAAGCTCCCAAGTCAGTTAATCTTAAGTACCTGTCAAATCTGCTCCCCAGTTATGGTTCATCACAGGTGTTCACGAATACAAAACTCAACCACGAGGTTGAGTAGAAATAAATACTAACAACAAGAACATACAATAGACAATCAAATTCCATACACATGGCACTACTCCCATAACAACGTGCTCCTTTTCATGATATAACACACTTCCCTTAACAACGTGCTCATATCACCATGGTGCCCCTCCCTTAACAACAAACCACCACTTTGTAATAGTACCCCTCCCTCAACAACGTACATATTACCGTTCACCATAGAGTACAACTCCCTTAACAACGTACATCTGACCGCAATACTTTCCATCACAGTTCCACATTCTTAATCAACGATAACAATTAAACTCACCTCGTCATAATTATGCGCCCATAATAATATTAATAACAACACAGTATAATATATTTTCTCCCTTCCAACAATATCAATAATATCAATATGTAAACAATTCACTATATATATATATATATATATATATATATATATATATATATATATATATATATATATATATATATATATATATCTCAGAGTCTCCAAAGAAATCGTTGGAATATGTGTCCTCCGACAATAATGCGATCACGACCGTTGATCATGATGATCACATGTTTAAGTCTCATTATAAAGAATACAATTGGGAAGTAATTTCTTTCTCACAATCGGTCCACACATATCGGTAATGATTGGGTGACTAGAGTTTGACATTACTTTATCGTGCGACGGTGGTGATCGATTGATCCCCTAGGTCATACCTATAGGCAACACTCTTAATTGATCATTTAATTAATCGTATAACGTTACGAGTTAATTAAATTACTTGAAAATTGACGGACGATTTTGGAAGTAAAATTTACGTATCCCATTGGAATTTGATTAAATGAGATACGGTCTGAGTAATCGAATTGTATCTTTACTCAGATGAAATTATTGGTTAAGGAAACAATTGAAATTGAATGAATTATTATAAATACAAATTGTTGTGATTTATAATTGGTAAAATATTTTGGTACAAGTAATTATGAATTACTAAGTCGATTTTTGTATATGACGTATTTTTTTTAATACGTTGATTTTTAATATGTAAAAAATACATAGCAATTTTATGTGACATGTGACATGTAACATATTGACAAATTGACAAAAATAATATGGAATCCATGTTATCTAATGTGCCGAAAATTAGAGGAAGATTAAGCTAATATTATGTTGATTGTATTAGTGGAGGGCATGATGATTACCTACTAATCTAGCCATGCAACCCTATTGTGCATTGTGAAGACAAATAAGTGCATGCATTGGCTCCCCTCCCCCTCCTCTTGTCCGGTTTTTCTTCAAGGAAAAACAAGTGGTTTTTGTCTTATATTATTCATTATCATATACATAACATTTTAGTTGTTGTTGTATTATTGATTCATCAAAAATTAAGAATTTTAGAAAGATAAAAATACTTCCTCTTCTCTCCTCTCTCAACCGGTTTTGGGAGATTAAAAATCAAATTATTTTGGGTCATTTTTCTACAAAATTAATATTGTCTAGTATTCATAGTATTAATTTTAATTAAGAGTGAGCTTTGGGTATAAATCCTTGGGAGAGATCCTATACTTGAGTCTTTGTTCATCCAAAAGGAAAGCTCAAGAACAAGAGAGAAGGAGATCTCTCTTGTGCCCTAAAACCGAAAATCCAATGTAAGGATGGTTGTTTCTTCTTTATTTTGTTTGTAAGTTTGCATGCATAAGATCATTTGTTAATTTTATGACAAATTAAATTAAAATATATATGAATATGTTAAGTATTTAAATCTACTTTTCCTTCAATCGGTATCAAGAGCCATGGTTGTTTGCATGCAAATCGGTTAAAAGTTTTTCCGAGTTATAAAGATTAACATATAAAACTTGTATAATTTGTGTTATTATGATACATCACGAAATTAATTTATGCATGTTATAAATTCTGGTCCTAAAATGTTTTTAGGATATTTTGGTTAATTTACGGATTTTTATTGTTCATATTATACAATAATGGCATTAAAATATGATTTTATGAGTAAAAATGTCATTTTCGGACTAAAATTAGCTATACTTCGTATTTTCCAGTGATTTTTAGATATGTTGTCACATATATTATTTTGAGATAACCTGTAAATTTTCATAATTTTTGGACTTCTTATGCTCGAAAAATGGATTTTTCATTATTAAATTCGGATTTAGGTGAAAAATTGGTTAATATGAGATAAAATTCGAATCTGGTCATAGATATTTAGTATGTTGTCACATGAAATTTTACAATATGTGTGTAAAATAATAGGCTATATTGAAGTCTTTGTGCATGATTTATGATTTTTTGAAGAAAAAATAGCATAAATAGTGACATTATTAGTGAAAAATTAATAAAACATAATCTATGACTAAGGAAAAACGTCATAAGTTGCATTTTATTATCTTTTTCAGATCTAAAATTGAAAATTTAATGAGTATATTTTTTTTTCTCATGTTTTATGATTATTTTGTTAAAAAAACCGATAAACCGCAACATTGTTTTTCCGGAAAAATTTCGAAATTTTTAACCTAAGTTTTGAATATTATGAGTGTCATGGTATTTTTCCAGAATGTTCATGAGTTTAAATTTCAAATTTTGAATTTATTTGAAATTTTGTGATTTATTTGAAGTTTATAGCTTATTTTTGTATTTTTTGGTCCATTAATGAACAATTTTAGAAATATGAGTTAATTATGATCAAATAATTAGTGAAGACTAATTTTTGAGTCCTAAGAGGTTAGGGTAATTAACTTATGCATAAATATGAATTTATGTAATTTTTGTGATTATAAAATGTTGAAATCACGCAAATCCGTAAAAACCGAGTAATATACGATATTGGCTAATTAAAGGCGATTTAGCATAATATTGGGCATGTTCATACATATTATAATGCTGAATTTTCTTTATGATTGTCATAATTTAATTTATGTAATTTTTGAATTATGTAATTTTTACTTAGTATGGCCTTAGATTTTAATTGGTATTTCCCGAAATGTATGGGAATATCGATTCGGTTGTAATTTTATTGTGATCTCGTATCACCGTTTTGTAATTTAATAGATTTATTTTATTTTAGTTATAAATGTATAATAGGAAATTATGTAATTTGCTATGTAATTTAATTTATCTCGGAGTTCCCAAGACGGATTTCTTCAAGATGGCGATACATAAAGACGGTTTTACCTCGATATGCGTGCCACAACCGAAGTTCAAGGGACCAATGGAGTTGGTTTCCGAATTTGTAATAGTTAAATAGTTTTTCTATTTTAGGAAGGCCATACTAAGATTTATTTTATGTTTGCATTTTATTTATATGTCACATGCATCGCTAAATCGCCATAACTAAAACATGCATCTTCTTTCATCGAGTTTATTGACCGTGTCAATTAGAATTATCGTAGTTCACCGCTTTAGTTCACTTAAAACATGATAGATAATAAATTGACATGACCTCTCGCTAAAACAATTAATTGAGACATAGCCTTACCAAATAGTAGAAACCATGAAAACCTATTTCGCGACGGAGTGCACTCGGCCCTTCCGGGGTACAAACCTTGTTACGTAGGGGAAGTGGGTGATAAATGTTAATCCACCGAGTTCATGTTAATGAGGGTTTCATCGGCCATACCGTGCCCAAGTTGATGTGGATTTGGATCATGGACACATTTATTCGAAATTTGGATTGAACTCAACAAACGTTTTTCGATAAGGGTTTCATCGGCCATACCGTGCCCTTGTCGGATGTGTTTTGGGTTATAGATAATTATTAGAGTAATTTTATCGACCAAGAGTTCTAAAAGTAGAATCGATTAAAACGTTAATCCACCGAGTTATATTGATAAAGGTTTCATCGGTCATACCGTGCCTAAGTCGATATGTTGGGTCTTGGAATCATTTATCTAGTTGGGTAGAGGTCACTAGAAAAATGCATAAAACTTGTTTAAATTATAAATTTTTACGAGTATTATTATTAAAACGACATTTGTTTTACTCCTTCTATTTTGTTTTGTAGACCACTTCTTTTTCTCATAAGAAATGGCAACACCAACCCCTAACGCCACGCCTCTCGCTAATTCATCATGGCTCCAATCCTTCATGGATCGATGTAAACTTGAAAAGAATGGGTCAAATTTCTCCGATTGGGATGCCCAACTCAAATTAGCCGCCCAAGGTGACGACAAGCTTCGTTACCTTACCGAGGCCTCTCCTCCCGAACCTACTACTAGGTCGACCGCCGCCACTAGGGAAGCATATGAGGCTTACCAAAAGGAGTCCGCCGCAATGAAAAATGTCTTGATATTTGCGATGGAGGCGGATCTCCAAAGGAGAGCCTTTAAAATGGGCAATGCTAATGAGATTTACTCCAAGCTTATGACAATGTTTTCACAAACTCCGCGGATCGTCCAATATGAGGCGGCCGCGACATTCTTTGATCTCGACTTCAAAGAGGGCCAAAAGGTTAGCCCTCATGTGCTCAAACTTATGGAGCTTGTCGAGACCTTGAAAATTCAAAAGGTTGAAATCCCCAAAGAACTCATTGTAGATAGGATTCTACACTCCTTGTCCAAAGTCAAAGCGTATGTTCAATTCCGGGTGAATTTTAACATGCAAGACAAGGATGTGTCTCTTGAAGAATTGCAAAAGTTACTTGTGCAAGCTGAGAGGGGCATGGGGTTAAATGTGAACCCCCCAAAGGATGTGCTTAACATAAGCACTAAGAGTAAGGGGAAGTTCAAAAAGAATGCAAGGAAGGGTAAGAAGCAAACTCCCACTTTCACCAAAGCAAGGGCTAATGATGCTAGCACTTCAAAAATCAAGAAGGGTCCTCTTGATAAATGCCATTATTGTAATGGTATGGGACATTGGAAAAGAAATTGTTCCAAATACCTTGGTGATATTAAGGCTGGAAAGATCACTCCAGTAGGTAAATGACTATCCTTTCTTTTATGTTTCTAATTCAACTATGGTATTATGATACAAAGTTGTGATAATGTATCTCCCTTTTTATTGTAAATAGGGCCTCCACCAAGCAAAGACAAAGGAAAAGAAAAGCAAGCATAAGAAACCATCAAGGAGCTAGGAATAGCTTTCATGGAGCTTCGCTTTTTTATTGTCTTATTTTAAATTATGTTTTGGATTTTTAGAACCTTAAGTTTCCGTGTTCGACATGTAAAAGTATTTTGGATAATTTGTTGTATTTTGGATAATGGTGACTTGGTTTGCAACCCAAGTCACCCGTTTTATCATTTTATCCTTTTGTTCTAAAATCCATGTTTAAATGCTTGTTCTTAGAAACATATAACTTAAAGTGATCTAATAGACAAATATAATGACGGGATTCATTATATGTCCACATGCTTAAGGCTTGTGTATGATCATTTACAAAGTAACCTTGAGTCTACGAAGTCTCTTAAAGGAATGTCAATCACCAAGTACACTTACGAAATCTAAAACTATTAGTCAATCTATGAGATAGTTCTCCTTATAACTTGAACATCATTGTTTGTGTCTCATATGCTATCTTTGAATCTCTAGTGTATTTATTCTAAAGATAGAGTGGGAGAAAAATGAGGACACAACTCACACCAAGATAAGATTGTGTAAATGAGATCTACGCAAGAGAAAATGATTTGAATAAAGGTATATCTATTTAAATAATATACCTAATAGATGAGATCTATGGTCTCTAGTAAGTTCTATTTAACTAAAGAGACCAAGTGAAGTTATCATAAGAATATGTTCTCAAGATAACTACACGAGGAGACCAAAAGAATGTTTTGGAACAAAATGACTAATGTAAAGTCTTAACAAGAGTTTTGACTAGTTTATGATAAATTTTGACCAATAGTTTCAACCTTGAGATTTATTTAAGAGCTTAAATGAATCAATGTAACATCCTAGTAATAAGCGATATTTATGACTAGAGGTTGCAAGGATTGATATACCAATATCTTCAATAGCCAAAGTTTTAAACCACGCAGATGTCATTACTTAACCTCATTATGAAAATGAATTGGTTAAACCTCCTTCTAAAAGGGATATTTTGAAGGATGTGTATTAGATATTACTCATATTTAATAAATGACATTGCCACACATCATTATGACATGAATGTGTTAGAGATTTAAAATCTCTTTCCATAAGGTTAAGATGAGACCTCTTCGAAATAGGAATTTTGAAAGGATATGATGGGAACATATATGGCTTCATCTTAATAACTTTGCAAAGCAACATACATTCCAATTTTGAAATGTTTTCGATTAAGTAATAAATTTCGAAACATGTGGAATTAAGTGGGAGTTTACAAATTATCATGTGAAGACATGGGATTTAGTGGGAGCTGTCATCCTCTGAATGTTTACAACTCATTACTCATTAGGAATGACGAGCTAATATCTTCTTTCACAAAGAAGTATTTGAGTTTTCAATTCTGGATGAATTTGGACTATGATGAATCCAATTACGACAAGAAATATTGGATTAGTATTAAGAGATACACATCATATCAACATACACATAGGTTATTCATGTAGATGAAAATGGAATTGCCATTAGCAGTCATGGTCATTCGTTGAACCTATGAACGGTTGATCTCATGATTATTAGTAACTAATGTTTCCGCCATTAGAATAATCATGCACATGTCCAATGGTGAATCATATGCATAAGAGCATGATGATTCATTGGTAAGCCATAAAAGAAACGTCATGAATTCTCGAGTAGAATCCAATGAGCGATTTCGGTGTTTGATAAAATGCTCACATGTGTCAAGAGGTTGCACATATTGTAGAAAATCCGAGCACTTGTAAGGATTTATGAGAATCCTAAGCCTTTCAAGCTTAAAGGAGAAATAAGAAGTTTTGGAAAGATACTTAGTTGAATAAGAAGTTACTCAAAACTAATCTTTCCTAACTATGCTAGGACTTGTAAGAAGTGCTAGGCTAATCATCTTGACAAATTGTTGCAAGACTCTACAAAACATGTACCTAGTGCATTGTGTGTGGATGGAGTACTTTATCACTACAAGTTATATCATTCACCACAAATTCGTTCGTTATGTGATAATCGATAAGGAAGTTCTTTCAAGATAAAGAACCGATACCAAGGTCGGGAACCTTGATGTGTACTTGGTAAGGTTCATGCTATGAGAGAGAACATGAATGTAAAGGAAAATGCAAGTATAAGAAGTTTGAACACATGGACACATGGCATGTTAAACTTCTATTGCAATCAATAAGTGTTTACACTTACGATATGCATCACAAGGTTGTAATATGGTATTGACTACCCGAGTGTGATGTCGACATTTGTCGTTTGAGTTATTATTAACTCACCTTATACATTGTTATATCCAAACGGGTTGTAGAGACAATTGAACCCCGTTAAAGTGAACGTGGATTAACATTGTATTTGCCCATAGTCACTTGTATGAGGTGACGTCTCGAAGTGACTAGAGTGTGATACGATTGATGGCAAGTTCAAGTGCCATAGAGTCATGTGAGATGGCTAGTCGATCACATAGGCGATCGTTAGGAACATTTTGTCGGGCCTTATGACCGCTTATAGAGTTCTGCAAATTTATATAGCCTGGTCGTGGCGAGAGCTGCTATAGTATTCAAATGAGTCGATTCTTTTGACTAAAGACTATTCGCCTAAGATGGCACAGTTTCAGATTAACTTTGATTTGTGTTACTACGACCTTTGTAAATGGGGTCAAATGGGCATATTTTGGGTTATGATGGCTGTGGCTAGTCAAAGGGAATGAGTGCGATAGGAATTGTCCACCCCTATTCAGGGTTATAACAATATCTGAGGGCCACTCGAGGAGTAGTTAACTGGAAATGCGTGGCCACGCCCGGAATGTATCCATGGTGGATAAATCCGGTCAATCAGTTATTCTCCAGATCGAGGAAACCACTCTCGATATGATCACTTGCAAGTACGACCTGAAAGACACCTTGCATTGAGTGGGAGATAGTAATAGGACAAGAGAATTGGTGACGCACACTTGTCGAGGACAAGTGGGAGATTGTTGGAATATGTGTCCTCCGACAATAATGCGATCACGACTGTTGATCATGATGATCACATGTTTAAGTCTCATTATAAAGAATACAATTGGGAAGTAATTTCTTTCACAATCGGTCCACACATATCGGTAATGATTGGCTGACTAGAGTTTGACATTACTGTCGTGCGACGGTGGTGATCAGTTTATCCCCTAGGTCATACCTATAGGGCAACACTCTTAATTGATCATTTAATTAATCGTATAACGTTACGAGTTAATTAAATTACTTGAAAATTGACGGACGATTTTGGAAGTAAAATTTACGTATCCCATTGGAATTTGATTAAATGAGATACGGTCTGAGTAATCGAATTGTATCTTTACTCAGATGAAATTATTGGTTAAGGAAACAATTGAAATTGAATGAATTATTATAAATACAAATTATTGTGATTTATAATTGGTAAAATATTTAGGTACAAGTAATTATGAATTACTAAGTCGATTTTTGTATATGACGTATTTTTATTAATACGTTTATTTTTAATATGTTAAAAATACATAGCAATTTTATGTGACATGTGACATGTAACATATTGACAAATTGACAAAAATAATATGGAATCCATGTTATCTAATGTGCCGAAAATTAGAGGAAGATTAAGCTAATATTATGTTGATTGTATTAGTGGAGGGCATGATGATTACCTACTAATCTAGCCATGCAACCCTATTGTGCATTGTGAAGACAAATAAGTGCATGCATTGGCTCCCCTCCCCCTCCTCTTGTCCGGTTTTTCTTCAAGGAAAAACAAGTGGTTTTTGTCTTATATTATTCATTATCATATACATAATATTTTAGTTGTTGTTGTATTATTGATTCATCAAAAATTAAGAATTTTAGAAAGATAAAAATACTTCCTCTTCTCTCCTCTCTCAACCGGTTTTGGGAGATTAAAAACCAAATTATTTTGGGTCATTTTTCTACAAAATTAATATTGTCTAGTATTCATAGTATTAATTTTAATTAAGAGTGAGCTTTGGGTATAAATCCTTGGGAGAGATCCTATACTTGGGTCTTTGTTCATCCAAAAGGAAAGCTCAAGAACAAGAGAGAAGGAGATCTCTCTTGTGCCCTAAAACCGAAAATCCAATGTAAGGATGGTTGTTTCTTCTTTATTTTTTTTGTAAGTTTGCATGCATAAGATCATTTGTTAATTTTATGACAAATTAAATTAAAACATATATGAATATGTTAAGTATTTAGATCTACTTTTCCTTCACAAACACCCGATGATTATCGGACTACAACATGCTTAGGAATCGATACGTTTAATCGACAGTTTTGTACAACTATACGTCGGAAAACTCAAAATTATTTCGAAAACAAAACATTTTAAAACTTTTCAAAAGTACCTAGAGTGTTTCATGCACGATGACAGGGTCGCAATGACACTAACGAGAGTCAAAACTGACACCGGACCAAAAACCGACTCAAAAATTCAAATCCCAACTCCAATAACGAGTCAAACCGAGTCAAACACAAAAAAAAACATTACAAAGCTTCCATGTTTAGTATACCCAGTATACTTGAATGGTCAAGTACAAATCATGTCATCCAAAACCTAAGATAGAACAAATAATGATTTCAATTGCGTGATAGTGACGAGACAGCTCGAAGACCCGCGAAATGGCTCGCGCGTCTTCGAGTAGCCCACGCGGCCACGTCGCTCAAAACGCACACAACCACTCAATATTCTATAAATACCCCTCAAATGCCACCATTTGAAGGTACGCGAGTGTCCGCCCCGTCATTTCTCCCTCAAAATTCTCGACTCGACTTCTTAAGTCACAAACCGACACGTATTTTCGACCTACCAATCGAAAATACACGCCATACACATTGTTTGGTACCGTCATCGTGCATTAAATCACTTGACCGACCATCTCGACCAACTACATACTCACCAAACTAAATAAAACACTCTTTACATTGCTAAAATGGTTTTTAACCGAGTTTTCTGACCAAACAAGTTGTTACACTTTCGTCGATTTCTCGTCTCAAGCCTAGCATGTAAGTATAAGGGTGCAAAAATCCTCTTCTTTCATGTCTTTTATCTGTTTAATGACCTTAACATGCTAAAACATACATAACATGGTCCAAAATGTGGATCGAATGAGCCAAAACCGAGTTTTGACCGAAACAGAAGGCCTTAAACACCCCTAGGTGCCTCGCGCCTCAATGAGGTGTTCTGGTCAGAACTCAAAAGTGTTTGAGTTCTTTCTTACCATTCTCAAACCGATTTTTACCATTTTAAATCATTTTTATGAAAAACTTTTTAACCATAAAATATTTTTACCCTTTTTTCCTTATACCATGACGGTTTAATCCGTGTTTTGGTGATAATACTTGGTTAATTACATTTTAAAGGTATTTTAAAACCTTTTATTTAATTTCTTTACATTTCAAAACCAACATATTAGTCATAAATGCAAAGTCATCCTTGGTTCCATATTCCATGTCGGTTTTTAACCCGAGCGCGATGATAAATATTGACTAATTACAAACAAATGAACTTAATACTAATAATTCATAATGCATTCCACAAATGGCGAAGATAGAGAAAGCTAGAGAGAGAGCACGATTTTCTCCTTTCTAGAGTTTGTTTTTGATCTTTTAGCAATGGCGAAGATAACAACAACTTCTCAATCTTCTACAACTGCAATGATGAGACTGAATGGACTAAGGTTTCAACAAAGAAGAAAGCTGATGCTAAACTCGCTCCGATTGTGGAGGATGAAATTCTTGATAGTCCTATCAAAGGTAATGCCCTAAAACTCAATTTGGATGATGTGAAAGATGAAATAGACTACTGGAATTTAGCGGTTTATGGATATGTGATGGGTGCAAACCCGCCATGGGAGGCGATGGAAGGTTATCT
The DNA here is from genome assembly GCF_048544455.1 of Silene latifolia. Taxonomy (NCBI): domain Eukaryota; kingdom Viridiplantae; phylum Streptophyta; class Magnoliopsida; order Caryophyllales; family Caryophyllaceae; genus Silene; species Silene latifolia. The sequence continues at coordinate 475,895,551 of NC_133538.1, read as the reverse complement.
CCGTCGTATATGGCAGAACTATGAGATTTCCCAGGTTTCCTTCCTCCCCAATGGTTTATTTGTTGTGTGGTTTGCTAAAGAGGAGCATAAACGTCTAGTGCTAGAGCAAGGAATGTTTCTCTTTCATGGGAAACCAATTATCCTTCGTTCCTGGGAATCTCATGTGAAGATCACTAAGGTGTCAGTCAAATCTGTTCCAATTTGGGTGAAATTAGTGGGTCTTGACTTAAAGTTCTGGGGAGTTAACTGTCTTGGAAAATTGGCTTCCTTAGTGGGGAAATTTGTTAGGGTGGATGACCTTACACTGGAAAAGAACCTGATGGGATTTGCAAAGGTCTTGGTTGAGGTGGAAATTGACCAACATTTCCCAGACAAAATTTGTTTTGATGATGAGAATGGACAAGAGGTCACTGTGTTGCTTGAATATGACTGGGTTCCTATTACCTGCCAAAAATTTAAGGGTGTTGGTCATAGCACTAACATGTATAGGGGGAGAACAAGGGTGTTTAGGAAGCCTGTCACTGGACCAACTGGTCAAGCTCCTAAACAAGTATGGAGGAAGAAGCCTACTGTTGTAGTTGAACTTGACCCTAAGGACTATCCTGTTCTCAAGTCTCTTGGAAAGGGGGGTGGGACTTCTGAGGATAAAACTGATGGTCTAATAACTCCAGCAAATACACCTGCAAATATTCCTAAGGCTTCTGTATTCACACCAGCAAGGATTTTGACTAGAATGACTAGACATGTGTCTAGGATACCAGGAGGAAAGGAAGGTGATTTTGTTACTAGTATTAATGCTGAATTATCTAAATCTGCAGAAATGGTTGATAAAGGGGGGGGGGGGGAGTCCTCAACCCTCCATGATTAAGTTTGGTATGTGGAATATTAGGGGCTTGAATAGTGACACCAAGAAAAGAGATATTAAATGGTATTTGCATCAATCTGAGGTGGTCTTATTTGGGCTCCTAGAGACCAGGGTAAAACCTGGATCTCTGAATAATGTAGCAAATAATGTGTGTAATGGGTGGTCTTTTGTTACTAATCATGCTTATCATACTGGTGGAAGGATTTGGGTCCTGTGGAAAACTCACTATGTTAAGGTTGATGTAATTGAGATGGACTCTCAATTTATCTATCTTAAAGTTAGGGATAATGTTGGGGATAATATCTTCTATATTACGTTTGTGTATGGATTCAATAAATTGAGGAGAGAATGCCTTTGTGGAATGCCCTTAATAGCTGGACAATTACTGAGCCTTGGGTGGTTCTAGGACACTTCAATAATGTCTTATATGCCAATGACAGAGTTGGACAGCCTGTCAAGGATGCTAAGATGATACCTTTCCAGGATACATTGGATGAATGTGAGTTGTAGGATATGAAGACTACTGGTGCGTTTTTTACTTGGACTAATAAGCAGCCAAGTGAAACCAGAGTTTTCAGCAGAATAGATAGAGTCCTTGTTAACACTGAGTGGACTGATGTTTGGCCTGATTATTTTGCCCACTTTGCTCCTGAGGGTTCTTTTGATCACTGCCCCTGTGTTATTTATGGTGAAGTTGATATTCTACCTCGAAGGAAACCATTTAAATTCTTTAACATGTGGAGCAGGGTACCTGATTTTCAAGATATAGTGAAGCATGGCTGGACTATTAGTATTCAGGGATCTCCAATGTTTAGAGTGGTGAAAAAGTTGAAACTCCTCACGCCTGATTTAAAGAATTTGAATAGAAGCTTGTTCTCTGATGTGGAAAGAAATGCTGAGATAGCCTATTCAATACTTTTAGACTGTCAAAGGAAGCTGCAAACTAGTCCTAATGATACTGCCCTCAGGTATTGAATATCAAGCAAGGGAGAGCTACCAAATGTTGGCTCAGGCTAGAGATGACTATTTGAGACAGAAAGCTAAGTGTCAATGGGCAAAAGATGGAGATACTAATTCTGTTATGTTCCACAAAGTCATTAAAAGCAGACAAATTCAAAACATGGTGTTGAGAGTGGAGGATCACCTGGGTAGGGTTTGTACAAAGCCTGATGAAATTATCCAAGCTTTTGTTAAGTTTTATGAGCAACTTCTTGGTTCCAATGCAACTACTAATGGTTTTTACCCTCACATTGTCAAGAAGGGGCCTCAGGTAGCTCATACTGATTGGGATGCGTTATGTCAAATACCTTCTCCTGATGAGATTAAACATGTTGTCTTCTCAATACCTAATGATAAGAGCCCAGGTTCTGATGGGTATACTAGCTGCTTCTTTAAAGCTAGTTGGAGCATTATTCAACATGATATCTGCAAAGCTATTCGAGATTTCTTCACTTCTGGCCAGTTACTGAAACATGTGAACAACACCAACTTGGTTTTGCTTCCAAAAACAGAGAATCCTACATCTGTTAAGGAATTCAGGCCAATTGCCTGTTGTAATACCCTTTAAAAGGTTATCTCCAAATTACTATGCAACAGATTGGCTATTATCCTCCCTAACCTCATCAACAAGTCTCAATCTGCTTTTATCAAGGGAAGGAGTATTGTGGGAAATATTCTTATCAGCCAGGATCTGGTACGTCTTTATACTAGGAAATCTGTCTCACCTCGTTGTATGCTTAAAGTGGATCTGAGGAAGGCATATGATTCCATAGAGTGGAAATTTGTCCATCAAATGCTTCAATGTTTAAACTTTCCTCCTCCTTTTGTCACTTGGATTATGAATTGCATTACCACTACTTCTTACTCTATTGTGCTAAATGGACAATCCCATGGTTTTTTTCCTGGCAAACGTGGGCTTAGACAAGGTGATCCCTTATCTCCACTATTGTTCACTTTGTGCATGGAGTACTTAAGTAGGCTTTTACAGGAAGCTTCTAAATATAGAGGTTTCAAATACCACCTCCTTTGTAAGAGTCTCAAACTCTCTCATCTCATGTTTGCTCACGATTTGCTTTTCTTCTGTCGTGGTGATATAAGGTCTGTGGTGACTTTTATGGAAGTATTTAATTGTTTATCTGGGGCTTCTGGCTTACAAATTACCAATGAAAAGTCTGATATTATTTTAAATGGACTCACTTCTGCTGATGAAGCTGATATCCTGAGGCATACTGGTTTTAAGAAAGGTTCTTTACCTTTCAAATATCTGGTTGTTCAGATCTCTCACAAAAGATTTAGCAAGGTGGACTGTAATGGGCTTGTTGATAGAATGCTGGCAAGAATCAGAGGTTGGAATAAGAGGAAAATCTCATATTCAGGGAGATTGGTGTTGGTTAAATCTGTACTTGCTACTATCCATAACTATTGGTCTCAAATTTTCATTTTGCCTATGGGGGTCATAGACAGAATAAAAGCTTTATGTAGAAATTTCCTTTGGGAGGGTGGTGAAGGCTACTCAAAGGCTCCCTTAGTAGCTTGGTCCACTCTTTGCAAAGGGAAAGAATCTGGAGGTTTAGGCCTTATTGATACGAAGTTGTGGAATATTGCAGCTGTGGGAAAGCTTGTCTGGTGGATTGCCAAGAAAAAGGACCACTTATGGATACAATGGGTGGACAAAATCTATATGAAGAATGGCTCTTGGTTGGATTATAAGCCAACTTATGCTAGTTCATGGGCATGGAGGAAGATTTGTGAAGTGAAAGAGACTTTTAAAATGGCTCTGAATCAGGGTAAGTGGATGGATGATACTGAGGATTACTCTATTTCAGATGGTTATGACTGGTTAACTCAGCAAAATGCTATGAAGGTACCTTGGGCTAAGAGTGTTTGGAATAGATTCAACATTCCTAAGCACTCTTTCATTATGTGGTTGATTTATCAGGAAGGCTTCTAACTTTGGACAGACTTATCAAGATGGGTATCACTCATCAGGCTTTATGCTTCTTGTGTGGCATACAGGATGAAACACATTCTCATCTACTTCATGACTGCTGCTATACTAAGGCCTGTTTTGCTCGTTTATCTACTTGGCTAAACATTCAGCTCCCTGGTCAGATAACTGCTGCTATTATTCTGAAAATGAAGAAATTTACGAGTTTTGTCAGGCTTGTTGTTAGTTCTCTGGTTGCTACTGTCCATTGCAATATTTGGTATGCTAGAAACACTTGCAGGCAGGAAGGGTATGTCTTCAGTCCTGCTGCCCTCATATCAAAGGTAAAATCTGATTGCAGACTCAGACTCTTGGGTCTTGATACTGGCACACTTAACAGAGAGGATATGGATTGGTGTAAACAGCATGATTTAATGTAGGGAATTGTTGATTGTATGTTCTGGAAAGGTTTGATGTAATGGTGTAATGGTTAGTTGTGTCTGTCTCTACTCTATTTAGGGCAGAGTAGGAAAACATATAATGGTTGTAATTGGTGCATTGTGGCCTTTTTTAGGCGTGCTTATTAATATTACTTACATTTCCACCCAAAAAAAAAAAAAAATTTCATAATCATTTTTCAAAACTATTCATGTCAAGCTTGTAAAACCGAACCCGATATCGAATACTGTCAACACAATGATGATTATTCAAGGCCCGTTCATCACATTGGCATAAAAGCGGTCTAAACGACCCTTTCAAACAAAGACGGGTTTACACACCCCCTTTACAAACCGTTTTACAAACGATTTCAAATGGTCAGAAGACATTCCTTTGGATCGTCTCCTGCTCCGCGCCTAAATAGGCCAACTATTTTCTAGTTTTCAAACCAGAACAGGCCTACTTGTATCGCCTGACGGCTCGCGCCTCAATAGGCTGCCTGATGCAGGTCCTGCTTCTTTTCCAGCATTTGTCTAGGATGATCCCGACTTCGGTTAACCCGAATACAGGACAGATCAGATGGCAAGCCTACCCCTTTTAATTTGTATTTGCAAAACGCCTTTCTAAGATAAATGGATCACGTTATGCACCATGAACCTAATTCGGTAAATGGATGTTTAATTTCCGTCTTGCATGCAAATAGAATTTAAATCCAGCTTGACATCAATTACTTGATACTTGGATAAACAACCGACATAGAAAGCTCACATGTTAGGTTCAAACTTGTGGATGCGCATTCATGCATTTACCCGTTTTATCAACTTTTGCATTTAACCAAACAAGATCAATCAGTAGAGGCCGCTACCACGGACGAGATTGGGTGTCCGATTAAAGGGCTTCCTAATAAGTACCTTCACCTCTTACTCAAAAACTTTGGATAGTGGACGACCTTATCCAGGGCGTACGAGAGTCATTCTAGAGATAGGATGCTAAAGAGGGACGACTCCTTATCTTTAGTACCTATGTCAAACACCGCTTTTTGCCTTGGTTGACCTAGGTATAAAGTGGATTCGAACGGGTTCCAAGTATCCCACAAATGCTTGGTGGCAACTCCGAACATCTCTTGCATCGTTTCGAGACCCTTGCCGACACGAAACCAACTGATCTAAAACGATCCGCTCGAAAGCATTTTTATTCCACCAACCATGGTTTTCAAAAGACCGCTACCATGCCCACAGATCGACCGGGCGTCGCAGGTGGACCATGCCCACAGATTGGCGACTCCGCTGGGGAAAACTAGGACACTTGTGTCTTTGTGATCCCTAGAAGGTGAGACTCGAACGAGGTCTTGGTTGAAATGCATTAATTGATAATACGGTCATCAGTCCGGCTCCTTGTCCGAGCCCACAACCTAACCCTTTTCGACCAATTGGCTCGTCTCGTCGGCGTGAGTTTTCACATCCCCGCGTTTCAAATCCCAATTGAGTCAAGCATAACGTTGGCATTACACATTTATGTTTTGTCAAAGAGCTTTCATTTCCTTCGAGCACGAGGCTAGGGAACCCTCTTTACACATTTTGTTTGGATTGGTATCACTCTCGAAAATCGGGGTTTGATCGCATGGTGTGTAACCCACACTTTTAAGCCAAAACTCGTGTCAGCATTATGCATAATATAATGAAACTGCAAGTGCTTATGTGTTATGTGATCATAAGTCCTTCCGTGTCATTTCAAACTTTCAAAAACCCTTTTGCGCCGTTATAATGGCCATTTCAAACCTCGGTCTTTCGCGGACCATTTCACGCCTTTCTAGGTCGTCGTAATGACAATTTTCAAACTCGGTTTTCTATAACCATTTTAAAAAGCACGCCTTTTTAGGCCGTCGTAATGACGATTTTCAAACCTGGTTTTCTATAACCATTTCAAAAAGCACGCCTTTTTAGGTCGTCGTAATGACGATTTTCAAACCCAGTTTTTTATAACCATTTCAAAAAACACGCCTTTTTAGGTCGTCGTAACTACGATTTTCAAACCCGGTTTTCACCATCATTTCAAAAATCACGCCTTTTTTAGGCAGTCGTGATGACGATTTTTAAACCCGGGTTTCTATAACCATTTCAAAAAGCACGCCTTTCTAGGTCGTCGTAATGACGATTTTCAAACCCGGTTTTCTATAACCATTTCAAAAGCACGTCTTTTTAGGCCGTTGTAATGACGATTTGCAAACTTGGTTTTCATAACCATTTCAAAAAAGACCATTTTACGCCGTTATAATCACCGCGTCAACACACGGATTTTAACCCGTCTCGCGCTGACACAATGGCACTTTCAAAACCGGAAAATGGAACACACCCCTTTTTTGAGACTTTTTCAAATCCCGAGGACCATGCACCGTCCCCGAGACCTTTTCAAAGCTTTCAAAACTCGATTTTCAAAACGTACGATTTTTAATTTCAAAAGTCGTCTTTGGAAGCAGCACATTGTTTTCAGAGCCGCCTCAACTCGAACTCATACCGTCTTTCAAAAACAAACTTAAGAATACTTTTTAACTGATCAACTTTCGAAGATCCCTATTCTTCGGAAGCCGTCCATAAAACGACAAACAAATCTTTTTGAAAATCTCTATTTTCGAAAACTTCAGTCCACCATTCCAATTCCGCCTCGTGTCTATCGAGTCGAAACAAGCGTACTTATGGGTCTTTACTTAGGAGTCGTCTCACCTAGAGATTAGTTCAACGGCGTTACGCCATTACGTTGGACGCGAGTTAAAATCCGGTCAACAACGTCACATCAGAAATCGAGTCAGCACCGAGGCACCACACACGGTCACCCTCGTCTTGTCGAGTCTGAAGTGTCTTTCCATCTGTTGTAATGTCTGCGTTTAGTCATTAAACCGTGTCGGATTGGGATGTAATGTGAGACATTTTCTGCCTCAGAGCCATGGCCCAGTCTTCAGCTTCGTCCAAAAATAACGATGATAACAGAGATCCCACGACTGCTCAGCTAGCCAGCCTACTCATCACTGTAAAGGTCACCCTGGACCGTGTCGAGACCCGTATCGACACCTTGGAAAACAAGGAAACCGGAGAACACAACACTCCGCCTTTGACTGAAACCGATAAAAGGCTCAAGCTCTTGGAAGAACAAATCCTAGCCCGTGGTAACAACATCCACCTAGAGAACAATCGAAGATTCGAACCCGTTGGGGATCAACTACCCGACAACTTTACCTTGACTGATGTACCCAAGTTCAAGGGAGTGGAGGACCCACTCAACCACATTTGAGCCTTTAAGTATTACATGTCTATCAAGGGGGTCAAACAAGAACTCTTCACCCAGATCTTTCCATCATCCCTGGAACCGATTCCCTGCCAATGACACTATGCCCTTGACCCCAAGAACATTACTACTTGGGACGAAGTCGCCATCGAATTTGCTAAACTGTACGCCGACAATGTCTAAATCCAAGCCAGCACCCGCACCCTTGAGGTCGTGACTCAGAATGATAAGGAAGGTTTCATAGAATTCTTAACCCTTTGGAGGAGGTTAAGCACTCAATTGGCCACTAAGCCGAGTCAATCAACTCTGGTAGCGAAGTTTGTTTACAACCTCCGTCCGGTTTATGCTAACCTGCTGAGATATCAAAACATCAAAACTTTCCAGGACCTAGAAATCCTCGGAACCCGTATTAAAGACGACCTCCGCAAGGATGTCCTAGCCAAAACCACCGGTAGAGGCTATCAAGGATCTACATCAACTGGATCTCGCCCATACGGCCAGACAAACAAAATCGATGAGGTCAACCTCCTCGAACCAACCACAAACAAAACTGAACGTCCTCAAAGGGTATTCACAAACTTGGGAACAACCTATGCCAGTGCCCTAAAAAGACTCATGGACCAAGGGAAGCTACAGCCAATTGGGCCCACTCTTGACCCGTCTGAGGCCAAGAAAACCCGTTTATGGAATCTCTATGCCTACTGCCAATACCACCAGAGTAAAGATCATGACACAGAGGCCTGCTTTAAACTGAAGCACGCCATTCAAGATATGATCGAGAAAGGGGAATTACCTTTATCTCCACCCACTGAACCAATTAACAAGACGAACCCCTTGAGAATCCATGCCATCTCTGATGACGAGCCAACCTTGGATTGCTCACACCTCATCCTGCCAATTGATGACGAGGTGAATGCCTTGTAAAAGGACACACCGGAAGGGATATTCATGTTCAGCGCTGCAACCATGGTCCAACACGTTAAAGAGGCCATAACTAATCTCTCAGAAAGGATTACCCGACTTGAGGACGCCTACCTCCGATTAATTTTCAACCAGCTAACACCAACACCACGCCCATGGGAGGGTTCTCCAAGCACCCAAAACTCCCATTACCAGAAAGGATTGCTCCCACAACCATTCTGGCATGCACCTCACAATAACAAACCCCACAATAACCAACCCTATAAAAACGACCCCCACAAGAACTTCCCCTACAAAACTACCCGCAGTGGAACACCCCTTTGAGGTACCCTCGCGATCCCGAAATCAACGGTATCTGGAGAGGTGACGAAGAGGATATCTACATCGCTTCGGTAAAAGGCGAACAAGTAAAATATATCGGTCATCTTACCCGGTCCAGATGCCCCTATCAAAACCCGAACAATACAATAGTCGTTCCAGCAACGAATGACCAAATCGTCCCAAACATGGACACTAAACCCAAGGTTCCCGAAAACTCGGTCCTTAAACTGCTGCAAAAGGCGAAAGCCGAAATTTCAATTTGGCAACTGATTGCTGCGTCCTTCGAACATCGGCAGGCTTTACTGCAAGCCTTGGGAAAGTTGACGGTTCCCTCTACCTCCTCTTCTGAAAAAATGGTAGCACACATGACAAGGGATGTCCCCGACCTAAGCAACCTTGACATCTTCTCTGACGAAGATATCCCTCCATTCGGAGCCAACCATAACTTGGCCCAATAAATCACTGTACAATGCCTAAAAAAGAACGTGCCTATGGATCTAGTGGATGACGGATCCGCGGTCAATGTCATTCCCCTAAAGACGGCTCACAAACCGGGTATCAAAGAAGCTGACTTGGTCCCGACTAATGAAGGAGTATGCGCCTATGACGGCACCTATCGTAAGGTTGAAGGGCTTATCACCTTGACCGTTACAACTAGACCTTTGGAAAGACAAGCCAGTTTTCAGGTGATCGACATCGACGCCTCTTTCAACATGCTTCTGGGACACCCCCGGATTCACGCCGCCAAGGCCGTCACCTCAATACTCCATCAGAAAATTAGGGTCCATTTCGACGGGAAAACAATCACAATTCCCGCCACCCCAATCAAGGCTATCATGAAGAAGGGAATAGCCTCTTAAGTTATTGAAGAGAACGACAGCAAATTGTGGGGATTCCTAGCTGTGAATGCCCTAACCGATGAATCAACATCCTTTGATTGTGACCCATTCTCGAACCTCACAGTCAATCGCATTTTGATGCGCCAGGGTTATTTCCCGGGCCTGCCTCTCAATCCACTGAAGAGCACCTTGTCTCCCTTAAAACAAGCCAAGGTCCCCAACATCCCCTTTGGGCTAGGCTATGAGCCAACCGATGAAGACATCTAGGAAATGAAACTCCTAATACGGAAGCGCAAAAAGCACGGAGTCATCCTCCGTCCCCATCATTGAATTCTCAATGGATACTTCGTCCTCGAGGGAGAATCCGAGCTCTACAACGGCTTTCCCGAGCCAATCTACGACTCCGTAGCTAAGGTCAAACACCTGGGCGTAGTGGTATTTCAAGACTGCTACTTTATCCCCGACAACACCAAAGCTGCATCGACCAAGTCTGAGTCAATTCCATGCCTGGACGGACAAGCCGTCAGTATCCTCTTCGGAGAAGACAATATCAAGCACCTTGGCTATAGAGACATCATCAACATTGCTCTAAAGGATGCCCAGTTCGATCCCACCGCCTTAATCTCTGATACTGACCCAGAGAAAACTACATAAGGCTGGACGAAAAATGTCAAGTGGACCGATCGTCAAGGCCGCATTCTCAAGATCACAACTGGAGAAGTGTTGGGGTTGGTGTCCTTAACAGTTAGTGCAAGGACTTATAAACCTCTAAAAGGATCAAAGGGCATACCTTTGGTATTATTATCAGTTGATCCACGTTTATCAATAACGGTTGGCTTGCTAGATAAGTTTGACGTTATTGTCATACAGATGGCGGTGATCAACTGGTCCCTAAAAGTCACACCTATAGGATACGTTCGAGAGATGATGTGGTATGAAAAATACAAATCATGTAGATGCCAAATTTGACTAACCAGTTAGTCCGAGTTATTTGACTAGTAATTAGTCAAAATATGATGTTGAGATAATATATTTAATACGGATTAAATATTATGGGCTAAGGCGAATTAACCAGTTAATTCGTAAAATTAAATATAAGCGTTTTATATTTAATTAATGTATATTGAATAAATTATACAATATCGTCTTTGTCGGACATGTATTAATAATTCAACTAATCCGTCTTATTAGTTGATGTTTTAATAGCCGATAACCGATGACGATTTATAAAAACCGCGTCATATACATTTAGCTATTTTCGAGCCAGTCCACGAGGTAAAATTAAGAGGAAGTGGAAGCCCACTTCCCCATGCTAACCCTCGGTCCGGCCGAACTCCGAACAAAAGGAGAGACTCCTCTCCTTTTGACCTAGACAATTCATTTTACAGAAAACTAGGGTTTTGGAGACATTTTCTCTCTGAAACCTAGATCTCACATCTCGAAAACCTCACAACAAGTTCTCCCAATATTGCAAGGCAATCGGAGAACACCATCTAGCACAAGGGCATATCTCGGACAAGTCTTGGGTGCAACAATTAGGAGGGAATCTCGTTTGATTTCTGTTCTTTACGCCGCACTATAAAGGACCCGAGGTTAATTCTTGTTCCTTATCGTTTCTCTATTGTATTTATGTTTTATGACGATAATCGCATGCTAAATTTACGTTATAGTCCTAAATTTAGAGGGTCTTATACGGATGTATACCCACAAGTGGTATCAGAGAGAGGCCACGTAAATTTTTCCATGTGTTTTTCATAAAACCGTTGCTGAAACGATTGTTTGTCTCGAAATCCGTGCCTTGAATACACGGATGTTGCGTTTTTGCTTTAAAACCGTGAGGCAGCAGGTTTTTAATCACGAAAATTTTTTTTTGTGTTGCTGCGTTTTTCCTTTGTATCGAAAACCGTGTCCAGTTTTCACGGCTAAAAATTTTTTTTGAAACCGTGACATGTCTTACACGGTTCATTCATCTTGTTTATCAATTTGTTTTATGCATATTGTTGTTTTATACGGAGATTATAACAATATGTCAAGTTTTGTCAATTTGTTAAATTGTTTTGATGCGATTTTGATCGAAATTGGTTTTGTTTTGTCTCGTCAAAACTGTTTCACGAGGGTTTTTGTGATTTCCAGAAATTTTGCCCTCGATCGAGCATGTTTTTACTCGATCGAGAGCCTTTTCTCGTCTTGGTTTTGTTCGATCGAGTCCTGTTGTATTCGATCGACCCCCCTTTCAAAACCTTCCACCGCTCGATCGAGTTGTCCTCGTACTCGATCGAAAGCGGATGTGCTAATAAAAGTACTCGATCGACCACCAGTTTAGTCGATCGAGCACTTTCTGTTTGCCACCCTCTCGATCGACTTGCAGACCAGTCGATCGAGCCCTTTTGTCCCTCGATCGAGCACTTATGTCCCTGGATCGAAGGATTTTTGTTTTAAACAGCTTTGAAAATTTATTCCTTTTGCTTTAAATTTTCTTTTGGCTATAATATGTACTTTATACGGATATTGTACACTCGCTATGATTGTGAAACGGTTCACACACGTACCATTAAGTTATTTTATCGTGTATTTAAAGTAATGGACTGTATTGGATTAAAATTAAATGATAGAAGCGGTTTTATCACATGAATTTTAATCATTAAAAGGTGGTTTGGATAAATTTAACATAATTACGGAATTATGTCACGAATGAATTTGGTTTTAGTTGATGCATTTTTTTCGTTATTTATGAATGCCTTGAATGCCTTTTATTACGTATTTATTTATTTTGCAATCAGTTGTAACTTAGTGTGGCCTTAGTAGAACGTGTTACCGTAATGATGGAACACGGTCTTGGTTGTATTTTGAGATCTCGTATCTCCGTTTTGGATTTTTCACTTGTAATTACAGTTTTTATTAGAATGTAATTAGGTTTATATTTTGTAATTTTAAATTGTAATTTTTGAGAAGACCAAAGACGGAGACCAGATGCTCACTCCCGCTACATGGATCAAGATGGAACAACAAGACAAGCTTCTTGGGTCCAACGGTGGATTCCAAAGTTGTATTTTGTTCTTTTTATTAGGATAGGCCACACTAGGAAATTTTATTTACGTATTGCATTCAATTATTTATTTTTTTTCGTAACGATTATATGCATCATATTCCGCCTAAAAACCAAACCACCTAATAATTGCATGAAAACTGACACATATAGAGGTCACGAGTTAGTTTTCTTTGACATTCGTATGTCACACGATTTTTATAAGCCATCACCAAAATTAATTCATTCACGCAGACGCTAGTTAATCGTTCACTTAATATGAATTTTAATTTAGTTGATGGGATCTTCCTCGTATAAACAAAAATTGAGAACGGTCTTTATAGGTCAAACTCCAATGAGTCCCTTCTTCGTCGGTAGGCATAATATGACCCCTTCTACGTCGGGTAAGTTGGAACCGATTGACCTATTTTATCTCAACACTATAGTCACTCGTACGATCCTGTGACTGTGGTGGACTATAGATAGGATTTACGGAAATCTATCGACCAAGAGTTCTTCCGGAAGAATTAGCTAAACAGTTGGCTTATCAATTTACAGAAATTGAGTCTTGGGATCACTTGTATCATTCTTGAGGGAGATCAATTATACAAGTGCAAGAGTCTACATGTTTAAAATGAATTTTAAAAATAGACTTAAATCACCTCGATGAGTTGCTTATTTCGTTTTGTTTTTCTTCCGTTTTCAGTGTAGAACACGAACATTTAAACTGCTAATAACATAATGGCTGGCCGTGAGGACGACCCAATGCCAAGTGTCACATTGGACCGTGAGTCCTGGCTTCGGATCTTCATGGATCGGATGAATCGCCTACTCGATCAAGAATGATGGATCAAACTTCACGGACCGGGAGGCGGCATTACGGAATGTCGCCATTGCGATGGGAAGCTCAAATATCTGATTGAGCCCATCCCACCAAACCCAGGCCCCACGGCTGAAATTAACGAAATCGACAAGTATAACGATTTCGCCATGGAAGCGGGTGCGGTAAAGAACGTACTTATTTTTGCAATGGAATCCAATTTGCAGAAACGCTTCATAGCTCAAAGTGCAAACAAGATTTTCACTACACTCACTAGGGAATTCTCAAAAGCACCGAGAATCGTGACCTATGAGCTTACCACTCGCTTCTTTGATGCGAGACTCCGAAAGGGCCAACCAGTTAGCCCACACATTCTCAAAGATGATTGAGAATGTCGAGAAGTCGAGACCTTTGATTGTAAGATCAACGAGAACATTGTTATTGACCGCATACTTCACTCACTCCACGATGGTTATTCGCAATTTAGAGCGAATTACTATATGAATGATTTGAAGAAAACTCCCCATGAACTGCACTCCCTCCTCGTACAGACCGAGAAGGACATGAAGTTCAGTGGGAGCATGAAACAGGATGTTCTCGTTGTGTCAAACAAGGGCAAGGGTAAGGGCAAAGTTCAGCCAGGCCTAGCAGTAGGCAAACCGAAGTTTAAGAAGTCGGGATCAGGTAAGAGTGGGCCTGGTGAGGCAAGTAACTCATCAGGCGCGACAAAGAGCAAGAACGATAACATGGAATGCCATCATTGCCACAAGACTGGGCATTGGAGACGCACATGTCCTGTTTATCATGAGGACTTAAAGGCAGGTCGTGTTAAACCTGTTGGTATGTGTTCCTCTTCTTCTACTTTTATTCATATGATTGAGATTAACCACGCAAGTTACGGAACTTGGGTACTTGATACTTGGTTGTGGTTCTCATCTCAAATCATGTGCGGGGGGGCTCCGAAACATCGAACCCCTCGTAAAGGGTGAGGTGGACCTGCGTGTTGGGAATGGAGCAAGAGTAGCTGCCATCTCCAAGGGGACATATGTGATCCAGCTTCCTAGCGGATTTGAGTTGTCATTATATGACTGCTATTATGTACCTAGTCTTTCCAAAAACATTATTTCAGTTTCTGCGCTTGATAAACTTGGTTTTTCATTTGTAATAGAAAATAATGCTTGCATTTTCTCATTACACGATATGATTTACTGGCAAGGCGATCTCCATGAACGGAATTTATGTTTTAGATCCGACCACGGAAATATTACACGTAATGAATAAAAAGTTAAAGGTTGGTGACAAAGATCAAACGTATCTATGGCACTGCCGTATGGGACACATTAATGAGAAACGCGTAAAACAGCTCATCAAACATGGAGCTATCTCGGCCTTTGATTTTCAATCATATGGCACGTGTGAATCATGTCTCATCGGTAAGATGACTCGGATTTCCTTCAAAGGTGTTGGAATGCGCGCTGCTGACCTATTAGGACTCGTACACACGGATGTATGTGGCCCTATGTCAATCACCGCACGAGAAGGCTATAGATATTTCATCACTTTCACGGACGATTTGAGTAGATATGGCTATGTCTACTTAATGAAGCACAAAAGTGAATCCTTTGAGAAATTCAAGGAATACCAAAATAGGGTACAGAACCTATTAGGTAGAAAGATTAAAACACTACGTTCAGATCGTGGTGGCGAGTATCTTTCTCACGAGTTTGATCAACACCTAAAAGACTGTGGGATTGCCTTACAGTTAACTCCACCTGGAACACCTCAGCTGAATGGTGTGTCCGAACGGAGAAATCGAACACTACTTGATATGGTTCGATCCATGATGAGTCACACGATATTACCTGATTTATTATGGGGTTATGCTCTTATGTCAGCCGCTCACTTATTAGTTGAATTATTAATACATGTCCGACAAAGACGATATTGTATAATTTATTCAATATACATTAATTAAATATAAAACGCTTATATTTAATTTTACGAATTAACTGGTTAATTCGCCTTAGCCCATAATATTTAATCCGTATTAAATATATTATCTCAACATCATATTTTGACTAATTACTAGTCAAATAACTCGGACTAACTGGTTAGTCAAATTTGGCATCTACATGACTGTATTTTCATACCGTCACATCTCTCGAACGTATCCTATAGGTGTGACTTTTAGGGACCAGTTGATCACCGCCATCTGTATGACAATAACGTCAAACTTATCTAGCAAGCCAACCGTTATTGATAAACGTGGATCAACTGATAATAATACCAAAGGTATGCCCTTTGATCCTTTTAGAGGTTTATAAGTCCTTGCACTAACTGTTAAGGACACCAACCCCAACAAGCTCCCACTTGTCCGTACAAGTGCATGTGCAATGACGTTATCCGCACGAACTGGAGGACACAGCCCCAACAAATGGTATGGTCGAGGAACATGACATAGATGACGTTCTACTCTTAACGAGTAGTGAACCCGCAACCTATAAAGGTGCCATGACTAGTTCTGACTCAAAGCTATGGCTTGAGGCCATGCAATCCGAGATGGACTCCATGTATGAGAACAACGTGTGGGATCTTGTTGACTTACCTGCTAAGGTTCGTCCCCTTCAATGCAAATGGCTTTACAAGATAAAGCATTCAGTGGAAGGTCAACAAGATATCTACAAAGCACGACTAGTTGCTAAAGGTTTCACACAAGTGCTAGGTTTGCACTACGATGAGATTTTTGCACCCGTAGTCATGCTGCGTTCCATTCGGATTATCTTAGCGATTGCCGCTTTTCATGACTATGAAATTTGGCAAATGGACGTGAAAACCGCCTTCTTAAACGGCTTTTTGGAGGAAGAGTTGTACATGGTACAACCCGAAGGTTTCATCGATCCACAACATCCTAAGAAAGTATGCAAACTTAAGCGTTCCATTTATGGACTTAAGCAAGCATCTCGGAGTTGGAATCATCGCTTCGACCAAGTGATTAAAGAAAATGGATTTACTCGATCGGTCGAGGAACCATGTTTATATATCAAGTCGAGTGGGAGCAAGATTGTCTTCCTAATATTGTATGTTGACGACATACTCCTGATTGGGAATGACATACCTCTCTTAACTTCGGTGAAAGTATGGTTGAAAAACCATTTCCAGATGAAAGATCTGGGAGAGGCACAAAGAATTCTAGGCATTCGTATCTATCGAGATAGATCACGACGGATGTTATCTCTCAGTCAGGAGTCTTACATAGACAAAGTCCTAGAGAGATTCAGCATGACCAACTCCAAGAATGGGTTCCTTCCTATGGCTCCAGGGATGCATTTGAGCAAGTCTCAGGCACCAGAGACACCGGAAGAGAAAGAGCGCATGACACGGATTCCTTATGCTTCGGCTATAGGATCAATCATGTATGCCATGATATGCACACGTCCGGACGTGGCATATGCATTGAGTATGACAAGTCGATTCCAACAAAGATCCAGGTGAATCACACTGGTTAGCTGTCAAGAACATTCTTAAGTACCTACGGAGGACTAAAGATTGGGCATTGACTTATGGAGGTGATCAAAAGCTATGCGCAACCGGTTACGCAGATGCTAGCTTCCAAACGGATCGAGATGACTCGAAATCTCAGTCTGGATTCGTTTTTACTCTTAATGGCGCCGCAGATCACCGGAAGAGTTCAAACAAACTGTTACAAAGAGATTCTACGACGAGTCCGAGTACTATGCCGCGTCTGAAGCTACAAAGGAAGCGATATGGATGCGTCAATTCTTACATGGGCTCTCTGTAGTGCCTAGTTCGAATGACCCGATCACCATCTATTGCGACAATAGTGGTGCCATCTTCCAAGCTAAGGAGCCAAAATCTAGCAACAAGTCTAGACATGTACAACGGAAAGCTCATCTAATCCGGGATTACGTGGAGCAAAAGGAAGTAGTGATAGAAAAGATTGCTACAGATGATAACATAGCAGATCCTCTCACTAAAGCATTACGACAAGATAAGCATGAAGGGCATGTTAATTCCATGGGAATTAAACGTGTTCCTAAGTTGTAGTACTCTTTTATGGATCAGATTCATTCTCTCTTGTACTCTATACGACATCATCGTTTTGATATTTTATATATATATTTTGTTTGTCATGTGGATTTGTACGACAAATTTTGAACACCACAAAGTGAACTGAACGAACATTATATCTTTTCAGTCCTTAATTGCCCACATGAGCTGATAACTCTGGCAATTATTTTGTGACGTTGGTTGATGGTGGGTTCAACGAGCCATAAGTCAACCGGTTGATCGACCAATCACGGAGGCGATTTATACGGATATTTCGTAGGACACACTTGTGACATCGACGTGGAGTCCTAAATGTTTTATAACATTCGGTGCCCGGTCGTGGATAGGACCTCCATGGTGATCCTAAGAGTCGATTCTTTTGACTATCGACTGTCTCTTGAGACTAAGGCATTTTGGGTGACTTTGGTTTCTTTCTCACGGTCATCCGTAATAGGGCCAAGTAGATTTTTTCTCGGTCATTTCATGTCGTGCTTAGATCGGAAGGAGTCGAGTTGAAGGAAATATTCAGCCTTTATCGTGTACTCGATATTTCTCGGGGCCACTCGAGGAGTCAGAATCGAAATGCATGGCCATGCTCGGATACGGATTCGTTTTATCGGTTAAGTTACTCTCTAGTCGGGGAAACCACTCTAGATACAGATCGATTGTAAAATACGACCTTTGTGGATCCAGATCTGCAAATTGTTTTACATTGAGTGGGAGAAATTTTAAATGAATATGAGAATCGGTTATCGCACATACACTTGTACGGACAAGTGGGAGTTTGTTGGGGCTGTGTCCTCCAGTTAGTGCGGATAACGTCATTGCACATGCACTTGTACGGACAAGTGGGAGCTTGTTAGGGTTGGTATCCTTAACAGTTAGTGCAAGGACTTATAAACCTCTAAAAGGATCAAAGGGCATACCTTTGGTATTATTATCAGTTGATCCACGTTTATCAATAACGGTTGGCTTGCTAGATAAGTTTGACGTTATTGTCATACAGATGGCGGTGATCAACTGGTCCCTAAAAGTCACACCTATAGGATACGTTCGAGAGATGTGACGGTATGAAAATACAGTCATGTAGATGCCAAATTTGACTAACCAGTTAGTCCGAGTTATTTGACTAGTAATTAGTCAAAATATGATGTTGAGATAATATATTTAATACGGATTAAATATTATGGGCTAAGGCGAATTAACCAGTTAATTCGTAAAATTAAATATAAGCGTTTTATATTTAATTAATGTATATTGAATAAATTATACAATATCGTCTTTGTCGGACATGTATTAATAATTCAACTAATCCGTCTTATTAGTTGATGTTTTAATAGCCGATAACCGATGACGATTTATAAAAACCGCGTCATATACATTTAGCTATTTTCGAGCCAGTCCACGAGGTAAAATTAAGAGGAAGTGGAAGCCCACTTCTCCATGCTAACCTCGGTCCGGCCGAATCGAACAAAAGGAGAGACTCCCTCTCCTTTTGACCTAGACAATTTCATTTTACAAAAACTAGGGTTTTGGAGACATTTTCTCTCTGAAACCTAGATCTCACATCTCGAAAACCTCACAACAAGTTCTCCCAATATTGCAAGGCAATCGGAGAACACCATCTAGCACAAGGGCATATCTCGGACAAGTCTTGGGTGCAACAATTAGGAGGGAATCTCGTTTGATTTCTGTTCTTTACGCCGCACTATAAAGGACCCGAGGTTAATTCTTGTTCCTTATCGTTTCTCTATTGTATTTATGTTTTATGACGATAATCGCATGCTAAATTTACGTTATAGTCCTAAATTTAGAGGGTCTTATACGGATATTACCCCACAAGAAGGCCATATGTTCACAGAGGGAAGTGAAGATGAGAAGGAGTCTGAGTCAGAGTCACAGTCAGAGTTTGTCTTCGCTCCTAGCATTCCTGATATCCCGGTCAAAGTCCCATTTCCACTGTTTTATCACAAACTTGTGGGTGCCTCAGAGGCTGAGTCAACTAGGGTCATCCCCACTCCCGTTGGGGGTAGAAACCCGGAGCTTGTTCCAGGGGCCGCATCCTCTACTGTGTCACCTCTAACTACCCATGAGATGTCTATCCTATCCAAGCTTTTCGCTCAAGTTGACTTAATAAACGCTAAGTTTGCTTATGACTCGTCTCAATTTAACTGCAATGCAATTCTAAACGAATATGAGGAATTTGACTTGAGTGACTACCCATCTCACCTAGCCAAAGAACTTGACAATTGAGAAGATAAGACCCCCATCATTGAGGAGACCGAACCTATTAACGTAGGAACCGACAACAAACCTCAAGTACTTAGGATTGGGACCACCCTTAACCCCTTGGAAAGACAGCAGTTCATCAACCTCCTACACGAATACAAGGATGTATTCGCATGGTCCTACAAAGACATGTCGAGGATCGACAAGGAGATTGCAGAGCACAGGATACCCATCAAAGTGTCCGAATACTCTGACTGGGTGGCCAACATAGTCCCCGTACCCAAGAAAGATGGGAGAATTCGGGTTTGCGTCGACTTTAAAGACCTAAATAAAGCAAGTCCAAAGGACGACTTCCTTCTGCCACATGTTGACATACTGGTGGATAACACTACCGAGCACGCCCTATTATCATTCATGGATGGGTATGCTGGGTATAACCAGATCAAAATGGCTGAGGAAGACATGAACAAGACTGCATTCACTACACAGTGGGGTACATATTGCTACATGTCATACCCTTCAGCCTAATCAATGTCGGAGCAACTTACCAAAGAACCGCCACCACTCTCCTACACGACATGATGCAGAAGGAGGTGGAGGTATATGTCGATGACATGATTGTCAAATTAAAAGAGCGGGACGCCTACATCCCCTTCGAAAATTCTTCGCTCGCCTCCGAAAATACAACATGAGACAAAATCCTCAGAAGTGTGCATTCGGGGTAACCTCCGGAAAACTCCTGGGACACGTCTTCAGCAAAAGGGCATCGAAATTGCTCCTACCAAAATCAAGGCTCTTCAACAAATGCCTCGGCCTAAGAATGAGAAGAAGATTCGGGGATTTCTCGGTCAAGTCCAATAAACCAGCCGCTTCATGGCTAAGCTCACTATGATTTGTGAACCAATTTTCAAGAAGCTTCGCGCCTCCGATCACACTGATTGGGACGACGACTGTCAAAAAGCCTTCGGCAAGATAAAGGAAATTCTATCCAAACCTCCTGTCCTCGTGCCACCTCAGCAAAGAATTACTTTATCCCTATATCTGACTGTCACCGACACAACCATGGGAACAACGCTAGCACAAACAGTCGACGACGAAGAACGAGCCATCTACTACATCAGCAAAAAATTCATCGAATACGAAACAAGATACACCCATATGGAAAACATATGCCTTACCCTAGTTTGGTCAACGAAGAAGCTGGACATTACATGCTCAGCTACACGGTTCACATCTACTCCAAGATGGACCCCGTCAAATACATATTCGAAAAGCCCTTACTAAACGGAAGGCTGTCTAGGTGAACACTTATAATATCCGAACTTGATCTCAAATTCGTACCTTTCAAGGTTATCAAGGGAATGGCAATCGCCGATTTCCTAGAAAAAAATTCCGTCAACGAGGATACAACGACTGACACATGGTCACTTCCCGACAAAGACATCCTTTGTGCCGACACCAACGTATGAGACCTATACTTCGACGGTGCATCAAACCTGAGAGTCTTTGAGGAAGGAATCCTTCTAATATCACCATAAGGGGAACACGTTCCAATCTCAGTCAAGCTAGACTTCGCCGTCACCAACAATGCCACCGAATACGAAGCATGCCTCACCGGCCTACAAGCAGCCATAACACTTGGCATCAAGAGATTGAGGGTCCATGGCGATTCCTCACTCATCATCAATCAGGTGTCCGGATCATGGAAAATCCGAAGCGACAGCTTAGGACCCTACCGAGCAAAAATCAATCAAGAGGCCGAATTCTTCAACCAAGTCGACTACTTCCACTTGCCACGGAAGGAAAATTAATTTTTTGATGCCCTATCAAAACTTGCTACGCTCGTCAACATACCTGACGACATGACATCAATGCCCCTATGTGTGGAGAGAAGAAGGGAGCCAGCTCCCATCCGCGCCATCAACAACGACGAGGAGAAACATGTCAAACTTTGGTACCAAGCCATCCTCAACTACAAAACCAAAAACGAATTCCCTCTTAACTCTGATACAAGAGGACAAAGAGCCATCCGTTTACTTGCATCAAAATTCGTGATAAACCAAAAACAACTATACAAAAGAACACCCTAAGGGATCTTTCTTCTTTGCATTGATCACCACAAAGCCAAAAAAGTCATGGGAGAGGTCCACGACGGAGAATGCGGCCCTCACATGAGCGCAATGATGCTTGCCAAAAAATCATGCGGTTAGGCTACTACTAGACCACCATGGAAGCCGATTGCAGAAACTACTTAAAAAATTGCCACAATTGCCAAATCTTCGCCAACATACAACATATACCACCATCCCTTTTATACACCATGACATCACCATGGCCTTTCTCGACCTGGGGCATCGACATCATCGGGAAAGTCAACCCGATAGGGACCAAAGGGCACTGCTTCGTCCTTGTCGCCATCGACTACTTCACCAAATGGGTGGAAGCATAGTCCTATGCAGTCTTAACCGCCAAACAAGTGGCCAAGTTCATCC
Organism: Silene latifolia; assembly: GCF_048544455.1. Classification (NCBI taxonomy): domain Eukaryota; kingdom Viridiplantae; phylum Streptophyta; class Magnoliopsida; order Caryophyllales; family Caryophyllaceae; genus Silene; species Silene latifolia. The sequence goes on along the minus strand of NC_133538.1, from coordinate 475,873,328 downwards.
AGGACAACATCATCTGCAATTAGGAGATGTTACCATCTCGGTTTCTCGAGGCGGTAAATCGGAGATACAATCAAGAAACATTTATTATAAATTATAAGTTTAGTTAATTACATAACCATGAATGAATAAATGAAAGAATACAACTCGTGACTACTATACTCTTCTAGCTAACTATACTCGACTCAGATGTCAACAAGGCTTGTCCCAAATGCCGATCATGCCAACAAGCAAAACTTGTACTTAACCTGCTTCCCATGTGATCGGAAATATCATATGGATTGACACAGGCCACCCCCGAAATAGGTGACAATTACACAGACAGACAAACGTCAGTTTCAATAAATAAAGTGTGACACGACTCGATTGTGTGAAATGCAACATGACTATGATATGAATGACATGTTATCCAACAATCACGACCACGGTACTGGGACACTCCTAGACATACCGACAACCACACTAGTACCGGCACACGCCCAGACATAGCAACAACCAGAAATAGGTACGGAATGCGCCCAGACGTACCGGGTCCGGAAGCCAACCGGATCCCCTGCCAGATGTCGTGTCTTAACCGCACAAGTCCCTCCGTAACTCAAGTCATTAATGTGCACATCCCTCTTGGAGTGGGAAGCTCCAAGAGGCGACCCAAGCGTGATACCTTATCCCAATTGCCTCACGTCTCCGTAATAACAAGTAAGTCACTGTAGATACCTCATTTCTGCACTTCTCGCAAACCACCCGGTGATGATTGGGCCGCATGTTTGCTACGCGGAACGATTTGTGACAGTTCGTAAGTTTATCGTCAAGTGATTGCTCAAATATTAATATCTACCTCTTAGTTGTCATCTACGTGCCGATACGGTCGTTTTGACAGTAATTAGAGTACATTTGGAGTCCGGGCCTAAAACCGTCTTCATTTTCTGATAACCGTTGAATCCCGAGTCAGAATGTTCTAGAATGTTCCAGATATTTCTATTCCATATTTTATAAATATTTCACAATCTTTATCCTTTGGCAAGCAATTTCCCGTAATATTCACATAAAATATTAAAGAAAACCAAATTATTCCGTCCTACCATAACTTAAACACGGAAATCTTTCTTCCGCAAGAGGAAACCACTTGGGAACAGACGCAGCAGGTGTTGCGCCTCTTCCAAGAGACGCAGTGGCTGCTGCGCCTCTTCCCAGGTCCTTCTCTGCATATTTCTCGTATCTTTTTTCATATCTTTCCGAGATTCACTTCCAAAGAGTCTCCGAAACCCTAATTCCTTCACGTGATTAGTATAAATAGGAGCCTTCGCTCCTCATATTTTTCACGCGAGTGTCCGCCCTTCTCTTCTCCCTTTGCATTCTAGACCTTTGTTCTTACTTTTTGGCGTCTACATGCTTGAACATTCGACCACGTAAGCTCGGATCCTTCTGAGTACCAGCCTCGTTTGCATGACCGACCAATTTGACCAACTCCACAATCAATCAACTTAATTAATCTAATCGTATTCCTCTTACGAGGGCACTTTCGTTACATTCGCGTCGAGCATCACTAATCGATATCTTAGTCCTTCTCGTTTCGTCAACATGTAAGTCTGAGGGTGTAAATTCTCTCTTTTATTATTGTATTTACTTTTTTGTATCACTAATGTAAGGTTTATGTCGAAAATACCAATTAAAACCGATTTCTAAAGCCTTGTTTAAAACCTCTTTTTACGGATTTCCAGTAGACAGACGTCGAGAAAAGACGCAGCAACTGCTGCGCCTCTTCGAAGGAGCGCAGTACCTGCTGCGCCTCTTCGTGAGGCGCGCATTCCTCGCTTCTTTTCTTCTTCCTCCGTCCTCTGTAATTCATTTATTTGTTTTGTTTTCGTTTGTTTTCGTCAATTCTTTGATACAATAGCATAATAACCTCACATGTATATTAATTATCATCTTTAATATGTTTAATTCATCAAAAATCCGACTTAAATCCCTAATAATCTCATATTTGCGGGTTTTCGTCATTAAATTCAAGCCGGGTTGTAGAAATTCGATTTGTTCATATTGAGTTTCTGTAATTCGACTCTTTGATATATTCTCATCTGTCTATTGTCATATTCATCATTATATTTGTCATTAATTCATCATGTTTAGTTTATTTCATTCACCCATGTCACTAATCATTCGTTTGTTCATGTAATTAATTCGTTTAATTCCGTCTCGTCTGTGTTTTATTGTTTTATGACCCATCAATCACATGTAAATAACCTATTAACCACTTTCATCCGAGTAAATAATTTAATCAATCATTAAATTTACCAACGAGTATTAACAACACGCAATTCCGGCTTCACAACCAGAATTCAGGTCAGGAACAGACGCAACAACTGCTGCGCCTATTCCAAGAGACGCAGCTCTGCTACGCCTGTTCCGGGTTGAATTCGGTCCCTGAACTCCATTTTTGCCTTGACTTAGTTATTTAGCGTACGTATAATTAACTATTATTCGTATTATCACTTCTGATTTGATCGTTGATTTATTCTTTTATTCGTTTTCTCAAATTATCCGTTTTAAAGGTATTTTCGACATAAATCGCCTAATCCATTGTAATTATTGTAATTTTCTTTATTGCAATTTTCCTTATTGTATTTGTCATATTTCTTGTATTACTTGTATGTTTTCACATGTTATTGAACATTAAATCCTACTTCGACCCAATTGTATGTTAAACTAATTGTCAACCGACTTAGTCTAATTCTCACATGTTAGGATTAAAACTTGGATGTTGCATTGCATGCATATAGCCGACGATATATCGAGTATAAATGATGTCCCTAATCATTAGTAGAGGCCGCTATCGAGGCGTGCGGGATTAGGTGTTCGATAAAAAGAGCTTCTTAATACGTACCCTCACCCCTTACTCCAGATCTCCGTGAGCACCCGTGTTCATTGGCATCCACAAGAGTCATTCTAGACATAGAATGCTAAGGGTAACGATTGCTTAGTGTTCATGTCTTTACTTTGTGTCTAGACATGACACGAGGTATTCGAACGGTTCCAATTTCCCATAAAAATTGGTGGCGACTCCAACAAAAATGCAAACGCTTGTTCTCTTCCTCCCAAGCGCCCCCGTGGGCCCCCCGCTGTTCACAGTTTGGCGACTCCGCTGGGAATAATACACTTACGTGTAGCAAGGGTGAAACTTGAACAAGGTTAGGGAATAATTTGTACAAGACAATTGTCGGTTTTCATAACTCGGTCTTCCTAGACCGTTTTATTCGGCCTTCCTAGGCCCAACCCAACCCATTCGACCAATCGTCCCGTCTAAACGGTCCAAATTCTTATTTGGGCCTAAGGATGGATAGAGATTGACGTCATCCATACCATGATGCTTACTCTTGTTTGTATCAAGGGCCTTCACTACTTGAGGAAATGGACTAGGAATCGGCCTTACTCTTGTTTGGTATGAGCCTCTCCACAGACTTCGGGTTTGATGGTTCGGTATGGCAACCCACCGTTTAAACCAAAACCCTTTTAAATGCACTCAGCATCCCGTTATAATGCTTGTATGAATGTTTGTACCTTACGTGATCACCATTTCTAAACAAAACCATGACGATTTTTGCAAAAATCAAAACCTTCTTTTAATGAAAATTTCGAAGAAAAATATAGACCATTGATTAGCGCAAAACCCAGTCAAAACTCTGTCTATTTGTCGAGTCAAAATTCGGGCCACAAGCGCATTTCAAAACCTCACTTCGAGTCCACTCCTACAACTACATTATGGTTGACTAGGATACACATTTTCAAAACCTTGTCCTTTCTTCAAAGCTCACTCAACACAAGTGGCACACACCCACTTCACGAGTCCAAATATTTCTTTTTTAGCAAGTGTGTTAGAATGGTCGATCGTGTTTTGATTCGTCATCGATCTCTTATCCAGTTTTCAAGATGCCTGGATCCCGCGAAACAAACCTCCACCAACTTCAAGATGGTAATGATCGAATCCTAGCCGCGTTAGCCCGTATCCAAGATACCCAAGACCAAGTCCATGATCGCCTTGAGACCATCGAGGGACGGATCTATGCCGTAGAGGGAAGGTTGCCTCCCTATGAAAGTGAAGTAATAGGTGACTCATGAGATGAATCCAGGATGAAAATCCTCTCATGGGGATGATCAGTAGGCTGAGAAGAAAAGACTCCAATACTTAGAGGAGCAATTGATGTACCTTAAGGGGGATGACATTTATAGGGAGAATAATCGCAAGTACGAGGCCGTCGATGGCAAATTACCAACCAATTTCAATATGACGGATATCCCTAAATTCAAGGGGCACGAGAACCCTTTGAACCACATCCGTGCCTTCAAGGATTACATGTCTATCAAAGGCATCAAACCCGAGATGTTCTTAAGGATCTTTCCTTCATCTCTTGACACCATCCCGAAGCAATGGTTCTACTCCTTAGAACACAAGAAGGTCGCTACTTGGGAAGATGCCGCAATCGAGTTTTCTAAACAATATGCGGATAATGCCGAGATCCAAGTTAACATGCGCACTCTAGAGGTTCTTACCCAAAATGACAAAGAAGGATTCACCGACTTCCTATGTAGGTGGAGGAAGACTAGTACCCAACTAGTTGAACGCCCGGATGAGGCTACCCTTGTGGAGAAGTTTGTGGACAATCTCAAGCCCATCTATGCCAATCATTTGAGATACCAAAATATCAAAAACTTTTAAGGACTTAACCGTACTAGGGACAAGGATTGAAGATGACATCCGTAAAGGACTCCTGTCCAAAATGGTAGGTCGGGGATATCAAGGCTCAACAAGTCGTTCATACGGCTCCACTAGCAAGACAGATGAAGTTAACCTTCTCGAGCCATCCAAGAAAACTACTCCACCAAGGAAATTCACAAATCTTGGGGACACTTACTCCAACGCTCTAAAAAGGTTAACGAAGCAAGGAAAACTCCAACCCATTGGACCTACTCCCGAACCCGAAAGGAAATCCAAATTCTGGGACGAGAACTCGTACTCTGAATACCATAGGGGCAAGGGGCACGACACAGAAAAATGCTACAAATTGAAAAATGTGCTTCAAGACATGATTGAAGATCGTCGATTGCCAGTACCGTCGGGAGGAAAACCCAACAACACTCAGAATCCTCTTGGAGTTCTGGTGATTACAAGTGACGAATCTACCTTAGATTGCTAACACCTCATTTCTCCAATCGAAGATGAAATCCATGCAATCGAGAATGAAGGGTTTTATTCTACTATCTCTCCTACCATTTCCGATTTCATCACATGGGCAAGAAGTGTGGATAGACAAGTTTGGGAATTAGGAAATATGGTGATAACTTTGCGCAATCCCAACGCAACACCCAAAGAGCATATGCCACTGATCTTCTCTCAAAACGCTACTATGCAAGAAATAGTCGCCGTGGTAGATAAACTAGTCGACCAAATCATACGACTAGAGGATGAAATCATGAGAATGAGGAAACTAGCTACAATCAATGGGGTTTGGGCCGACGACGATGAAGACGAATACCTCATTGAGAACTCCCTAGTCAAGGAGATAGTCCAAAACGGTGGAGACCAAGATGTGGACCACCTAACTCGTTCGGGTCGTCCATATCAAAGCACTACTCAAAATGGTCCAACCAACGTTGTCACACCAAACGATAACGAAGAGGACTCCACTGATCATTTGCTCAAGCAATTACAAAAGACAAAGGCTGATCTTTCAGTCTGGCAATTAATAGCGAGCTCATTCCCACATCGTCAAGCTTTACTGCAAGCTTTGGCCAAACTAAATGTAGCACATAACTCAACACCCGAAGATGTAGTCAACTTGGTCTTCCAAGGATCACCAAAGCTAAGTAATCCTATTACTTTCTTAGACGAAGATTTGCCACCTTTTGGCGCTAGCCACAATTTAGCTCTTTACATCACTGTGATTTGTCTAAAGAAGAACGTGCCAATGACCTTGGTAGATGATGGATCCGCGGTCAACGTCATACCCCTCAAAACGGCATACAAATTAGGCATGAAAGAGTCGGATTTGACCCCTACCAATCAAGCTGTGCGTGCATATGAAGGTACACGACGAAAGGTGGTAGGACTTGTTAACCTAATCATAGCCACAGGGCCAATTAAACGAAAGGTTAACTTCCAAATAGTGGACATCGAAGCTTCCTTTAACATACTTCTGGGAAGACCTTGGATTCACGCTTCCAAAGCGGTAATATCCACCCTCCATCAAAAGATCAAGATCCCACTAAATGGCAAAGTAGTGACGATCACTTCGTCACCCATCAAGGCAATAATCGAAAAGCAGTCAAACAATCAAGTCCTTACAGATCCTGTATACGAACTTGGGGGCTTCCAAAGCATAAGTGTCATAGAAAGCGAATTGGCACCCTTATACTATGATCCCTACTCCAACTTGGTGGTCAACCACATGCTCAAAACCCGGATACTTCCCTGAATGCCTTTGAACCCTACCCGAAGAAACACCTTCGCACCATACAAGGAAGGCAACTCAAAAAGGATACCACTTGGACTAGGGTACAAACCCACCAAAAAAGAGGTTCTCGAAATGCTCGCTCAAGTCCAAAACCGTAAGCATGTAGGAGTCCAAATGCGACCCTATCTCCCTACCCTAAATGGGTACTTTGTTAAGGAGGGAAGCCTAGAACTCTTTCACGGATTTCCCGAGCCTTGGCATTATCTCGTGAGGAAGCTAGCCGGAATCGAGATCTTTCACGATTGCTACTTCATCCCTCCAGAAATGGTTCCTACCGTCAAAACCCGTCAAGCACCTTGCTTAGACGAACAAGCTGTTAGCTTATTGTTTGGAGAAGATCGATTTGTTAGGGCCGCGCAGGACGAGATCATTACCATGATACTTCAAGACGACCGTTTCAACCCCACCGCATTAATCACAGAAACCAACGCAAGTCAGCAGAAAGGATGGAGAAAATCAATCAAGTGGACCAACAATCAAGGAAGACTCTTCAAGCTCACCACTGGAGAAGGAGAGATGTTCAAAGGAGAACTAGAAGACGATGAGTTCGAGTCGGAGTCGGAGTCAGAGTCGGAGTCTAGAGAAGTCATTAGAGAGTCTCCTCCTGTCGCCATCCCCACTCCCTTTGTTTCTCCTAGCTTAGCCTCGAGTAGTCACAAGTGAGTGCGGAAATGTCCCAACCATCGTCCCTTTACCGCCACCACCATGGATCGTTGGCTTCTTTGTTTCAACTCTACTCAAACTTTAATATGAATAAATCAGGTTCTGTTTACTCTTTGTGTTATCTTGAGTGCAATTCTGTTTACGATGATACTGAGGATGACCAAGACCCAGACTCGATCGAAATACCTCCCTACGTAGCCAAAGAAATACTACAGGAAGGGGAAGGGGGACCAGTAATAGAAGACACAGAACCCATCAATGTAGGAACCGAATTAGAACCTCAAGAACTTAGGATAGGGACTACCTTGAGCTCTACCGAAAGGGCCGATTTCATAGACCTCCTAAACGAATTCAAAGATGTTTTCGCTTGGTCCTACAAAGACATGCCAGGAATCGACAGGGATATCGCCGAACATAGAATCCCGATTAAGCCAGGTTTCAAACCAGAAAAACGAAGCTTACGAATGAGAACGAATGGGCTCTCAAAATTAAGGAAGAAGTTGATAAGCAATTCAAAGCCGGGTTCATCAAAGTTTCCGAGTATTCTAACTGGGTAGCCAACATAGTACCCGTACCCAAAAAGGATGGGAGAATCCGTGTTTGTGTTGATTTCAGGGACTTAAACAAAGCAAGTCCTATAGATGACTTCCCTCTACCGCACATTGACATATTGGTGGACAATACTGCAGACCACGCATTACTATCCTTCATGGATGGGTATGCAGGTTATAATCAAATTAAGATGGCCATAGAAGACATGCATAAGACCGCCTTTGTCACTCAATGGGGAACCTATTGCTATACGGTCATGCCATTCGGATTGATCAACGCCGGAGCTACATATCAACTCACCGCAACTACACTCTTACATGACATGATGCACAATGAAGTTGAGGTATACGTAGACGACATGATTGTCAAATCCAAAGATAGAGAAGGGCACATTGCGAACCTTCGCAAATTTTTCACAAGGCTACGAAAGTACAACATGAGGCTCAATCCTCAGAAATGCACATTCGGAGTAACATCTGGCAAACTCCTGGGATACGTCGTTAGCCAACGAGGCATAGAAATAGACCCTTCCAAGATCAAAGCTCTGATTGAAATGCCACGACCTCAAACAGAAAAAGAAGTCAGAGGATTCCTGGGAAAAGTGCAATATATAAGTCGATTCATATAGAAACTCACCATGATTTGTGAGCCTATCTTCTAGAAACTCAAGAAAACGGATCACACCATGTGGGATGATGATTGTCAGAAGGCATTTGATCGAATCAAAGAGATATTGGCTAAACCACCAGTGCTCATGCCACCACAACGAGATCAACCTTTTGGTTTATATCTCACAGTAAGCGAAATAGCCATGGGTGCCATGCTAGCTCAAACTGTAGGAAGTGAAGAAAGAGTTATCTACTACCTTAGTAAGAAGTTCTTGGAGTACGAGTGAAAATACTCACAGCTCGAAAAGACATGCCTCGCTCTTGTGTGGGCAACGAAGAAGCTACGCCATTACATGCTTAGATACTCCGTCAAAATATACTCCAAAATGGATCCAGTCAAATACCTCTTCGAGAAACCCGTCCTCAACGGACGCCTGGCAAGATGGACTCTGATGCTCTTAGAATTTGACCTCAAATACGTGCTTCTGAAAGTAATAAAAGGTCGCGCCGTTGCCGAATTCTTCGCAGAAAATCCCATCAATGACGCACAAACGATAGACACTTGGTCATTTCCAAACGAGGATATACTCCAAACTGACGTAGACTCCTGGGACCTTTTTTTTGATGGATCATCAAACTTGAGAGGATTTGGAATAGGAGTGTTGCTCATTTCTCCTGAAGGCGAGCATACACCAATTGCTGTCAAACTCGACTTCGAGGTGACAAGTAATGCTGCAGAATACGAAGCTTGTCTCATTGGACTACAAGCGGCAGTGAGCTTAGGCATTAAGAACCTCCAAGTACATGGAGATTCATCCTTGATCATCAACCAAGTTACGGGATCTTGGAAAATTCGAAGCGAAAGCCTAGCACCTTATCAAGCCAGAATAGACCAAGTTGCCCAATTCTTTGATCACGTAACGTATCTACACCTACCTCGGGAAGAAAATCAATTCGCAGACGCTCTTGCAAAACTTGCGTCTTTGATTAATATGCCAGATCACATGGTGGAAATGCCTTTGTGCATCGAACGACGGTCAGAGCCGGCTTATGTCCACCAAATCACTGACGAAGAAGAAATCGCGCAGGAACCCTGGTTCCAAGCAATCCTGAATTTTAAGCTCAATGTTACCTATCCACCCGATATGGACAAAAGGGGACAACGTGCTATACGCCTGCTAGCTTCCCAATACGTTCTCATGCAAGGAGAGTTATACAAAAGAACACCTCTTGGTGTAATCCTACGTTGCCTTGATCATTCAAAGGCGCGAAAGGTGATAGAAGAAGTCCACGATGGAGAATGCAGTCCTCACATGAGTGGGCCCATGATTGCAAAGAAAATCACACGTTTGGGGTATTATTGGACCACAATGGAATCCGATTGCATCAAATACGTGAGACATTGCCACAATTGCCAAATCTTCGGGAATGTACAACATGTCCCTCCTTCATTGCTCTATACAATGACATCTCCTTGGCCATTCTCTGCTTGGGGAATTGACATAATCGGGAAGATAACCCCAGCCGGAACAGGAGGTCACTGTTTCATCTTAGTGGCAATCGACTATTTCACCAAATGGGTAGAAGCAGCTTCCTACACCAGTCTCACGGCTAAAAATGTAGCAAATTTCATACAAAACAACATCATCTGTCGATACGGTTGCCCACATGAGATCATTAGTGATAATGGATCACATTTCCAAGCTGAGACCGAGCAATTTCTAGCCAAGTATAAAATTCGGCATCACCACTCTTCGCCTTAGAGACCACAGACTAACGGCGCGGTAGAGGCGGCAAACAAGAATGTTGTCACGATTCTGAAGAAAATGATTGACAACTATCGAGTTTGGCCAAGCAAAATACCCTTTGCTTTGTGGGGGTCTCGTACATCTGTCAGGACGCCCACTGGGGCTACTCCTTTTTATCTGACTTACGGCATGGAAGCCGTACAACCAGTCAAGCTAGAGATACTATCCTTGCGTATCCTACTCGAAAGTCAAATCCCAGAAGCTGATTGGAAGAGGGATAGATATGAAGAACTCATCCTCCTGGATGAACGTAGGCTACGCGCCTTGCATAATGTCCAAACATATCAAGCACGTATCAAACGAGCTTTCAACAAAAGGGTTAGGCCAAGAAACATCAAGGAAGGAGACTTAGTACTTAAATCGGTTAGAGCTCTTCTACCTATCGACCCACGGGGAAAATTCAAACCTAATTGGGCCGGACCATTTCTAGTCAAATCCATACTTCCAGGGGGTGCGGTTAGAATCACAGACCTAGACGGGAATGAGTTTTCAAACCCAACAAACCTTGACCAACTAGAGCGGTACTATGCCTAGAATAGGAACAAAAACGCGCCTCGCGTAACCCCACGTGTCGCTCTTGTGACACTAAATAAACGGCCCCTGGCCAAGCTGAAATAAGCTAATGTCACTGTGCTCTTGCGTTTTGACAATTTCGTCATCCTCATATCATCAAATAAACTAAATTTGCACCTTCAGAGTAAGCAAAAAAAGCTCATGCTTATTTTCTAAGTTCATTAGAAGCTCTTGCTTAGAACAATTATTCTTTTACATTTACTCGAACTACGCGCAAGGGTTTGATTTCATTTTTTTAAGTGAATACGTAGGCAATCCTTCACAGGACACAACCCATTATATTTAAGATGTAAATGGAAGGACATTTGCATTGCATTTGGAATTCGACAAGAATAATAAATAGAAAATCACAACGGTTTCATAACCATTCAACCTTTTTTATTTTTTTTTCATTTTCTAATAATAATAGTACGCTACATAACAAAAATAGAATAGGCTAGGATTCTAAAAACCCCACCTTTTTATTACAACAATAAATAATAATAAAAACAAATAATAAATAAAGACTCGGGCTATTCCTCCATCTTCCCTTTGCCCTTGTCATTCTTGTCATATTTCTTGTCACGACCTCGAGCCGGACGCTCTTGCGCCACTTCGGACCTATTCATCAAAGGTGTTTCTCGAGGCCTAGACTTTCCATTCTTGCCAACCACCATCTCTGCGACAGGAGAGGTCCTCGATTTGTTCGAAGGATGAACGACTCGAAACCCGGCTTCTTCCTCTCCCTCAGTCAAATGCTTCTCTTTTTCTTTCTCTACCTCGCGCACCTTGTAGTCAATGGGCTCGCGCTTCCTCCATCTCTCGCGCTCTTCCGGAGTAGTAGCTTTCCTCCATCGCAGATAAGAATCCGACACCCACAAGACATTTGCAGAAGAGTTCAAGAACCATACATTTCTTTGAGCCCATTTAATGGCCCACTCTCTCCGGCTTTCTGTAGTAAGCGCCACAGCAGTCTGCAGGACAGTATCAAGCTTAGGGATTGTCTATTTCAGTCCCACCTGTCTCATCAGCCTCTCCGGGAAGATGCACACCATAAACTCCAAACCAGGAATGCGCACGGACCGAGTAGGATCCAAAGAAGACACTCCAGTGACAGATTTGAGGTGCCACCACGGAACATTCCACCTAATCAAGGGACCATCATCGCTCTTCAGTTTGTTCTCCCAATAATTGCAGATTCGGGTGAAATCCACCATGTAAAGCCTAGTCCTCATTGCAATGGAACGAGCATGATAGGAAGGAACATGAATTGGGGGCTCGATCAATCGGAGCCGTTCCATAAGCTAAACCTACCAAAAGCGGGTATTAGACATCAAAAAAAAAAAATTAACGAAAAAAAAAGACGAAAAAAAAAACAAAAAAAAACGAAAAAAAAAACGAAAAAATAAAACGAAAAAAAAAAGAAAAAAAAAAGACGAAAAAAAAAAGAAAAAAAAGGAAAGAAATGTCTTTTACCTGCAGAATGACGGGACTTCCCAAATACGGTAGGTCACGATTGGCTTTCCTATTATCCAAGCCCAACAGGATCTCTCCTAAGCATAAACAAGTCAGGCTCTGCGTAGCTCCATTTGCTCAATAAGGCCCAGAAGATGGGGATCACCTCTCAAGTCTTCATCAACATGCCCTTGGAAGACATACACATGCAACAAGCAAAAACCAAATGCCCTTCGCCTGGCAACATGAGAAACGGTGGGGTCGGCCCTGTTGATGAATCGGTCTATGAAATCCAACATTCGCACTCCCTTCGAAGTCACTAGACGGTCCACCTCAAGTCTAGTCAGCCCAAGCAAGTGTCTAAATTTGCTCTTGTACCCCTGCGAAGTGGAAGGAATGGCAGGCAAGTGTTCAGGGTCCCACCCACCAATAGCGGCAATTTCTTGAGGAAATGGGCAAATATCGGCCCCAGGAAACGCAAAAACATGGTAATTCGGGTCCCAATAGTCAAGACAAGCATCCAAGAACGGTTTGACAACCTTGATGAGTTTTAAACTCAACAACGACCCAAGATTATAGGCACCCATATCATATTTCTCCATGTTCGAAAATTCGTTGGTCCATTCTTTCAAGCGAGTCTCCAAAGTATTCATGATGAAGAATTTATTTTTAAGAATTTTATGTAATAAGGCGAAAAAGAGACGGAAGAATTGTGTGAATAAAAGCTCCATCGACGTTTCTATTTATACTAGTTTCTGTTTCCAAAAATCCGTCAGAACAGAATCGGCAGGAACAAAGGCGCGACTGCTGCGCCTCTCTTCAAAGGGACGCAGCTCATGTTGCGCCTCTTCCTCAGCTTCACTTCTGTGATTTTCCGCGTTGGATCTTTCCTAATTCCATGACGAATAATTTCCTATTCCTACGGGTTATTGTTTTGGTAAATACGTGAAAAATACCATGTTTCAGGTTTCCTAATCCCGCGGGCACGCATTTCGAGGCGACACCGACATTTTTGACATTTTACCACACTTGCGCATTTTCATTTTTAGGAAATAATTTTTATTTTCTTTTTTTTTTAGGAAATAATTTTCATTTTCTTACTTCATTTTAGGAAATAATTCTCATTTCACATTACATTTACTTCATTTATTTCATGTCTTCTAACTTATAGATTTCTGTTTTTTCTTTTTTTAGGGGGTAACCCTCCCTACCGTCCGGTCATTTCCGGCAAATTTTTGCAAGTTTTTTGCATTTTTTTTTTGAGTCTTTCGTTTTGCGCTAATTAAAGCCATATGTATATACAAATGTATGTTTTGCGTTATTTCTATGTAAATTTCGGCGGCATGACGGCATAAACCGTCATCTACCAAACCTGTTCAAAGCTAACCTCCAGACACAAGCAACGCAACCCAGCAGCAAAGGCACTCAGGCCATCGTATATACAACAAAAAAGGGAAATGTACAACAAATTGGGGGCTCGAGCCCCAAACAAAGTCCAGAATGTTCAAAATGAAGGTCCAAAATGTACAACTGTGCAAAATACGGCCAACAAACAAACAAAAACTGCCCAAAATTACTGTTGGTCGCCCTCCAGCTCTGCAACCCTTGCCGCAAGAGCAGCAACCTCGGCATCCCGAACCTCGAGCTCCCTCAACAAGTGAGCCGTCTCCTCCCGAGACTGGGTCAACTCTCGCTCCAGCTCGCGGTCACCCTGTAAACAACAAAATTGGCTCATGTCAATCGTTTTAAGAAAATTTGGAAAATCAAAATTCAAAGAATAGAACAGTCACAAGGTTCATACCTGACGACCTCGACCGCCGACAAGTGCCTCGACGGCAGTAGCTCGCAGCCGGTTGGCCACCCTCCATAACGCCACGAACCGAGACGGCGCGACCTGCATTTTCAAAAAAAGAAAAAAAGAAGTTCTCAATAATTGAACAAACTCAATCAAATGAGTTCTTACACAAAAATCACACAAAATTAGAGGCTCGCCCTCCGAATCGATCTTTGCACCGTCCAGTGCCAAAGATCCATCACGGCTCACGTCAAAGTCACGCAGCTCGGAGATCGTCGTCCTCCCGGTCACGTCAGTGTACTCGAGGGTCTCGGGGTACTCTGGAGGGCTCGATGCCCGCCGCCTCAACCTCCTGCAAAACCAAATGTTTCTCATTAACCGATGATCTTTCATCATAAGTTCTCAAAAATCAAGTAAAGAGAAAGGGCAAAAATGCTCACTACTACCGGCCAGTACGCCAGCCTCCCGTAGAGGAACGCCGAGTAGTCCTCGCCAGGAAGAAGGAGGGCGTCACCACTAGCGCCAGCCAAGTCAACCTCCCTCTCTGCCTCAGAAGGCTCCCTGAACATCGTCCTAGGAGGATCGATGGGAACCGTCAACACGTCCCAAGAGCACTGACGAGCCAAGCGCTCGCCCAAGTACCACACAGGACCCATCGACGTCCTCAACAGCAGCCGGCTCGAGCTCCTAGGTCGAAGGACCTCAGCCACAAAAGGAGGCACGTCAGCGTACTACGCCCAAGGCCTGGGCACCCACTGGGACAAGATAAACAAAGGAATCATTCTTATGATCAATTTAAAAGCAATATAAAAGCAAATGAATATAAGTGAGATGCTTACGCTATCTAGCTGAAGAGCATTCACGTCCCGCATGTAGACACCGTGAGAAGAACGCTTGCTCTTCGTCCTGCACATCACCCAATCCCTCACCAAGGGATAGGCCTTCTCCAGCGGCTCCGTCCTCTTGGGCGCGAGGCCCGGGAAGTAGGAGTACACCCACGCCTGCGAGGCAAGATAGTTAATAACGATCTTTCGTAAGGAAAGGAATTGATTTTAATCTAAATGAAGGTTCATACCTCCAGCAGTAGTCCAGGTCCGACAGCGCCAGGAGAAGTCCCCTTCTCCATCAACTCCGAACGAACCATGGCCCTCATGAAGCGGATGAGGACCGCAAAACCAGCAATGACCCGGTCCCCAACGCCCTAGGGAGCTCAGGTCAGAAAGGAAGGGAAGAAGCTTCGTCGACAGCCTCTCGCCCTTGTCTCCGAGGTAAATCGAAGACAGAAACCACCAGAGCCACAAACGAGCCCTCTGCTCAGCTGTACAGGGAGGAGGAGCCGTCTCCCTCCCATCAATAGTCACCAGCGCCGGGATCTTTCCCGCAAAGTAGTCTCGAACGTAGGAGCTGGGCACCAAACCGAGATCATGTGACGACCCTCGGCGACAAGTTCCAGCCGATCAACCCCCTAGCCTCGGCTGAGTCCACCCTCATGGCAGTCTCCGGCCACTCCACAGCCTCAGTCCCACACAGCAGACCAGAAATCATGCCGTAGTCCTCCAGAGTGACTCCCACCTCGCCAAAAGGCATGTGAAACGTGGAAGTCGTGTCCCAAAATCGGTCCAAGAAAGCGCGGACCAGGCTAAGGATAGCCTGCAGCTTCCTCTTCGCGATACCCCTCCAGGCCTGCACCAAAGAACCGAATGCTCCGCGCTCGACCATGGCGCGCTCCTCCGCCGACAACCGCTCGTAGTGCTCCATCGCTGTCGTGTAGCCCGAGAACGACCTGATGTTCCCGGCCTCCTATTATGATTTAAAACAAAAGCTATCTTTAGTTTTGAATGAAAATTGAAAGAGATGTGAACAAATGAATGAAAGAAGATGGGTGATGAGTAGTGAATTCCTATTTACCAAACTCTTCACCGTCCTGTAGGACAGGTGACCCTCTGCAGCCCACAGCAAGTGCCTACTCTCCCAGGTCTCAGCCCACGCAGGAGCTCTTCTCAGCTGACGACCTCCTCGCCCAACGTTGGCCCGTCTCGGGGCCTCCTCCTCCTCGATAGCCTCCTCCTCATGGACCTCGTCCCCAGCAGCCATCACCGCAGCGGTGAAGGCCTGCTCTAAAGCCTCCTCAACAGTAGCAACGTCTATCTCCATGGTAGTCCTCCCAGAAGTAGAAGCCACGTCACCTGCAACATTAAAGTAAATTTAGGCCGTGTCACGTGACGACAAGCCTCAGTTAAGGAATTTTCAAGCTTTCGGAAACCCTGAAACCGCTCTTTTCTCGCCATCTTTGGCCATATTCTCACAAACCCGATTACTCATGTGGTAATTTGGGTCGAGTCGAGCCTAATTGGAAGCCTAGTCCCGGGTTCGAGTCGAAATTTCGGCAGCATTTCGTTATAACGGCAATTATGCCCTAAAAAGTGTCCTGAAAAAGCCGTCACAAACCAAAATTCCGAGAGGGTAGGAAGTTTACCCATCATTCAAGGATCCCAAATATCATGTTTCATCACAAATGGGCAATCTTAAGGCTATTTTCGAAGCAATTTACGGTTTAGCTGTGAAACCGTCTCAAATTCCACTCAAAGGCTCAAAACTCAACGAAAATTCGAGACAAATACATGGTTATGTTCCTTATACTACCAATTATCCATTTCTAATGTCAATTTGACAAGGCAAATGCATTTGGGGGAAAAGCCCCAAATTTTCGATCAATTGGGACAGAAACCCTAAGATTTTCGATCCAAAATTGGCCAAATACCGAAGATTAATGCAAGAATGAGACACATACCTCGATCAGTCATGATTAAAGCAAGCTTTTGGATCAAACCTTGGCGGAAATGGTGAAGATTTGAGAGAGAAATATGTGAATTGTGTTTTGAAATAATGAACACAAACCCTTCTGATTATCGCGTTTTTACGCAGGAGATACACTTTGGGGAATAGACGCAGCAGGCGCTGCGCCTCTTCCAAGAGACGCAGCTCTTGCTGCGCCTCTTCCTTGTGTTCCCTCCAAACGAATTTTCAAAAATTTGTTATGAGTTCGTTATTTGTGGGCCCATCTTTGGTGCGCCTCTTCCCCGATGATACTTTATCCTTTTGGTCCCCGAGTCAGAATGTTCTTGAATGTTCCGGATATTTCTATTCTATATTTTATAAATATTTCACAATCTTTATCCTTTGGCAAGCAATTTCCCGTAATATTCACATAAAATATTAAGGAAAACCAAATTATTTCGTCCTACCATAACTTAAACACGGAAATCTTTCTTCCGCACGAGGAAACCACTTGGGAACAGACGCAGCAGATGCTGCGCCTCTTCCAAGAGACGCAGTGGCTGCTGCGCCTCTTACCATGTCCTTCTCTGCATATTTCTCGTATCTTTTTTCATATCTTTCCGAGATTCACTTCCAAAGAGTCTCCGAAACCCTAATTCCTTCACGTGATTAGTATAAATAGGAGCCTTCGCTCCTCATATTTCTCACGCGAGTGTCCACCCTTCTCTTCTCCCTTTCCATTCTAGACCTTTGTTCTTACTTTTTGGCGTCTACGTGCCTGAACATTCGACCACGTAAGCTCGGATCCTTCTGAGTACCAGCCTCGTTTGCATGACCGACCAATTTGACCAACTCCACAATCAATCAACTTAATTAATCTAATCGTATTCCTCTTACGAGGGCACTTTCGTTACATTCGCGTCGAGCATCAATAATCGATATCTTAGTCCTTCTCGTTTCGTCAACATGTAAGTCTGAGGGTGTAAATTCTCTCTTTTATTATTGTATTTACTTTTTTGTATCACTAATGTAAGTTTTATGTCGAAAATACCAATTAAAACCGATTTCTAAAGCCTTGTTTAAAACCTCTTTTTACGGATTTCCAGTAGACAAACGTCGAGAAAAGACGCATCAACTGCTGAGCCACTTCGAAGGAGCGCAGTACCTGCTGCTCCTCTTCGTGAGGCTGCCGCAGTTCCTGCTTCTTTTCTTCTTCCTCCGTCCTCTGTAATTCGTTTATTTGTTTTGTTTTCGTCAATTGTTTGATACAATAGCATAATAACCTCACATGTATATTAATTATCATCTTTAATATGCTTAATTCGTCATAAATCCGACTTAAATCCATGATAATCTCATATTTGCAGGTTTTCGTCATTAAATTCAATCCGGGTTGTAGAAATTCGATTTGTTCATATCGAGTTTATGTAATTCGACTCTTTGATATATTCTCATCTGTCTATTATCATATTCATCATTATATTTGTCATTAATTCATCATGTTTAGTTTATTTCATTCACCCATGTCACTAATCAATCGTTTTTTCATGTAATTAATTCATTTAATTCAGTCTCGTCCGTGTTTTATTGATTTCTGACCCATCACTCACATGTAAATAACCTATTAACCACTTTCATCCGAGTAAATAATTTAATCAATCATTAAATTTACCAACGAGTATTAACAACACGGAATTCCGGCTTCACATCCAGAATTCAGGTCAGGAACAGACGCAGCAACTACTACGCCTATTCCAAGAGACGCAGCTCTGCTACGCCTGTTCCGGGTTGAATTCTGTCCCTGAACTCCGTTTTTGCCTTGACATAGTTATTTAGCGTACGTATAATTAACTATTATTCATATTATCACCTTCTGATTTGATCGTTGATTTATTCTTTTATTCGTTTTCTCAAATTATCCGTTTTAAAGGTATTTTCGACATAAATCGCCTAATCCATTGTAATTATTGTAATTTTCTTTATTGCAATTTTCCTTATTGTATTTGTCATATTTCTTGTATTACTTGTATGTTTTCACATGTAATTGAACATTAAATCCTACTTCGACCCAATTGTATGTTAAACTAATTGTCAACCAACTTAGTCTTATTCTCACATGTTAGGATTAAAACTTGGATGTTGCATTGCATGCATATAGCCGACGATATATCGAGTATAAATGATGTCCCTAATCATTAGTAGAGGCCGCTATCGAGGCGGGCGGGATTAGGTGTTCGATCAAAAGAGCTTCCTAATACGTACCCTCACCCCTTACTCCAGATCTCCGTGAGCACCCGTGTTCATTGGCATCCACGAGAGTCATTCTAGACATAGAATGCTAAGGGTAACGATTGCTTAGTATTCATGTCTTTACTTTGTGTCTAGACATGACACGAGGTATTCGAACGGTTCCAATTTCCCATAAAAATTGGTGGCGACTCCAACAAAAATGCAAACGCTTGTTCTCTTCCTCCCAAGCGCCCCCGTGGGCCCCCCCGCTGTCCACAGCCACCAAGTCCTTCGACATACACGACAATACAATAAATACAAGATGTCGTATAACATGCCAATTACCGACTTATTCAATGCAATTGAATACATATGATTCATTTAACAATTAGACAAATTATTAAAACTGAGTAGGATAAACCTACCTTTTAGCAAATCTCCATAAGAAATCCGAATAAAATAATCTTCCATAAAAACCGTCACCTAAAAATAATTAATTAAATATAATTAATTACTAACTTATCTAATCTAATTAAATTAAATACGTAATTAGTTAATTAAATAAAACTCGTCTTAAAGCTATTCAAAAATCCCGACTCGTACATATACTTCCTCTTAGCCCGACAACCACCACGACCCGCTGACACCGTGGCCCACCACCATGGCCAGCCCAAACACCGTGGCAACAATAACAATACCTGACAACATCAACAAACCCGACACAAACACCACCAAAAAGCCGCCTAATGTAGCCACCAAAGTGGCCACCACCACCACGGTGTTCAACACACTACCCCATACCCAGCACCGCCACTAGCAACCACCACCAACCACGACAATCGCAACAAACAATAACAACAACCACAACCATACACACGACCAAAACAGTCCGTACACCCTATTTTAGACTCTATTTTCGACCACCAGAGCCACCCTACCCACCACTCAAGACCACCACTAGCTTCTCCTTACTACCCTCGACACAACCATCCCAAAACCAACCGCGCTCAGTCATGGTAAGAGTGTTAAAAATCCGTCTTAAGACCGTCGCAGAAAACAGCTATAATCCATTTTATGTACTCGGTCAAACCACCATTTGAGCGGTCAACGGTGGTCCTATGGTGGTCATGGTGGATCACACGGTGGATCTAAGTCGCGGGTGAGTCAACGGTATAAATTAAATAATATATAAATAATTTTAATACGGTTTCACCTTACGATCTCGAGGCAGAGGGCAAAATCTCCACTTTCTCTTCCTTTCTCTCTTTTCTCTCTAAAAGTTGATGGGTGAGGATTGTGTAGAGATTTTTAGTGGAGAAGGGTGATGGGTGGATAAGGTTGGAGTATATAAGGTAGGTGGGTGGAAGTTTCTAGCAACCATTTAAATTACTACCGTCTCGAGTTAATTATTATCGTTATTATTATTATCGTTATTATTATTATTATTATTATTATTATTATTATTATTATTATTATTATTATTATTATTATTATTACTGTTATTATTATTACTGTTATTATTATTACTGTTGTTGTTGTAGTTGTTGTTGTTGTTGTTCTTGTTGTTGTTGTTGTTGTTGTTGTTGTTGTTATTGTTATTATTATTATTATTATTATTATTATTATTATTATTATTATTATTATTAGTATTATTATTATTATTATTATTATTATTATTATTATTATTATTATTATTATTGTTATTGTTATTGTTATTATTATTATTATTTCTATTATTATTATTATTATTATTATTATTATTATTTTTTTTTTATCAAAAACGCAAACTTTTATTAATCAATAAATCAAAAGTTTACAGGAAATTGGTGGGTAGCCGAGATACAATCTGGGCGCCCACCCCCTTAGCAATAGCAAAGCTAAGTCTAGCAAAAATAAAAGTTGCAGCGCGCGCTCCGGCATCCTGAGACAGAGAGAATTTCTGAATCCGCTTGAGCAGTGCAATGGCATCCGCCTCCAACTCCCCGAAAGAAGAGAAAGAAAAAGGTAAGAAACCATAACCGATCGCCGAACAGAGGCCCTGGTACTTGGCACATTTGCGCCTAGCAGCATCAACCACCACACGTCCGGGTACGAAATCAGACATTATTATTATTATTATTATTATTATTATTATTATTATTATTATTATTATTATTATTATTATTATTATTATTATTATTATTATTATTGTTATTATTGTTATTGTTGTTATTTTTATTGTTGTTGTTTTTATTGTTGTTATTATTATTATTATTATTATTATTATTATTATTATTATTATTATTATTATTATTATTATTAAAGGTTGCCCGCAGCTTTCATTAAATGAAAAATAAAAGTTTACATGAAATTGGTGGGGAGCCGAGAGACAATCTGGGCTCCCACGCCCTTAGCAACAGCAAAGCCAAGTCTAGTAAAAATGTAAGCGGCCACCCGAGCCCCCGCATCCTAAGATACAGAGAATTTCTGGATCCGCTTAAGCAAGGCAACAGCATCCGAACCCAGCTCCCCAAGTGATGAAAAGAAGAAGGGAAGGAAACCATAACCCGCAGCTGCGCACAAATCCCCTACTTAGCACACTTACGCTGAGTAGCATCAGCAACAACCCGGCCAGGCACAAAATTCGCCATCCCAGTCTGAGTCAAAGGAGAAGACCATGTCAAGTCAACGCACACATCACGCCCTCTGTCCCAAGAATAAAGCAGCAAATCCGCAGGACGAAGAGAACACCATGCCCGTCAACCAAACCGATATCAACCTCCTTTCCCGCAGAAATACCAGATCTATAGCAGATGTCGAAAAGAGTGTCACAGAAGAGGTTATGTCGATGTTTAACGCCCACAACACCAGTACAAGAAACATCGTGTTCCCCAAAAACATCATCAGCAAAAACCCGAGAGCAAGCAGGACAGGGCCTAGATACCGTGCATAACGAAACACCCAGAAGATACCCCAGCACACTACGGTAAGTCTTCCCGTTCATAGTCTGACCCAACCCCAAGATAGAAACTGCACACAACCAATCAGTGGAGTGGGAACCCTGCTGAGACTGTCACAAAGCAAGCCGGCGTGGTGTCAAAGAGAAAACAGACTCTGAGGCAGCAGAAACCGTCGCGAAATAAATGTCTGCCAATTTCTTCATAAGTTTGGGGGCAGCAATTTCACTAGGGTTACCTAAGATACCAGAGCCTGTAGTCGAAGTAAAAACCCGCGCGGCATCGTCAAAAGCAGGGCCAGCAGCTACAATACCAGAAGGTCTGAGGAGCTTAGCCTGCAAATCAGCAGACTGCAAACGGGATGCAATAAAAGCATAATGTAAAACATCTACTGCCGCATAGACACCAAGACCACCAAGATGAAAAGTGAATGTAGCAAGGCGCCACTGCTAATCCCCAAAACCCGGGCCAGACGCGATGATAATACGTTCCAAGCTAGAACGAAGAGCAGCATCAAAAGGAAGATGGACCGACCCAAAAACACTTGGGGAGCAAGTACGAAGGGAGAAATAGAGCTTAGAAATACCAGTACAAGCTCGAACTAGAAGCAACTCACATTGCGGGTCCTCAATCCTCGCAACCACGTCTATTAGCTCAATGGTCTTAGTTACTCTCCTTGCCACAATTTCACTGCCAAAACCAGGATAAGTACTGACAGGTCCACCCAAAGTTGTAACACCACGCAAGGGCGAGCAATAGAAGAGGGGAAAACCCCGGGAAGCCAACTCTGAGGATCCTCAACAGGCCAAAAGACCTCCGTCTTGGAGACATTAAGGAGCAGTTCAAAACGAGGGCCATCCGCCATAATCAAATCCAAGACCTTCCCCAACTCCAAAGTATCCCCCACAATGGTGCCATCATCCAAGTACCACGCCTGCATAGTAAGGTCAAAAGTGTCCCGGATTTTGCATACTAAGGGATGCAAAACCAAAGCGAAAAGCAACGGGCCCAAAGGATCACCCTACTGGACACCCTGACAAGACCACGGTAATGCTCCCCATAAAAATGACGGGCAGGGCTGGAATAACAAAACTCTACCCAACGAGAAAGAACCGGGCAACGACGGCGGACTTCCTGAAGCATGGTCGTATGATCAACAAGGTTGAAAGCATTCTGGATATCAACCAGCAACATGGAAAGTCCCACCTCAGCACCCTGAGCCTCAATGAGCCGATTCAAGGCATGTAAGATAGCCTCTCCTCCACCGGAAACACCCACCCCAAACTGAAGCCCAGCAAACAGCTATAATCCATTTTATGTACTCGGTCAAACCACCATTTGAGCGGTCAACAGTGGTCTTATGGTGGTTACGGTGGATCACACGGTGGGTCTAAGTCGCGGGTGAGTCAACGGTATAAATTAAATAATATATAAATAATTTTAAGACGGTTTTACCTTACGATCTCGAGGCGGAGGGCAAAATCTCCACTTTCTCTTCCTTTCTCTCTTTTCTCTCTAAAATTTGGTGGGTGAGGATTGTGTTGAGATTTTTAGTGGAGAAGGGTGATGGGTGGATAAGGTTGGAGTATATAAGGTAGGTGGGTGGAAGTTTCTAGCAACTGTTAAAATTATTACCGTCTCGAGTTAATTATTATCGTTATTATTATTATTATTATTATTATTATTATTATTATTATTATTATTATTATTATTATTATTATTATTATTATTATTATTATTATTATTATTATTATTATTATTATTATTATTATTATTATTATTATTATTATTATTATTATTATTATTATTATTATTATTATTATTATTATTATTATTATTGTTATTATTATTATTATTATTATTATTGTTATTATTGTTTTTCTTGTTGTTAAGTCAACACCGGTCAAGGGTGGCTGACTGCCGGTCAATGGTGGCCGCCAGTGGTCGTTGGTCCGGTCAAGGGTGGTTGACTGCCAGTCAAGGGTGGTCGCCGGTGGAGGTCAACGTCGGGTGGCGGACCGCCGGTCAATGGTGGCCACCGGTGGTCGTTGGTCTGGTCAAGGGTGGCCGCCGGTGGTGGTCAAGGGTGGTCAACGCCGTCAATGGTGACCGGTGGCTGGTAAGGCGGAGGGTCAACGGTGGTTGAAGGTGGTCAACAGTCACCAATGGTCAATGATGATCAACAATTTCAAACTTCAAAAATGTTGTTAATGGGGATTGAACCCACGACCTCTTGGTTGAAATGCACTTACATCTTGTTGTTATTTTTATATCTCTTTTAATATATATCTTTGTTAAGAGTTGAGTTAAAACAATATGTACCTCTAATAAGTATTAAATGTACTTCCAATTTATATTTAATGTACATTCCTTATAAAATCAATGTACATGATGAGTTAGTTAAGTGTACTTGATAAAAATTGAACAACATATTTTATGTACTTATGTTAATTATTCTTTGTATCTATACTTTATATTTAATGTACCTCCAATATATATAATGTGTCCCCGATGAGTGAGTGAAATAAAGTTAATAAACAATTATAGTAAATATGATATGTAACTATAATTATTAAAATCTACATTTATTATATATTTCATGTCCCTTCTATATTATTAAAATGTACTTGAATAATTATTGAAACATGCCTTGTAACTAATTAAGATATACATGGTATGTAACTTTAATATTTATTATATATACCTATAATATATATTTAATGTGCCTCTTATATAAATAAAATGTACATAATAAAAAATCGAGTCATAATTGATAATTAATTAAAATAAATATGATATGTACCTTTAATAAGTATTATATGGACCTATATTATAAATTTAATGTACCTCTCATATACATAAAATGTAAATGATTTATTCATCCGTGCAAGATAATTAATTAAAATAAACATGATATGAATCTATAATCGTTAATAAATGTACCTATTGTAGATATATTTAATGTACCTCCTAAACAAATTAAAGGTACTTGATGATTTGTTGAAACGTGATTGATAAATAATTTCAATAAAAATAAATACTTTGATATATACCCATAGTTATTATAAGATGTACCTATATCATATGGTCAATGTACACCTTACACACACACACACACACACACACACACACACACACACACACATATATATATATATATATATATATATATATATATATATATATATATATATGATGAACTTAACGAATTAATGATATGAATTTAATAGATAATTGAAATATACATGACATGTTATATAAGAATATATTATGTACCTCCAATGAAAATAAAATGTACTTTCGGCATAAATATATTGTACGTACATTTTTCATTAAAATATTATAACCTATAACAAATGTAAATTTTATAATAATTATGTAAATAATAAGTACAAATTATCATAAGTACATACGATATTTTGTTCAATCTTTATCAAATATATTTAACTAACTAAGCATTACATTGATTTTATACTGAATGTACATTATATATAAGTTAGAAGTACATTTAATAATCATTATAGGTACATATTGTTTTAACTCAGGTCTTAACATATACACATATATCAAAAGAGATACAAAAATAGCAACAAGATGCTTGTGGCACAGTGGTAATAGTAAGAGCATCTCAACCAAGAGGTCATGGGTTCAAGCCTCACTAACAACCTTATTATTATTATTATTATTATTATTATTATTATTATTATTATTATTATTATTATTATTATTATTATTATTATTATTATTATTATTATTATTATTATTATTAGATTTTGGATCATATGAGAATGGCACAAGCGTGAGAACGGTGAGAACGCGCGTGAGTCTTGTCTGACGCGCATAATCTAAGGGCCTATAACGCGCGCTGCTTTACTAAAACTTGAGGGCTTTGTCTTTCTTTTTTCCATAAATTTACCTCGCGCTTCTTCGTTAAGCTTTCAACCATGGACTCCGACCTTCTTCGTTAAGCTTTCAACTATTTCTCTCTCCTTATTCTCTGTAAAGTTGCATTTTCATCTTTCTGTTGGATTTTGTCTTACCTATTTCATCATGAAGGTATATACTGTTTAGCTTCAAGCTTTTTTTGATTTCATCCTTAATTTATTTAGTCTGTTTTATGTAACTCTACTGTAACCTAAATTAATGTTTCTTATGTTCATTTTGCCGGATTATTCATTTATTGATGAATTTTGAGTTCAGTATTGTTTTTAAAATCGAAATTTGCGTTTTCATTTGCATGCTATCGGAATTTCTATTTGTCGCATTGTTTGTTGATTTCGTAACTTGCTTATACATTTCGATTTGTTTGTTGTTTTTTAGCTTGATCTAATTTGTGCTTTTTTCGATTTTTGTTGAATTTTAAGTACTTTTAACCTAAGTAGCATCAATTTAAGACCACATGCAAATGGTCATAATTGCGTGCACATTATTGTTGTAGATAATGCACATTTCAATAAAACTGATAGGACATTTCTTCGTGAAACGTGTACAACACAACACAACTCATTAATATTACATGCAAAACTACTTTCAGTTATTGAAGCGCAAAGGCGATCTTGGAACTGTTACACGCCGTATTTCTCCGAGGTTGAACAACCTCAGTCCTACTGTTGATGATCCTACTCCAACGTTCCTCCGTATTACCACCCGGATTTCACCTAAAAATTTTGTTGATGTCCTTCGACACCTTGATTACAATCAATGGTGTGCTCTGGAATAGATTGGTTTTTCTTTATTGTTCTGGATAAGGGTTAAAAGGCTTCCTTTACGCCTTGGTTATTGGTTAATTGAGAACTACAACCCATATTCTGATTTCATCATTCTACCTGATAAACAGCGCTTTTGTTTGTCTGCTTCTTGTATGCATGATGTTGTTGGCCTCCCAATTGGAGAAAAACTTGTTTTACTTTCATGCTGTAGTGACGAAGATGCAGAATGTGATGCGTTTTATGCACAATGGAAAGCTCAATTTCATGTTGATGGTCAAGTGGATATCAAGAGCCTTGCAGAGCACATTATTTGTCATGATGATTGCAGTGATCAATTTAAGATTAATTTTGTGGTGCTTGTTGTCTCTTTGTTAATACGAAATAATCAGAAGCCGTTCGTCAATCACCATGCACTAAAATCGTTGAGGAATGTGTCTGCCATTGGTCAGCTCGATTGGTGTCAATTTGTCACGAAGAGTTTACGGTTTAACACAAAGGATTGGGTGAAAAAGGGGAAGAGGAATCACTTTGGTGGACCTCTCCTGTTTCTAATGGTACATATCTTCTGAGTTACATCTATTGTTAGTTATTATGGTTTTAAAACCTGCCATTTCCCAGTCATAATCCTATTTTTACTTGCAGCTTGTTTATGTTGACCGTGTTGTCCATGAAAAACGATTCGTAGAAAGAGATTACTAAACTCTTTTGAATTGGACATCTGCTGCACTTTTCTCAAGGGAAAAGCAGGAGATTGAAGCTGGTCATTTTGGTCTAGGTCGTGTAAAAGGTCGACTGATGGAATGAATTAGATTTTCTCATCCATGTAGACAAGTGGTTGAAAAAGTACGGAGAGTGTCGAGGGATGTTAGTACTGATACAAAATCTTCAATTTCGTACTCGTCTCCGGAGGTATATCCATTGATTCTCGAAATATTCACTATTCCTTTTCAAGATTCAATTTGAAATATTTTCTTTGTTAGATGTGGTTGTTTACATACACACCTTTTCGATTATTATCCCAAACGTACCTTCATAGGACTAAAGATGTACCTTTAAATTGTTGGATATGTTACTGTGCTGCTTTCCACACTTTGATGCGCCTTGGCATTAATTATACTGTCCCTTGTCCAGGAGTTTGCAGACGACTACACTGCTTCAGCAAAGAGAGTCATGGAAGATATGGTTGTGTTAGATGAGAAATACGCGGTTGGTTTGCAATGTTTCCAAGGTGAAGAGTGTGTCAAACAGGCCCATTCAGCAACTGAATTTGTATATTTGACATATGGTGGTGGTACCGAAGATGTGTCGTGTGCACCGCCGTGGGAATCCAAAGACACCTTTGGATGAGGATGAACAGTTTATTGTTATAGCAAATGCAGCCGAGAAAGCGTACAAATTGAAACTTGCTCGTGCTAAACACAGAGAACAATGTGCTGAGTGGAGAAATTCATCCGTACCTATCACTGGTGAATTTTCGTTCGATTTAGGGTTGGAGAAAGACTTTGCTGAGAGTAAGGCAAGGTTAGCCGCAGCTAAAGGGGTTAAACGGGATCGCCCTGTCACTGGTGAATCTTCTTCACGTACCAAAAGGGTTCATTTCATGGCAAGTGCTTCCTATATACCTCTATCCAGCAACAAGCAATTGTCATCTCATTTTGATCCGCTGTTTTCTGCTATCCAAGATGACAGCAATGTGTTAACACCTCTTACTGCGGTGCACCTTCAAGTGGCTGAATATGTTTTCAGTGACCGGGGCACTAACAATCGGCGTTCCAGGTAATCTAAAATGTGAACTTGTTAAATTAACATTTCGTGAATGTCATTTTCACTGTTTCACACCTGACAAGTAATTTATATATTTTTTGCTCTAGTGAGCACTTATATTCATACAAGACTTATTTTGCAACGCGAATGCATTTGTGGTCATTAAAATCGTCTGAACATGTTTCGAGTGTTGTAATTGATTGCTGGACATCATATTTGAATTGTAAAGAGGAAGAAAAAAATTACCACGCTTGTGCATGTAAGTACATTTACATAAACTCTTAAATGTTTTGTGTAATATGTATTTTGAAATATTGTACTTCCCTCTTTCGTTACTTTCCCATGCAGACTATATTAGCGAAACCCAGCCCAGGTTTGAGTGATGACAATATTTATGAATTGTTCAAGGCTCGTGTAAAAATGGAGTTGCAGCTTTTCCCGGGAATAGACATAACTTCAATCACACTCGTAAGTTGCTATTGTTCCTTTGAAATACTTTCCTATTTTCTTTGCCATTGTTGTATTGCATTTTTAAAAAATTGAGTCATACTATTATCCTATAAGTCCTTTCTTTTTTTGTTTTATTACAACTACTAAACCCGTTTGAACCTGAACTTGTATATACCCATTTTATATTAAAGAATTTCAGATTAGGTCAAATTAGGATAAATGGCCATTTAACACAATGTTAATGTTATAATTTATCAATGTACTTTCTAAACATACTAAATGTACTTTTTAAACATTTACAATGTTAATGTTGTAATTTCTCAATGTGGGGAATATCCAATATGTATAAGAGCAGTTGCAACTATATGCACACGTTAGGAACATAGACCATGAGTCATAGTATCATTCCATGTCTGCATTCTGCTTTTGTTTTATTGCAACTGCTTGACTCAAAGGGAATTTTCTTTACGTTTGTATTAAATGAGGTCACTTTATATTGCAATGTACCGTTCTCATTTTTTACATGTGCCTCACGATTAGCCAAAATGTACCCTTCCAAGAGTTTGACTGTACTTATGGTTGTACGTCATTTGTTTTGTAATTTCAGTTTTTTTTCCCAATTGTACACGAGAAACACTTCTTCTTATACGTGGTTGACCTGGTGAGGAAGCGTTTCCTCATTCTTGACAACTCACTCTCAAATGAAGACGCCATCCAGAAATATGGTGTATCTCCACTATTAATAGTATATTTGAATTTGACACATTCTTGTTGTTCTATTGAATTAGGACTATTAGTCGCGCTTAACACTGGTTTAAAATGTTTTGTCATAGATTGATGCTCTTGGAAGGTTTTTGGGTGAGAACCCAAAAACTCCTGACTCTAGCAACGTTGTGTTGGCTATGGATCCCATTGTTGCAAAGCTTAGTTGGAGAAATAACTACAATGTTGATGACTGTGATATATACACAATGAGACACATGGAAACATTTATGATATTAATCTCTTGGAAATGTGGCCTGATGAAAAATGATGTGAGTGTTGTTTCTTATATTAAAGAAATTCATGTTCATTGTGTCTTGCTGTAGATACCTCATTTCTGCACCTCCCGCAAACCACCCGGTGATGATTGGGCCGCATGTTTGGTACGCGGAACGATTTGTGACAGTTAGTAAGTTTATCGTCAAGTGATCACTCAAACACTTGTGTCTACCTCTTAATTGTCATCTACGTCCGATACGGTCGTTTTGGCAGTAATTAGAGTACATTTGGAGTCCGGGTCAAAAAACCGTCTTCATTTTCTAAAACCGAGTCAGGATATTCTGGAATGTTCCGGATATTTCTATTCCATATTTTGCAATCTTTTAATCTTTGGTAAAGAATTTCCCGTAATATTCACACAAAATATTAAGGAAAACAAGATTAATCCATTATTCCATAACTAAAACACGGAAATCTTTCTTCCGCAGGAGAAAACCACTTGGAAAAGGACGCAGCAAGTGCTGCGCCTCTTCCAAGAGACGCAGTGCCTCCTGCGCCTTTTCCCAAGTCCTTTTTTGCGTATTTTTCGTATCTTTTCATATCTTTTCGAGATTCACTTCCAAAGTTTCTCCGAAAAACCCTACTTCCTCCGTGTGATTAGTATAAATAGAGACCTTCGGTCTCTCATATTTTTCACGCGAGTGTCCGCCCTTCTCTTCTCCCTTTGCATTCTAGACCACGTTCTTACTTTTTCGCGCCTACGTGCTTGAACTTTCGACCACGTAAGCTCGGATCCTTCTGAGTACCAGCCTCGTTTTGCATAACCGACCAATTTGACCAACTCCACCATAATCAACTTAATCAATCTTGTTCGTTTTCCTCTTACGAGGGCACTTTCGTCTACAATCGAGTCGAGCATCACTAAACGTTA
The DNA here is from genome assembly GCF_048544455.1 of Silene latifolia. Taxonomy (NCBI): domain Eukaryota; kingdom Viridiplantae; phylum Streptophyta; class Magnoliopsida; order Caryophyllales; family Caryophyllaceae; genus Silene; species Silene latifolia. Next base: position 475,842,614 of record NC_133538.1, on the reverse strand, counting down.
ACTTAGTTCATCTCTTTTCGTCAAACATGTATGTCTGAGGTTGTAAATCCCTATTTTATTATTGTTCTTTATTTTTGTAATCATATTGTAAGATTTATGTCGAAAGTATTCTTAAAACCGATTTCTAAAACCTTATTTTAAAACCCCTTTTTACGAATTATCAGGAGATAAACGTCGAGAAAGGACGCAGCAACTGTTGCGCCTCTTCGAAGGGACGCAGTACCTACTGCGCCCCTTCGCGAGACTGCCGCGGTTCCTGCTTCTTTTCTTCTTCCTTCGTCTTTTGTTAATCCGTTTGTTTTGCTTTTGTTTCCAATTGTTCATCATTCTTTTAACATGATAATTTCAGTATGATAATTTCAACATGTAATTCATTATTAGTTTATCATCTTTTAAATCCCGACTTAAATCCCTTATAACTCATATTTGCGGGTTTTCGTCATTAAAATCAATTCGGGTTTTAGAAGTTCAAATCCTCAATATTGAATCTCAGGAATTCACTTTTGATATATTTTCATCTGTTTATTTATCCATCTTTAATTCGTCTTAACAACCTGTTTAAACCTAATTAATTTGTCTTAGTTCATTTTTAACCCATAATTAATCTTATTAATCTTGTAATTAATTAGTCCTAATTAGTTTCGATCCATGCTTTGCTGTTTTTATGACCTCATTCACATGTAAATAATATGTTAATCACTTTCATACGAGTCAATTACTCATAATCAAGCATTAAATTCACCAATGAACATTAACGAGTTGCGGTTCCGGCTTCACAGCCAGAACTCAACCCAGGAACAGACGCAGCAACTGCTGCGCCTCTTCCAAGGGACGCAGCTCTGCTGCGTCTGTTCCTGGTTGATTTCTGTCTCTGAATTCCCGTTTCTGCCTTGACCTAGCTTATTAATTACGTATTAATTTACTATTAATCGTATCATCACCCTAATTTATGTTCGTTAGATTGTTTATTCTTTCTTTTCCCAAATTATCCGTTTTAAATGTATTTTCGACATATATCAATTAAACCCAAAGTAATTATTGTAAATTTCATTATTGTATGTTTATTGTATTTCTTTTAATCGCATTGCTTGTATGCCTTCACATGTAATCAACCTAATTTCTATCTCGATATTAATTGTATGTTAAATTACGTGTTAACCGACTTAGTCTAATTCTCATATGCTAGGATTAATCTAATGGATGCTACATTGCATGCATATAACCTTCAATACATCGAGTATAGATCATTTTCCCTAATCATTAGTAGAGGCCGCTATCGAGGCGGGCGGGATTAGGTGTTCGATCAAAAGAGCTTCCTAATACGTACCCTCACCCCTTACTCCAGATCTTTGTGAACATCCGTGTTCATTGGCATCCACGAGAGTCATTGTAGACATAGAATGCTAAGGGTAACGAGTTCTTGGTGTTCATGTCACTACTTTGTGTCTTGACATGGCACGAGGTATTCAAACAGTGTCCAATTTTCCACAATAAATTGGTGACGAATCCACAAATGCAAACGCTTGTTCCCAAGCGCCCCCGTGGGCCCGCGTCCACAGTTTGGCGACTCCGCTGGGGATAATACACTTACGTGTAGCCAAAAGGGTGAAACTTCAACAACGTTAGGGAATAGTTTGTACGAGATAATTGTCGGTTTTCATAACTCGGTCTTCCTAGATCATTTCATTCGGCCTTCCTAGGCCCAAACCAACACATTCGACCAATCGTTCCGTCTAAACGGTCCTAATTCTTATTTGGGCCTAAGGATGGATAGCGATTGAAGTCATCCATACCATGGTACTTACTCTTGTTTGTATCAAGGACTTTCACTACTTGAGGAAATGGACTAGGAATTGGCCTTACTCTTGTTTGGTACGAGCCTCTCCACAGACTTCGGGTTTGATTGTTCGGTATGGCAACCCACCCTTTAAACCAAAACCCTTTTAAATGCACTCAGCATCCCGTTATAATGCTTGTATAATGTGTGTAACAAATGTGATCACCATTTCTAAACAAACCATGACGATTTTTGTAAAATCAAAATCCTTCTCTAAAATGTAAAAATTTCGAAACTTGGGCCTACTATTAGCGCAAAACCAGTCGAAACTCTGTCCAATTGTCGAGTCAAAACCAGGGCCTCAAAACCCATTTCAAAACCTCACTTCGAGTCCACTCCTACAACTACACTAAAGTTGACTAAGGCAAACATTTTCAAGCTTGGTCATTTCCTCAAAACTCACTTGACACAAGTGGCACACTCCCACTTCTCGAGTCAAAACATTTATTTTCAAGTAAGTGTGCTAGAATGGTCGATCGTATTTTGATTCGTCGTCGATCTCTTATCCAGTTTCCAAGATGCCTGAAACAAGCGACGTGAACTTCAACCAACGCTATAATGGTAATGATCAAATCCTAGCCGCGTTAGCTCGTCTCCAAGTTACTCAAGACCAAGTGTATGATCGCCTTGACACAATTGAGGGCCGAATATATGTCGTGGAAACGAGGATGCCTCCTCGAAAAACTGAAGTGTCTGATGAATTTGTGAACAACTTCGGGGACGAAAACCCTCCCATAGGTATGACTGCAGCTGAAAAACGACTCCAATACTTGGAGGAACAATTGATGTATCTCAAAGGGGATGACATTTATAGGAAAAACAATCACAAGTATGAAGCCGTGAGTTCCAAGTTACCAACCAACTTCAACATGACGGATATCCCTAAATTCAAGGGCCATGAACACCCTTTGAACCATATCCGTGATTTCAAGGATTACATGTCTATCAAAGGCATTAAACCCGAGATGTTCTTAAGGATCTTTCCTTCATCTCTTGACACCATCCCAAAACAATGGTTCCATTCGCTAGAGCATAAGAAAATCGCTACCTGGGATGATGCCGCAATCGAGTTTGCTAAACAATATGCGGATAATGCTGAAATCCAAGTCAACATGCGCACTTTAAAGGTTCTTACCCAAAATGACAAAGAAGGTTTCACTGACTTCCTAAGTCGGTGGAGGAAGACTAGTACTCAACTTCTTGAACGTCCGGATGAAGCTACCCTCGTGGAGAAATTCGTGGACAACCTAAAGCCCATCTATGCAAATCATCTGAGGTATCAAAACATTAAGACCTTCAAAGACTTAACCGTACTAGAGACAAGGATCGAAGATGACATCCGTAAAGGGCTCTTGTCCAAAACAATAGGTCGTGGATATCAAGGCTCAACAAGTCGTTCTTACGGCTCTACTAGCAAAACTGATGAAGTTAACCTTCTCGAGCCATGTAAGAAGAGTACCCCACCAAGAAAATTCACAAATCTAGGGGAAACATATTCCAACACTCTGAAAAGGTTGATGAAGCTGGGTAAACTTCAACCCATAGGCCTTACACCCGAACCAGAAAAGAAGTCCAAATTATGGGATTTGAATTCGTACTGCGAATACCATAGAGGTAAGGGACATGATACAGAAAAATGCTACAAACTGAAAAATGTACTTCAAGATATGATTGAAGACGGTCGCCTACCAATACCACCTGGAGGTAAGCCTAACAACACTTAGAATCCTCTTGGAATTCTAGTGATCATAAGTGAAGAATCTACCATAGATTGCTTACACCTCATTACTCCAGTTGAAGATGAAATTCATGCAATAGAGAATGAAGGGAACTACTCTACCATTTCTCCAACCATCACTGATTTCATTGCATGGACAAAGAGTGTGAATAGGCAAGTCATGGAACTAAAGAGTGCAGTGGCAAGCCTACGTGGTCCCAACGCCACACCTAAAGAATATGAACCACTAGTCCTCTCTCAAAACATTACGATGCAAGAGGTAGTAGCCGTGGTTGACGAGCTAGTCGACCAAATTATCCAATTAGTGGCTGAAATCATGAGAATGAGGGAACTTGCTGCCATCAATGGGATATGGGCCGATGATGATGAAGACGAGTATCTCACTGAACACTACCTAGTCAAAATCAGTGAAGAAATAGTCCAAAATGGTGAAGACCAAGATGTAGACCACCTTACTCGTTCGGGACGCCCATACCAAAACACTTCTCAAAACAACCCCATAGCAAACGGTCCAACCAATGCGGTTATACCAAATGATAATGAAGAAGGCTCTACTGACCATTTGCTAAAGCAAATACAGAAGACAAAGGCTGATTTTTCAGTCTGGCAACTAGTGGCAAGCTCATTCCCACATCGCCATGCTTTACTGCAAGCCTTGGCCAAACTAAATGTGGCACATAAGTCCACACCCGACGACGTGGTCAACTTGGTCTTCCAAGAATCACCGAAACTAAGTAATCCTATTACTTTCTCGGATGAATATTTGCCACCCTTTGGTGCTAGTCATAACTTGGCTCTTTACATCACTGTCATTTGCCTAAAGAAGAATGTGCCAATGACTTTGGTAGATGATGGCTCCGCAGTCAATGTCATACCCCTGAAAACGGCATACAAACTGGGCATGAAAGAGTCGAATTGGACCCCTACCAATCAAGGTGTTCGCGCATATGATGGTACACGGCGAAAGGTAGTAGGACTCGTTAACCTAACCATAGCCACAGGGCCAATTGAGCGAAAGTTCAACTTCCAAATAGTAGAGATTGAGGCACCCTTTAACATACTTCTGGGAAGACCCTGGATTCACGCTTCCAAAGCGGTAACATCGACACTCCACCAGAAAATCAAAATCCCACTAAATGGTAAGGTGGTAACGATCACTTCGTCACCCATCAAGGCAGTAATCGAAAAGAAGTCAAGTAATCAAGTCCTTGAAGATCCAGTACATGAACTTGGGGGCTTCCATATCATAAATGTCATAGAAAATGAGTTGGTACCCTTATACTTCAATCCCTACTCTAATTTAGTGGTCAACCACATGCTCAAATCTCAGGGATACTTCCCGGGAATGCCTTTGAATCCTATCCGAAGAAATACCTTTGCACCCTACAAAGAGGGTAACTCACAAAGAATACCCCTTGGACTAGGATACAAACCCACTAAAGAGGAAGTTCTCGAGATGCTCGCTCAAGTTCAAAGCCGTAAGAACGTAGGAATCCAAATGCGACCCTACCTCCCTACCCTAAATGGATACTTCGTTAGGGAAGGAAGTCAAGATATCTTTCACGGATTTCCTGAGCCTTGGGACTATCTCGAAAGGAAGCTAGCCGGAATCAAGATCTTTCACGACTGCTACTTCATTCCTCCAGAAACGGTTCCTGCCGTCAAGACTCGTCAAGCACCTTGCTTAGACGAACAAGCCGTGAGTCTACTATTTGGAGAAGATCGATTTGTTAGAGCCGCGCAGGATGAGATCATTACCATCATACTTCAAGACGATCACTTCAACCCTATCGCGTTAATCACAGAAACTAGCACCAATCAGCAGAAAGGATGGAGAAAATCGATCAAGTGGACAAACAATCAAGGAAGACTCTTCAAGCTCACCACTGGAGAAGGAGAGATGTTCAAAGGAGAACCAGAAGATGATGAATTCAAGTCAGAGTCGGAGTCTAGAGAAGTTCCTAGAGAGTCTCCTCCTGTCGCCATTCCCACTCCCCTCGTTTCTCCTAGCTTAGTGTCAAATAGCAACAGTAGTTCGGGAAATGTCCCAACGGCTGTCCCTTTACCGCCACTGACCACAGATCAGATGGCTTCATTGTTTCAACTTTTCTCAAATTTTAATATGAATAAATCAGGTTCTGCTTACTCTTCGTGTTATCTTGAATGCAATTCTGTTTACGATGATGATGAGGATGACCCAGACTCAATCGAAATACCTCCCTACATAGCCAAAGAAATACTACAAGAGGGGGAAGGGGGACCAGTGATAGAAAATACTGAACCCATCAAAATAGGAACTTAACTAGAACCCCAAGAACTTAGGATAAGGACGACCTTGAGCCCCACCGAAAGAGCCAATTTCATAGACCTCCTGCACAAGTTCAAAGAAGTTTTTTCCTGGTCCTACAAAGATATTCCAGGGACATCGTAGAGCATAGAATCCCAATCAAACCAGGTTTCAAACCCGTGAAACAGAAGCTTCGTCGAATAAGGACAGAATGGGCTCTCAAGATCAAAGAAGAAGTCGATAAACAATTCAAAGCCGGTTTCATCAAAGTTTCCGAGTACTCGGACTGGGTAGCTAACATAGTACCCATACCCAAAAAGGATGGGAGAATCCGTGTTTGTGTTGACTTTAGAGACTTAAACAAAGCGAGTCCTAAGGATGATTTTCCTCTACCACATATCGACATATTAGTGGATAATACGACAGATCACGCATTACTATCCTTCATGGATGGATACGCAGGATATAACTAGATCAAGATGGCCTTAAAAGACATGCATAAGACCGCCTTTGTCACTCAATGGGGAACCTATTGCTACACGGTTATGCCATTTGGGTTAATCAACGCCGGAGCTACATACCAACGCACCACAACTACGCTCTTACATGACATGATGCATAAAGAAGTTGAGGTATACGTAGATGACATGATTGTCAAGTCCAAGGAAAGAGAGGGGCATAATGCGAACCTTCGCAACTTCTTCTCAAGGCTACGGAAGTACAACATGAGGCTCAATCCTCAGAAAATGCGCATTCGGAGTAACATCTGGCAAACTTCTGGGATACGTTGTTAGCCAACGAGGTATAGAAATAGATCCTTCTACGATCAAAGCTCTTATCGAAATACCGCAACCTCAAACGGAGAAAGAAGTTAGAGGATTCCTAGGCAAGGTGCAATACATAAGTCGATTCATATCGAAACTCACCATAATCTGCGAACCTATCTTCAAGAAGTTAAAGAAAACAGATCACACCATGTGGGATGATGACTGTCAGAAGGCTTTCAACCGAATCAAGGAAATACTAGCCAAACCACCAGTGCTCATGCCACCTCAACGAGATCAACCTCTTGGTTTATATCTCACGGTAACTGGAACGGCCATGGGCGCCATGCTAGCTCAAACTGTAGGAAAAGAATAAAGAGCTATCTACTACCTTAGTAAGAAGTTCTTGGAGTACGAGTTCAAATACACACCACTCGAGAAGACATGCCTCGCTCTTGTGTGAGCAACGAAGAAGCTACGCCATTACATGCTTAGCTACTCCGTCAAAATATACTCCAAAATGGATCCTGTCAAATTCCTCTTCGAGAAACCCGTCCTCAATGGACGTTTAGCAAGATGGACTTTGATGCTCTCAGAGTTCGATCCCAAGTATGTACCTTTGAAAGTTATAAAGGGGCGCGCCGTTGCCGAATTCTTTGCAGAAAATCCCATTAATGATACACAAACAATAAACACCTGGTCTTTTCCGGATGAGGATATACTCCAAACGGATGTAGACTCCTGGGACCTCTATTTTAATGGGCCATCGAACTTAAGAGGATTTGGAATATGAGTGTTGCTCATTTCTCCTGAAGGCGAGCATACACCAATATCTGTCAAACTCGACTTCGAGGTGACAAATAACGCTGCAGAATACGAAGCTTGTCTCATTGGATTACAAGCGGCAGTAAGTTTAGGCATCAATATTCTTTGAGTACATGGGGATTCATCTTTGATAATCAACCAAATTATGAGATCTTAGAAAATCCGAAGCGAAAGCTTAGCACCTTATCAAGCTAGAATAGACCAAGTTGCCCAATTCTTCGATCAAGTAACCAACCTACATCTACCTCGAGAAGAAAATCAATTTGCAGACGCTCTTGTAAAACTTGCATCTTTGATTAATATGCCGGATAGCATGGTAGAAATGCCTTTATGCATCGAATGACGATCAGAGCCAGCGTATGTGCACCAAATCACCAATGAAGAAGAAATCACAGAGGAACCTTAGTTCCAAGCGATCCTTAACATCAAGCTCAATGGCACCTATCCACCAGAAATGGACAAAAGGGGACAACGCGCTATCCGCTTCCTAGCTTCCCAATACGTTCTCATGCAAGGAGAAGTATACAAAAGAACACCTATTGGTGTAATCCTACTTTGCCTTGATCATTCACAGGCATGGAAAGTGATGGAAGAAGTCCATGATGGAGAATGTGGCCCTCACATGAGTGGACCCATGATGGCAAAGAAAATCACACGTTTGGGGTATTATTGGACAACGATGAAATCTGATTGCATCAAATATGTAAGACATTGCCATATTTTCCAAATCTTCGGGAATGTGCAACATGTCCCTCCTTCATTGCTTTATACCATGACATCTCCCTGGCCATTTTCTGCTTGGGGAATTGACATCATCGGCAAGATCACTCCAGCCGGAACAGGAGGTCACTGTTTCATCCTAGTAGAAATCGATTATTTCACCAAGTGGGTAGAAGCGGCTTCCTACACCAGTCTTACAGCCAAGAACGTGGCAAAGTTCATACAAACCAACATTATCTGTCGATATGGTTGCCTACACGAGATCATCAGTGACAATGGATCACATTTCCAAGCTGAGACTGAACAATTGCTAGCCAATTACAAAATTAAGCATCACCACTCCTCGCCATATAGACCACAAACCAATGGCACGGTAGAGGCAGCAAACAAAAACGTTGTCACGATTTTCAAGAAAATGATTGACAACTATAGAGATTGACCAAGCAAGATACCCTTTGTTTTATGGGGATACCGTACATCTGTTAGGACGCCCACTGGGGCCACACCTTTCTATTTGACCTACGGCATGGAGGTTGTACAACCAGTCGAGCTAGAAGTACCATCCTTGCGTATTTTACTCGAAAGTCAAATCCCAGAAGCCGAGTGGAAGAGGGATAGATATGAAGAACTCATCCTCCTGGATAAACGAAGGTTACATGCATTACACAATATGAAAACATACCAAGCACGTATCAAACGAGCCTTCAACAAAAGGGTTAAGCCAAGGAACATCAAAGAAGGAGACTTGGTCCTCAAATCAATTAGAGCTTTTTTACCTGTCGATCCACGAGGAAAATTCAAACCCAATTGGGCCGGGCCATTTCTATTCAAGTCCATACTTCCAAGGGGTGCGGTTAGAAGCACAGACCTAGATGGGAACGAATTTGCCAACCCAACGAACCTCGACCAACTGAAACGTTACTATGCCTAGAATAGGAGCAAAAAAAAACGCACCTCGCGTAACCTCACGTGTCGCTCTTGTGGCATGAAATAAACGGCCCCTGGCCAAGCTGGATTAAGCTAATGTCATCTTGCTCTTGAATTTTGACAATTCGTCATCCTCATATCATCAAATAAACTAAATTGCATTTTAGGAGTAAGTAAAGCTCATGCTTATTTTCTAAGTTCCTTACAAGCTCTTGCTTAGAACAATTATTCTTTTACATTTACTCGAACTATGCTCAAGGGTTTGATTTCATTTTCTAAATGAATACGTAGGCAATCCTTCACGGGATACAACCCATTGAATTATCTTAAATGTAAATAGAAGGACATTTGCAATTGCATTTGAAATTCGACAAGAATAATCATAGAAAATCATAACGGTTTCATGACCACTTAACCTTTTTTATTTCATTTCTTTAATTATAATAGTACTTTACATAATAAAAATAAATAGGCTAGGATTCTAAAAAAACCCCAACTTCTTCTTACAATAATAATAATAATAAAGACTTAGGCTTCTCTTCCATTTTTCCTTTGCCTTTGTCAAATTTCTTGTCCCGACCTCGAGCCGGACGCTCTTGCGCCGCTTCAGACCTAAAAACCAACGGTCTTTCTCGTGGTCTTGCTTTACCATTCTTGTCAACCACCATCTCGACGGCAGGAGAAGTCTTCGGTTTCTTCGAAGGATGAACAACTCGAAATCCGACTTCTTCCTCTACCTCATTCAGATGCTTCTCCTTCTCCTTTTCCACCTCGCGAACCTTGTAGTCAACAGGCTCGCGCTTCCTTAATATCTCACGCTCCTCCGGAGTAGTAGCTTTCCTCCACCGCATATAGGAATCCGACACCCATAGAGCACTAATAGAAGAATTCAAGAACCAAATGTTCCTATGAGCCCATTTGATGGCCCATTCTCTTCGTCTCTCAGTAATAAGAGCCACGGCAGTCTGCGGGACAGTGTCAAGCTTCGGAATCATCTGCTTCAACCCAACCTGCCTCATCAACCTCTCCGGGAAGATGCATACCATAAACTCCAAACCGGGAATGCGAATAGATCGGGTAGGATCCAAAGAAGATACTCCAGTGACAGATTTGAGATGCCACCACGGTACGATCCATCTAATTAACGGGCCATCTTCACTCTTCAATTTGTTTTCCCAGTAATTGTAAACTCGAGTGAAGTCCACCATGTAGAGCCTGGTCCACATTGCAATTGAGCGAGCATGATAAGCAGGAACATTAACCGGGGGCCTGATCAATCGAAGACGCTCCATAAGCCAGACCTACCAGAAGCAGGAATTAGAAAAGCAAACAAAAAAACGCAAACAAAAAAAAAAACAAAAAAGCAAACAAAAAAAAACAAAAAAATTTTCTTACCTGCAATATAATGGGACTTCCCAAAAAAGGAAGGTCGCGATTGGCTTTCCTGTTATCTAAACCCAATAGGATCTCTCCTAAACACAGGCAAGCTGGGCTCCTACGCAGCTCCATTTGCTCAATCAAGCTCAAGAGACGAGGGTCGCCTCTCAAATCCTCATCAACATGCCCTTGAAGGACATATGCATGTAATAGGCAAAACCCGAATGCCCTTCGCCTTGCAACATAAAAGATAGTGGGATCTGCCCTATTGATAAATCGATCGATGAAATCCAACATTCGCACTCCTTTAAAAGTCACAAGATGGTCCACATCAGCTCTTGTCAACCCAACCAAGTCTCTAAACTTGTTCTTATACCTTTGAGAAGTGTAGGGGATAGCAGGCAAGTGTTCCGGGTCCCAACCACCAATCGCAGCAATTTCTTCGGGAAATGGGCAAATGTCGCCTCCAGGGAAGACAAATACGTGATAATTCGGGTCCCAATAATCAAGACAAGAAACTAAGAACGGTTTGACTACCTTGATCAGCTTCAAACTCAAGAGCGATCCAAAATTATAAGCACCCATGTCGTGTTTCTCCACGTTAGAGAACTCATTTGTCCATTCTTTTAGACGAATTTCGAGAGTATTCATGATGTATGCTTATTTTGGGAGCTCTATGTAATAACACGAAGAGAGACGGAAGAATTATGTGAATAAAACCTCCCTCGACGTCTCTATTTATACTAAAAGTTGTTTCCTAAAATCCGTCAGGACGGATGCACTGGGGAACAGGCGCAGCTCTTGCTGCGCCTTTTCCTCAGCTTTCTTTCTGTGATTTTCCGCGTTGGATCTTTCCTAAATTCCTCAACGAATAATTTCCTATTCATACGGTTATTATTTTCGTAAATACGTCAAGTTGTCATATTTCGTGTTTCCCAATTTCACGGGCACGCATTTCGAGGCGATATCGACATTTTCATCATCTTAGCACGCTTATCCATCTCTTTTTTATATTTTCTTTTGGTGAATCATTTCACCAATTTAATTTATTCATTTTAAAACTTATACATTTCTTTTTTTAATTTTATTTTTTGGGGAATCATTTCACTCCCGTTCTACATTACATTTCAAACTTATATATTTCTATTTTTTCCTTTTTTTAGGGGGTAGCCCTCCCTACTGTCCGGTCATTTCCGGCAAAATTTTTGCATTTTTTTCCGAGTCATTGTTTTGCGCTAATTTAGGCCATATGTACAAATTTATGTTCTATATGATTTCTATGTAAATTTCGGCAGCATGACGGCGCAAACCGTCATCTACCAAACCTGTTCAAAGCTAACCTGCAGGTACAAACAAAGCAACCCAGCAGCAAAGGCACTCAGGCCATCATATATACAACCAAGAGAGGATATGTACACCAAACTGGGGGCTCGAGCCCCAAAACAAAGTCTGAATGTCCAAAATGTAGGTCCCAAAAATGTACAAATGTAAAAAACAGAGCAGGGAAAAAAAAAACAACAACAAAAAAGCTACTGCTGGTCGCCGTCTAGCTCAGCAACTCTCGCCTCAAGAGCAGCAACCTCGACGTCGCGGACCTCGAGCTCTCTCAGCAGGCGAGCTGTCTCCTCCCGGGACTAGGCAAGCGCTCGCTCGAGCTCATGCTCCCTCTGCAAACAACAAGAATTGGCTCATGTCAATCATTTGAAACATAAGGAAGACTAGAAAATTCAAAAATGAAGCAAACGGAAGGTTCATACCTGACGTTCTCGGCCGCCAACAAGTGCCTCGACGGCGGTAGCCCGCAGCCGGTTGGTACCCTCCATAAAGCCGCGAACCGGGATGGCGCAACCTGCATTTCAAAAGAAAAGATTCTTAACAGTTGGACAAACTCAGGCAAATGTGTCCTTACCCAAAATTATACAAGTTAGGAGACTCACCCTCCGAATCAGATGCTGCCACTCGTCCAAGCCAGCATCTCTCACCGCCGCATCAAAGTCACGCAGCTCGGAGATCGTCGTCATCCCCGTCGCGTCAGTGTACTCGAGGGTCTCGGGGTACTCTGGGGGCTCGATGTCCGCCGCCTCGACCTCCTGCAAAGTCAAGTGATTTCCATTAACCGATGATCATTCATCGTGTTCTTAAAATAATAAAAAATACAGGAGGGTAAAGCACTTACCACAACCGGCCAGTACGCCAACCTCCCGTAGAGGAACGCCAAGTAGTCCTCGCTCAGAAGAAGAAGGGCGTCACCACCGACGCCAGCCAGGTCAGCCTCCCTCTCAGCCTCAGAAGGCTCCCTAAACATCGTCCGAGGAGGATCGATGGGAACCGTCAAGACATCCCAAGAGCACTGACGAGCCAAGCGCTCACCCAACTACCACACATGACCCATCGACGTCCTCAGCAGCAACCGGCTCGAGCTCCTAGGTCGAAGGACCTCAGCCACAAAGGGAGGAGCGCCAGCATAATCCACCCAAGGCCTACGCACCCACTGGGAAAAGCAAACGAGAAGTCATTCTTATGATCAGTTCTGAAAAAGTAATGAAGAAACGAACGAAGGTGAAGTACTCACGCCGTCCAACTGAAGAGCGTTCACCTCCCGCCGATAGGCGTCGTGGAAGGAACGCCGGCTCCTCGTACGACACATCACCCAATCCCGCACAACGGGATATGCCTTCTCCATCGGCTCCGTCCTGTTGTGCGCGAGGCCCGGAAAGTAGGAGTGCACCCACGTCTGTAAAACAAGATAGTCAACAACGATCTTTCGTGATTTGACAGAAAATGAAATGATCTTTCATGAAATAAAATGAAGGTTCATACCTCCAGTAGCAGTCTAGGGCCGACATCAGTAGGAGAAGTCCCCTTCTCCATCAACTTCGGAGGAACCATGGCCCTCATAAAGTGGATGAGAACCGCAAAAATAGCAGTGACCTAGTCCCAACAGCCTAGGGAGCTCAGGTCAGAAAGAAAGGAAAGAAGCTTCGTCGAAAGCCTCTCTCCCTTGTCTCCAAGATAGATCGAAGACAGGAACCACAAGAGCCACAACCGGACTCTCTACTCTGCAGTACAGGGAGGAGGAGCAGTCTCCCTCCCCTCGATCACCACTGAGGTCAGGATCTTCCCCGCAAAGTAGTCCCGAACGTAAGAACTAGGCACCAAACCAGGTACCGCAGCAGCCTATGGCGCTAAGTTCCAGCCGATCAACCTTCTAGCCTCAGCCGAGTCAACCCTCATGGCTGTCTCCGGCCACTCCACCACCTTAGTCCCACACGACAGACCAAAAATCATGCCGTAGTCCTCTAACGTGACCCCCACCTCGCCATAAGGCATGTGAAACGTGGAGGTCGTGTCCCAAAACCGGTCCAAGAAAGCTCGGACGAGACTGAGGTTAGCCCGAAGCTTCCTCCTCGCGATATCCTTCCAAGCCTGCACCAGGGCGCCGAATTTTCCCCGCTCGATCATGGCTCGCTCCTCCACCGACAGCCTCTCGTAGCATCTCATTGCCGTCGTATAGCCCGAGAACGATCTGATATTTCCGACCTCCTCTGTTGATTTGAAACAAAAGCTATCTTTAGCTCAGATGAAGAATAAAAGGAATGACAAATAGAAATGAAAGAAGATGAATGAAGACTGATGAATTCGATTTACCAAGCTCTTCACCGTCCTGTAGGACAGGTGACCCTCCGCAGCCCAAAGCAGGTGCCTACTGTCCCAGGTCTCAGCCTACGCAGGTGCTCCCCTCTGCTGGCGACCACCCCGTCCAAGGTTGGCCCGTCTCGGGGCCTCCTCCTCCTCAACAACCTCCTCCTCGAGGACCTCGCCCTCAGTAGCCGTCGCCGCAGCAGTGAAAGCCTCCTCCAACGCCTCCTCAAGCATCTGAGAAGGGTCAAGGGCAGTGTCCACGTCCATGGGATCCCTCCCAGATGTAGAAGCCTCGCCGCCTGCAAAATTAAAGTGAATATAGGCCGCGTCAAGTGACGACAAGCCTTAATTAGGGGATTTTCGAGTTTTCGGAGCTCCGAAATCGCTCTTTTCTCGCCATCCTTGGCAATTTTTCCACAAACTCGTCCGCTCATGTGGTAATTTGGGTCAAGTCAAGCCTAAGTTGAAGTCTAGTCATGGGTTCGAGTCGTAATTTCGACAGCATTTCGTTATAACGGCGATTATGCCCTAGGAAGTATCCTGAAAAAGCCGTCACCAATAAAAATTCCGAGATGGTAGGAAGTTTACCCATCATGCAAGGATTCCAAATACCAAGTTTCGTCACAAATGGGCAATCCTAAGACAATTTTCGAAGCGATTTACAGTTTAGCTGTGAAACCGTCACAATTTCACTCAAATGCTCAAAACTCAATGAAAATTAGAAACAAATATATGCTTATGATCCTTACACTACCAATTAGCCATTTACAAAGTCAATTTCGCAAGGCAAAATCATTTGGGGGAAAAGCCCCAAATTTTCGACTGATTAGGGTAAAAAACCCTAATTTTGTCAACCCCATTTGATCAAATACGGAAGATAAATGCAAGATTGATACACATACCTCGATTAGTCAAAGCAAACTCAAGCTTTTGGATCAAATTTTGACGGAAATGGTTGGAATTTGAGAGATAAATTAAGGATTTGTATTTCGAAATAATGAAACAAACCCCTCTGTTTCATCGGGTTTTTACACAGGATTGACACGCCCAGGAAAAGACGTAGCAGGTGCTGCGCCTCTTCCTGAGTTTCCCTCCATAGGAATTTTCGAGGATTCGTTATGAGTTCGTTATTTTTGTGGGCCCATATTTGGTGCGCCTCTTCCTCGATGCCATATCACATATTTGGTCCGTTTGACGTATATTCTTCGCCCGGATCCGTATTCCCAAGCCAACGGCAAACTGTTGCCATGTTTTGCCAAGACCTAGCTTGTTACAACGAGCGGTTATTCTTTGACAGGTGTTTCGACACGCCTTTATTATGTTCCCCCAGCAAGAGTACACGGATAGACATTCCCTCTCGAGACATGGAGATCAGTTCCCGATTATGTTCCCCCAGTGAGAGTTCACGGATAGACATTCCCTCTTGAGACATGGAGATCAACATCGACCCCAAGCTCTTCTGAAGTTTGTTTGAAGCCGACCACAAGCAGATTTCTCCCAGCAGTTCCAGACTATGTCCTGCTGTCTTCTCCCAATATCGCGTTTTGTTTCCCCTGGAGTTTCAAGGAATTTCAGGTATGGTCACTTCTTATGGCTGGCTAGCTTCCTTACGTAGTCTAATGGACTTTAAACGACCCTCCCCGATAGTCGACGAACTCTAAAATGTTCCCGACGACAGGTCCTTGGTTCAGACTCCTTGAGCCGCCTCGCGTCGCCATAGTCGTCAGGTTGTAATCTTCGATTGACCTGATGGCTATACTTTGACTTTCGCCTTGTCCAAGCCTCAGTCAAAGTGGGGGCTCTGTAGATACCTAATTTATGCACCTCCCGCAAACCACCCGGTGATGATTGGGCCGCATGTTTGGTACGCGGAACGATTTGTGACAGTTCGTAAGTTTATCATCAAGTAATAACTCAAACACTTGTGTCTACCTCTTAATTGTCATCTACGTGCCGATACGGTCATTTTGGCAGTAATTAGAGTACATTTGGAGTCCGGCTCAAAAAACCGTCTTCATTTTCTAAAACCGAGTCAGGATGTTCTGGAATGTTCCGAATATTTCTATTCCATATTTGCAATCTTTTAATCTTTGGTAAAGAATTTCTCGTAATATTCACACAAAATATTAAGGAAAATAAGATTAATTCGTTATTCCATAACCAAAACACGGAAATCTTTCTTCCGCAGGAGGAAACCACTTGGGAAAGGACGCGGCAAGTGTTGCACCTCTTCCAAGGGACGCAGTGCCTGCTGCGCCTCTTCCCAAGTCCTTTTTTGCATATTTTTCGTATCTTTTCATATCTTTTCGAGATTCACTTCCAAAGTTTCTCCGAAAAACCCTACTTCCTCCGTGTGATTAGTATAAATAGAGACCTTCGGTCTCTCATATTTCTCACGCGAGTGTCCACCCTTCTCTTCTCTCTTTGCATTCTAGACCACGTTCTTACTTTTTGGCGCCCACGTGCTTGAACTTTCGATCACGTAAGCTTGGATCCTTCTAAGTACCAGCCTCGTTTTGCATGACCGACCAATTTGACCAACTCCACCATAATCAACTTAATCAATCTTGTTCGTTTTCCTCTTGCGAGGGCACTTTCGTCTACATTCGAGTCGAGCATCACTAAACGTTAACTTAGTTCATCTCGTTTCGTCAAACATGTAAGTCTGAGGGTGTAAATCCCTATTTTATTATTGTTCTTTATTTTTGTAATCATATTGTAAGATTTATGTCGAAAGTATTCTTAAAACCGATTTCTAAAACCTTATTTTAAAACCCCTTTTTACGAATTATCAGGAGACAGACGTCGAGAAAGGACGCAGCAACCGATTTATGTCGAAAGTATCATGCTTCCTTTCTTCTTCATTCGTCTTTTGTTAATCCATTTGCTTTGCTTTTGTTTCCAATTGTTCATCATTATTTTAACATGATAATTTGAGTATGATAATTTCAACATGTAATTCATTATTAGTTTATCATCTTTTAAATCCCGACTTAAATACCTTATAACTCATATTTGCGGGTTTTCGTCATTAAAATCAATTCGGGTTTTAGAGGTTCAAATCCTCAATATTGAATCTCAGGAATTCACTTTTGATATATTTTCTTCTGTTTATTTATCCATCATTAATTCGTCTTAACAACCTGTTTAAACCTAATTAATTTGTTCTAGTTCGTTTTTAACCCATAATTAATCTTATTAATCTTGTAAATAATTAGTCCTAATTAGTTTCGATTCATGCTTTGTTGTTTTTATGAGCTCATTCACATGTAAATAATATGTTAATCACTTTCCTCAGAGTCAATTACTCATAATCAAGCATTAAATTCACCAATGAACATTAACGAGTTGTGGTTCCGGCTTCACAGCCAAAACTTAACCTAGGAACAGACGTAGCAACTGTTGCGCCTCTTCCAAGGGACGCAGCTTTGCTGCGCCTGTTCCCGGTTGATTTCTGTCTCTGAATTCCCGTTTCTGCCTTGACCTAGATTATTAATTACGTATTAATTTACTATTAATCGTATTATCACCCTAATTTCTGTTCGTTAGTTTGTTTATTCTTTCTTTTCCCAAATTATCCGTTTTAAATGTACTTTCGACATAAATCAATTAAACCCATTGTAATTATTGTAATTTTCATTATTGTATGTTTATTGTATTTCTTTTAATCGCATTGCTTGTATGCCTTCACATGTAATCAACCTAATTCCTACCTCGACATTAATTGTATGTTAAATTACGTGTTAACCGACTTAGTCTAATTCTCATATGCTAGGATTAATCTAATGGATGTTGCATTGCATGCATATAACCTTCAATACATCGAGTATAGACGATTTTCCCTAATCATTAGTAGAGGCCGCTATCGAGGCGGGCGGGATTAGGTGTTCGATCAAAAGAGCTTCCTAATACGTACCCTCACCCCTTACTCCAGATCTCTGTGAACATCCGTGTTCATTGGCATCAACGAGAGTCATTCTAATTTCAAATTAGTGACATGAAAACGAAAGTAGTGACATGAAAACGAGATAGGAAAAACACAAGACTTCAACCTGTGGAACTTCGGTGTTCTTGGTGTTCATGTCACTACTTTGTGTCTTGACATGGCATGAGGTATTCGAACGGTTTCCAATTTTCCACAATAAATTGGTGGCGACTCCACAAATGCAAACGCTTGTTCCCAAGCGCCTCCGTGGGCCCGCATCCACACTTGCTTATCTCTTTAATTGTTAGCTTCTGTTTTGCAGCGGAGCGTTCTTAAAGTGTTACGATACAAATATCTATGCACATTACTAATGTTCGACCACAACGATTGCCGTTAAACTGTCGTTGATCATGCGAAGAAGGATCATTTCTCTAAAGCTAGTGATTACATTTAATGTTCAAATATTATCTACGCAGTACGTTAGAATTTGTCTGATGACACCCATGTTCATGTAGCATGATGTTTTAAATTCTAGTGTACGTTAGTATGTGTAATGATTTCCAATTGCATAAGCAAAATGTCCAATTTGTGAACCAATATTTAGTTGCTCCTAATTAAAGTACTTCTTTGTCTATTTTTAGCGTGCTATTTACTTGAACGTTATTATTTCCTTGAATAGAGACTTATGATGTACTGAATTAGCAAAATAATATAATGTACATTTCAGGTCTGCTTTTAAATCTCTTTTATAAAACAGTACATGCACATTATGAACATACGTAATGGACATTTAAATTAAATTGAAAGCACATTTATTTCTCTTATACATTGAAAACAGGAAAATAGGTTTAAAATCACGTCAAAGATATATCTATAGCGACATCATAATCTAAGTATATGAATGAACTTTTGAAGTTTTCTATCTTATTAAATGATCACATGCATTACAATTTAATTAATGTTTCATGTTCTTTTTAAAATAATTTAATGTACCTTTAAATATAATGTAATGTATATTTTCCAAACAGTGCTTAATTATATTTTAGTTGCACCTAATTATCAGAACATGCACATTATGAATATAGATAATGGACATTTTAATTAAACTGTTTACATACATTACATAATATATACAGTGTAAACAGGAAAACCTGTTTAATAAACTGTCAAAGATCTATTTTTAATCCCTTCCCAAAAAAGGGTTCACTCGCCCCTTGTAGGGTGTCTTTTGGTCTTGCGGCCGTACAAACCACACATAAGGGAAAGAGTTTAGGGTTGGATTAGGCGGATCCGCGGTAGCGGTCTGCCTAATCTAACCCTAAACCCTTTTCCGTCCCGTTTTAGGATACCTAGCCCCCTAGGTTTAATCCCGATTAGAACTGCTGTAACTTGAGCTAATTTGTACATTATGAATGTCGAAAAATTACATTTAGAACTTTTAGAAAATACATTGAGAAATTATAACATTAACATTGTGTTAAATGGCCATTTGTCCTAATTTAACCTAATCTGAAGTTTTTAAGTATAAAATTGGTATATAAAAGTAGAGGTTCAAACGGTTCAAGGAGTTGGAATAAACAAAAAATAAAGAATTGACTTATGGCATGATAGTATAACCCGATTTTTTAAAAAAATACCGCCACCTTTAACTTCTTCTCTTTAACATCTTACTACTTTTCATTTTCCCTGTCAATTAAATTGTAGCTGCACGTTTTCTCATTCTCAGATCGTTCACTTACTCTTTGTAATACTACGGTTTTCTATGTCTATGGGTACTCTATCGAGTGGTACTTACTCTATCGAGTTAGTATGTTTTTCTACGAAACAGTAGTCTACCTGATGGGTACTCGATCGAGTACGTGTGGCACTCGATCGAGTAAGGGGCACTCGATCGAGTATGTCACTTACTCGATCGAGTAAGTGTGGTTTACGGGTGATTTTGACGGGTTTTGTAAATAATGCGGGATTAGTATATAAACCTCCATCATCTTTCTTAATCTCTTTTATCATTCTAAAAACCCCTTTTGAGAAGAAAAGAAGTTACGTAAGTGTGTTCCTCACATTGTTAACAAATCCCCAAGGCTAGGAGTGTCGGATCATCTTGTTCTTTACGCCGTTGTGATCCTTGTGTCGAGGGTAAGCTTTTTATATAATTTTTATAATGTTTTGTTAAAGTTGGTTGTAACCCTAATTGGGTAATTTGGGGGATTTGGGGAGTATTGTTGATGTTAGATTGTGATTGTATGATTGTATGTTTGATAGGAAGTAATTTCAGTGAAGGACGATGTTGATTAGCTGATTGACAATCTTGGTGATTGCTGTTCCAGGTAGGGTTTCCCTACTCAGTATTAGTTACATAATCTGTGGTGATGGTTGTTGTGATTAAAGATTGATTGTATTGTTAAGTTGTTAGACGGTTGTTGTTTTCATACTGTTGATTGGTTTGTATCTGTCTGTGATCTTCGGGGCGCGTCCTTGGCTGAGTGGAGTCACTTGCGGGAGTGGCTTCACGCCCTTGGTTTGCCCTCTGTGGAACCCGCCACAGGAGGGGATGTGCACATTAAGGAAACTTGGGTTTATCGCTCGATGGGGATGAGCGGGTATTTAGTGGGTATGGCTGCGGTCCCCCACTGACGGCGTGGAGTACTTGTTGCGATGGGTACTCTAGCAGGGCTAGACACTTTAGTGTGTATGAAGTTGTGTGGAGATTGGAGATGGAGACTGTAGATTGGATTGAGCTGTTTGAGCTGTTTGTGTTCTTGTTTCATTGTGGATATTGTTTTTGTGTAATCAGTACTGACCCCGTTTAAATATTTTAAAAACTATGGTGATCCATTCGGGGGTGGTGAGCAGTTATTGAGCAGGTATGAGACGATGCGCATGGGATAGCTGGGATGAGTCATCACGTTGCAGTTTTAGAAGTCTTCCGCTGTGTCGAACATTTTGTAGTTGTTTAGTAGTTGTCAGTTTTGAGAACCTTGTATTTCCTTTTAACAGTTTTTGGAGTTTGGCTTGTATCACTTAAACTTTATTATCATTTAAATACGTTTCGTTATTGTCTATTTGAGTATCATTGCCTCGGGTAACCGAGATGGTGACGTTCTCATACCTTAAGTGGTCCTGGTAAGGCACTTGGAGTATGGGGGTGTCACAAAGTGGTATCAGAGAGACGATCTTGAAACCTGTAACCAATGAATCTAATGAACATAGGGAGTCAAACTAAAATGAACCTGGGTAGAAGTTGTAGGAGCTAATGCAAAGACTTGGGAGACGTCCTAAAGTCGCGAACTCGCCCTACAATTTTGAACCGGTCACTAGGGGGTGTCATGGGATCGCTATGTGTTTACTAATGTTCTATTGCGTATGTTGGATGATGTGTTGTATAGAAATGTTGGAAAATGATGAAGTGGTTATATGATAAAGTGTTCTGAATAAGCATGTTGCATGATAGCTGGTTTACAATGTTGTTTGGAATTGTTGGAAAGGTATATGAGAATGATGAATCATGTGGTGTAAAAAGGGGAGTAGTTCATATATGAGAATATGTGATGAATAATGATGTTGCAGGATGGATGATTTATAATGTGGCATAATAGTAACATGTGAATAGGAATGTTGTGTCGTATACATATATTTTATTTGCGTAAAGTTGTATGATAAGTTTATGTACTTGTCCACTATTGTTCATATGTATATGTTGTAAGAAGTGTGTAGTGTTGTAATGGATGAATTGGTTGGAAAAGACTAAGTAAGTAATTGCATAAGAATATGAAATTCATGTGTGGAACATGTTTATGTGGGTAGTGGATTTTATAATGTTGCTATGTTAGTAACATGTGAATAGGGGATTTTATATCGCATATTATGTTATTTTTTTTTTTTTGCAAGAAAAGCAAGCCATATATTCATCCATTAAAGGAAATAAAGAGGCAATCTTACAAAAAGGATAACTAATGTGAGTTACTCAACTAGCTAGAGACCCTACTATATCGTCCTCTATATGTGATTTGGATGCATACAATAATCTTATAATTACAAGAAATTGGACTTTCTTAATAATAGATTCCACACCATGTTGTAAGATGGTGCGAGCCTAATTTGGCTGAGCTTAATATTACTTACATTTTCACCAAAAAAAAAGATTCCACACCATGCTCTAACCCTCGAAAGATCCTAGCATTTCTCTCCTCCCAAATGCTATACACCACAGCTCCCAGACAACCCAGAAACCATTTAGTTTTCCAATGCCTACAAGTACGTCTATTAGCACTCCAATGTATCTCCTTGCTGAGACTGTTCGTACGCCCATAAATCTTCATCCATGAGAGAATTTTTTGCCAAATTTCTTTAGAGAACGAGCACTAAAAAATAAGTGTTTGTGGTTCTCATTGTCATGCTTACAAAGGACACATCTATTAACCAATTGTATACCTCTGCAGTTAAGTTGATCAATGGTAGCTAGTTTCTTCTGCATTGCCAAGATGAGAAACACACTGTGCTTTAGTTGTATAGCACGTTGCCAAACTGCCTTAGCCCAGCTAACAGGACTCAGGCACTGCCTGAACTTATCATACAGCAGGTGGAGTTGTAATTTTCCCTGATGAACATAACTACTCATAAACTGTTTAGCAGTCTGAATATCTCCTGTGTGGGGTAGCAGCTCATCTCTAACCTTCAAAATACTGCGCCAACTTTCAGAATGATTAGTTTTGGATGATGCAGTCTAAATGCTCCCAGACTTAATATTATATTTCAGATGCCATTCTGACCAGAGGCTATCTGATTCCTGATCCAGCTCCCAAATCCATTTACCCAATATACATTTATTCCAGGCCAGCACTTCTTTTATATTGAACCCTCCCTCCTGATATGGTACACAGCAAGACTTACAACTTTTCATTATAAGTTTCCTGCAACCTTCCTCAGAATTCCATAGGAAATTTCTGCAAAATTTGGTGATTAGCTTGATCACTCCTTTAGGTATCAACAAAGTAGAGCACCAATACTGTTCCATGCCAAATATAACAGAGTTCAACAAAATAATCTTCCCTGCATACGAGAGTTTATAAGTAGACCAGTGTTGTAGAGCTTTTTGGACTCTATTGAGAAGATCAGCAAACATGCCTTTGTTCAATTTCCCATCATTTAAAGGTACTCCCAAGTATCTAATGGGAAATTCTCCCTCCATAAATCATGTTGCCTGAAGAATCCCCTTCTTAATATCATCTTTAAAACCTCACATATAAATATTGGTCTTCTCAGGATTAGCACACAACCCAGACATTTTTGCAAAAGAATCAAGAGCTTGTGTAACAGCAGCAACAGATAGTAACAACATGTGGGTAAATCATGATTGACAAGTTAAATAATCTATGTGCATGATGAATGTTGTTGCTTGGCTTTTGAAGATAGTAACATGTGATTAGGAATACTGGTTTTATGAGTATGGAGTTGTTTTTTTTTACCTTGTTGTCGTTTTGGAAGTAGAAATCAAGTAGTTGTGTTTTTCGATTATAGAGAGGTTGTCTTTAAACTGTTATAACTTGATATGTATATATAATTTTAATGTGATTTCAATAGGAGGTGATAGCTTGTTCTTTTACGATTCTAACGATAGGTCACACGCCTAAAATGACCAAGAAACGAGTGAGATATGACCGTTTTACAAAAATTGGACAGTGCTGAGAAATGCATAGGGTACTCGATCGAGTGCACCTCTTGTTACTCGATCGAGTAACCCTTACTCGATTGACTAGACCTGCTAATTTGTTTTACGTGTCTCCGACCTTCACCTACTCGATCGATTAAGTCACTCACTCGATCAAGTGACCTATACTCGATCTAGTGACCCCTGTTTTGGGTCATATGCTTATCTTTTGACTTCGTTGCCTATTATGTTTAATTCAAAGGTGTTCTTTTGCTTCCTTATGCATTGTTTTACGTATGTGTTGGTCCTGATGTGTAAGTTACCTAATCTTGTGATGTAAGGAGTGGCACCTGTGGTGAGTATGAGTTCGGTGGGGAGGACATGAGTTATATGTGGTTGTGATAGGTAGTGGAAACGAAAAGGAAGATTGGTAAGGCTTAATAAGGCATGGAGCATATTTTGTGAGATGAGATGAGTGATATGATTGTGTGTTGAGTAATGTAAAATTAAAGTAAGTGAATATGGGAAAGGGATGATGTGAGTCTAAGGAACGTGAGAATGAAAAGATTGAAAGGAAGGATGTGGATAGTGGCAACTTGATATGTGTAAAGAATTATGGAGGGAGATGGTTAGGAATCGTGTGGGTTAAGAATATATGTAGTGAAAGGTCGTTTTAGAAGGATTGTGAAGAGTGGTATATAGTGAACTTAATGGAGACATGTCGCGACGTGGATTTGCAGATAGTGAGTGAGTTTGGGAATTTGCATTATCAAGAGGTGAAACTAATGTGTTGGGGTTTTTGGTACAAATAATATAAAATGCAAAGACTCACAATATTTTGTTATGGACTTATCCACAACCCAACCTTGTATTATTATTCTTCAACCTTAACAATAATACAATCTCAATCTTCCAACACTTAGCTACTAGTTAAGATTTCCAACTATGCTTAACTCGGGATATTAAGCATACACTCACTCTTTTTACTTTCCAACATAACTAGTGATGACCTTTATATACAAGGTCCAAGTCCTAACTCCAATATAGCCACATTAAAAGCTTTAATGTCTTACTAATCTAACTCCTAACATTTACACTTAGTAACATATAGTATTACCTAAGAATAATATTAGTAACCTATCTACAAACTAGTAACCATTAAAGACTCTAAATGTTATATTCAAAACCTTGACTTTAACTTATGCCTTGGATTAATGTTGGGATTACTTTCCCAACATAATGTGTGATTTCCTTGGGCAAGTAATGTTATGAAATGAGTTTTGGGATTATAAGTAAAAAAAAAAAAAAAAAAAAAAAAAAGGTGATTGGAGATCAGTGTGAGTGATATCATGAGGTGGACTGGACTGATTGTTGATAAGTGTGAGTGATAACATGATAAGAGTAGATCTATAGTAAGAAAGAGTGAGATGATACTGATATGAAATAATGGGATGTGAGTTTTGGAGCAATGAGAAGGTAACCAGAGCACTAAAGAGTTAGGTAGAAGGAATAAGGAGTTGAATCATTAATTGGTATTGTTGAGTGTAAAGAGATAAGAAGGATAAAAGCAAGCCGAGAAAGATGTCGATCGGAGTTTTGTAATATAGAAGTAAGGAATCGTCCAGATGTATGATACTATCATGAGGATGTTAGTTAATGGTTATACAGGAGTTTCAGGACAATATGATTAGTCATGAGTTTCGGGGAATTAAGGAAAGTATGAAGCCGGACAAAGAATTTACATGATATGAGATCTTGGTGGTGAGTTGGGTGACGATGCAATTAAGGATGGAATTGGGAATAGTGTTGAGGTAATTTTTGTTGATGGATTTGATGTTCGTTATTTGGGATGTTAACCAAAGATAGGAAAGAAACCGTGATGTTTAGAGATGGGTGTAAAAGGTTTGTTATACGAGCAGTGGGGGTATTGTGGTGTTGTCACTAGTGGTTAAGGGTGATGATAGATAAGAAGGATAGCAATTCTGAAGAGGTTGATTGTGTAGAGGCCGGATTGATATGTATGTTTGGGAGGAAGTATAAGATGTGGTGATATGAGGCGGGTGCTCGTAGTTGAGTATTAATGGTATGGTTATACTTGGCAGGAGGTGATGATATGCAAATAGGAGAATATGTTATGAGGGGCATACGAGTTAAGCTCGGGCGAGAGGTAACCTTTATCAAGTGGTAACTTACGTGATCAGGATTGACTAGTTGGATTTGATTATGGGTCTATGATGTGTATAAACGTTTGTGTGAGGTTCTGACCTCATGATAAGTGGTATGGTGTGATAGTTATAAAGTTGTTATATGAATGTTTTGTGATATATGTTGGTTACGGAAAACTAATGGAATGATGTTCAAAAGTGATAGTTTGGGTGATCTGGCATGGCTAGTTATACTTGTATTTGTATTCATGATATAGGTTTATTCCGTGAAAAGGTATGGATGATATTCATGAGATTCTTATCTGTTTATTCAGTATAATATGTTGTGTTGTGATCTAGTAAAGCAGTTTTGAGTAAGTTTTCTTGTCCGGAAAGTTATACTGAGTCAGTGTTTATGGGAATTTTATGTGGTTGTGATGTCTATCGATGTGGTTGTTGTGCCTCGGGTGGTGATCCGGGCATGGTACTTCGTGTTGTGATGCGGGTATTTTCGCGCTGCGGTGTGGCTGTTGGTGGCGGTGTTGCGATGCCGTCACTGGTTGTGGTGGAGTAGGCGGGATGATTACGATTCGAGTTTCGAAAGTACATACCAGTTATACATAGATTGTTGTTTTGTTTGCTGCTGTTTCCTGTGAGTTTCAGTTTGGACAGATAGACGGTTGTTTTGTTTATTGATGTTTCTTACCAGTTTCAGTTTGGGAGTAAGGGTAGAGTATGATATGGAAGAGAGTTGTGTATGTTTTCGTTGTTGTCATGGTATAGTGATATCCTGTTGATGGGACACAGTTGTGAGAGGTTGTTGGAGTACTTGTGATGTTCTTTTAGAGGAAGCATTGGTTGACTTAGTAATGGCAAGTGATTCGTGGAACATGTGTTGTACAGATCTGAAAGCTGCAGGTGGTTCATAATCTTTTATTGAGACAGTGAGTATAGGGTGTTGGACATTAGTATCATGGTAAGTTGTGGATGAGTTTGTGGTAATAAAAGGGAGAACTTGAGGACCTAGTGTGAGTGTGTGTAATAATTGTGGATCGTGAGTTCTGAGTATGGAGATAGGTGCATGTATAAAGGACTATGTCATTTTTGCGGTAATAGGGAACAGTTAAAGTTTTGGTTAAGCTACAGATTTTGTGGTATGGGTTAGGTGGTGTGCCGAGTGAATTAAGGTATGAGAACTGTTTATTTAAGAGAGCCTTGGATATAGGAATGGTGAATGTTTAGATTATAGGCGGTTATCTTTGACATGTGATGGTGATGAGGATAATGAGAAGATATAGCTAAGGATTTAGTATTAGTGAGTTACGAGGACGTAACACTTGTCTTAAGAGGAGTAGGATGCAATAAAAGAGAGTTTCATGGTTGTGCATGTTGTAGTATATTTGGAAGTAGAGTGTTGGTGTAGCATAAAGGATGGATCTTTGTTGTGATTGATTTTATTAAAGGTCATGGTCGTGCTTTTAGTAGTGTGATGTTTAGAAGTGTGAGAATACTTCGATAGTGTTGACAGTTGGATGATGATATTTAGGAGTTCGAGAGTGTTGACAGTGGGATGAGGATGTTTATGAGTGTGAGTAAACTTCGAGGACGAAGTTCCTTTTAAGGGTGGTAGACTGTAACATTCCGTTTGATGTTTATGAGTGTCTTGATATTGGATTTTCTAGTGGATGATATGTTAGTGAAACGGAGCTAGCAGCGTTTGTGGATGGTAGTTGGTAGTGTATGGAGTTAGTGTCGAGAGAGGCTATGATGTAGTTGATACGATATCGTGAGCCTTGTTGTGGAGGTAGGAATAGTTGGTGGAGTTGGTGTTAAGAGTTCATGTGTTATAGGTTGGGGTTTTGTTTTGAGTTCGTAGTTGTGTTGTTATGTCTTAATCGAGTTAGTATGTTTGTTTTTATGTATGGGTTGAACTTCGGGGACGAAGTTCCTTTTAAGGAGGGAAGACTGTAATACTACGGTTTTCTATGTCTATGGGTACTCTATCGAGTGGTACTTACTCTGTCGAGTGAGTATATTTTTATACGAAACAGTAGTCTGCTTGATCGGTACTCGATCGAGTACGTGTGGCACTCGATCGAGTATGTCACTTAATCGATCGAGTAAGTGTGTTTTACGGGTGATTTTGACTGGTTTTGTTAATAATGCATGATTAGTATATAAAGCCTCCGTCATCTTTCTTAATCTCTTTAATCATTCTAAAAACCCCTTTTGAGAAGAAAAGAAGTTACGTAAGTGTGTTCCTCGCATTGTTAACAAATCCCCAAGGCTAGGAGTGTCGGATCATCTTGTTTTTTACGCCGTTGTGATCCTTGTGTTGACGGTAAGCTTTTTATATAATTTTTATAATGTTTTGTTAAAGTTGGTTGAAACCCTAATTGGGTAATTTGGGGGTTTTGGGGAGTATTGTTGATGTTAGATTGTAATTGTATGATTGTATGTTTGATAGGAAGTAATTTCAGTGAAGGACGATGTTGATTAGCTGATTGTGACGATCTTGGTGATGGTTGTTGTGATTAAAGATTGATTGTATTGTTAAGTTGTTAGACAGTTGTTGTTTTAATACTGTTGATTGGTTTGTATTTGTCTGTGATCTTCGGGGAGTGTCCCTGGCTGAGTGGAGTCACTTGTGGGAGTGGCTTCACGCCCTTGGTTCGTCCTCTATGGAACCCGACACAAGAGGGGATGTGCACATTAAGGAAACTTGGGTTTATCGCTCGATGGAGATGAGCGGGGATTTGGTGGGTACGGCTGCGGTCCCCCACTGGCGGCGTAGAGTACTTGTTGCGATGGGTACTCTGGCAGGGCTACACACTTTAGTGTGTAGTCAGTTGTGTGGAGATTGGAGATGGAGACTGGAGATTGGTTTGAGCTGTTTGTGTTCCTGTTTCATTGTGGCTATTGTTTTTGTGTAATCAGTACTGACCCTGTTTCAATGTTTTAAAAACTGTGGTGATCCATTTGGGGGTGGTGAGCAGTTATTGAGCACGTATGAGACGATGCGCATGGGATAGCTACGATGAGTCATCACGTTATAGTTTTAGAAGTCTTCCGCTGTGTCGAACATTTTGTAGTTGTTTAGTAGTTGTCCGTTTTGAGAACCTTGTATTTCCTTTTAACAGTTTTTTGGAGTTTGGCTTGTATCACTTAAACTTTATTATCATTTAAATCGTTATTGTCTATTTGAGTATCATTGCCTCGGGTAACCGAGATGGTGACTTTCTCATACCTTAAGTAGTCCTGATAAGGCACTTGGAGTATGAGGGTGTCACACTCTTTATCGCTCTCTATCGGAATGAAGGTTATACTCTTTGCCTTTAATTATTTGCTAAAAACAACTGTTTTACTTTTCATCTGCTTCGAATTTTACATAGTTTCCTTAGCTATTAATGTTCGAAGATGTTCATTATAAATCAGTCCTAATATTATTTCTCAGGTGCATCAATATGTCGGAATTTATACGAATTATTTCCTAATGATTTTGATGTACTTTGATATGGCTTAATATTTGTTAATGTTTAGGATGTATTTTCTTCATGTACTTCTTTAATGTTTAGCATTTACTTTCTGGATACCTGTCCTTCATATCAATATGTCGGAATTTATACGCATTGTTTGCTTATGATTTTGATGTAGTTTTTTAATGTTTAGGGATATACATAAATTTGTACGCATTGTTTCCTAATAATTTTGATGTTCTTTGCTATGGCTTAATATTTAGGATGTATTTTCTTCATGTACTTTCTTAATGTTTAGCATGTACTCTCTGGATATCTGTATTTTTAATGGCTTTATATTTCTGTCTTATATGTTTTTTTTAAAGCGCTTAAAACTGAAGAACACAGATGTCACTATGGTTGTGCAAATTAGTCCTGATTCACCTATTGCTTGTCAACCTCCATCGAGATTCACCAAAGACTCTTCTTCTGCTGTGATAATTGAAGTTTCTGACAGTCCTACAATAGGAGTAGTACATCATCCTAGCATTTGTCATACTTTACATACAGTCGAAAAAAACTCTTCTTCTGTTGCGAAAATTGATGTTCCCGACAGCCCTACAATAGAGGAGATTGTTAATCGTCCTAGAGTTTGCCGCACTTCGTGTAGCATCTTAAAAAACTCCTCTTCTCCTTTGTTGATTGATGTTCCTGACAGCCCTATTGAAGATAGGATTGTTAATCCACCTTGTAACTGGCCACGCATTAAACAGATTGTGAGGGACAAACATGACATTGTTAGGGCCACCTTAGGAACAAGCTGTGCAGAAGTGCCACCGATAGAAATTATTGCTCATTTAACTGAAACACCTATTCAAACATCATATCAAACAGACCAGGTTTTCAACAAACCACCCACTTCTGCTAGAAAACACATAGCGGCTCTTCGTAAAGTGAGAAAATTGATTGCTGAGAGGAATAAGGATGCACCTACAAACGTTGCTGTGTCATTCAGTTTAGGTGTCTTCCCGGAAGATGAGGACTCTTCTGTTTATGCAGCACTAGAGCGGGGTAAAAAAAGAAAGAAACTGTCTGCTGATCGTCCACCTTTATATCCGAAAACAGGGAATCAATATCATTTTAGTAGGAGTCCTTCCTATGAACCTCTCCTTGATGCTATTGACGACAAGAATCCCTTGATACCTTTGACATCAATGCAATATCAGATTTCAAATTATGTGTTCACTGGCCAGGGCTCTGTGGATAACACTTGGTAATTACATACAGAAGTTTTAATATTTTATATTCATTTACATAGTTCATCTTTACATATCTGCTGCTAATCATAATGCTATTACTGTTTGTGTGCAGCAATACGTTATTTGAGTTCAAAAATAATGTCCTTGGTTGCGATCAACTGTTGTCATTAAAACCGTATCACTATATCTCAAGCTTTGTCATAGATTCTTGGTGGGCATATCTAAACTACAAAGAAAAGGATGGGAATCCAACCAATCCCACACGATTCTTTTTAGTACACTTACATATGTAAGTTTGGTCATTGTTTTCATGTATTTCAGTTTACTATTTCCAACATTTTCACATTACTAAAATTTTATCTTCATTGTGCAGTTGTTATTAATGAAGAACACATGTGCTTCTATTGATGATCATCGTTACAAACCTTTCAAGCGTCGCATCGAAGTAGAATTAAATGAGTTTGAGTGGATTGATCTACCATCCATTGAACTAGTCTGTCCCTCACTTCATTTAGTAATTGAAATTAAATTCAGTATTACTGTAATAGTCTATTTGAATAGAAGTCAGTGCATGTACTGTCAAAATTTTCAAAATGTGTTATTACTTAACATGAAAGTAACCTTAACCTGTCAGTCACCTTACAATTGTTTTTTTCCCTGATGCTAGTTCTTCTTCCCTATTGCACTTGAGAATCATTTTGTGTTGTACGTTTTCGACCTGCCAAGGAAATGTCTCATGATTCTTGACAATCGCATTAGAAGGGGGAGTGTCTTAGAAGAGTATGGTGATAGTGTACTTGAACTGGTAAATTTACATTCTCCTCAAATATGAATTGTTTTCTTTCACTTGGATTGGTAAATTCATGTACATTATGGTTCATCTCGTCTAATTTTTATTATTGTGTTACAGGGTGATGCTTTTGCACGGTTTTTGGGTGAAAATCAATCAACTACGGAGAAAAGTAATATCGTAATGGGCATGGATCCTACAATAGAAATGCTTCCATGGAGAAATAACAAAAATATTTTTGACTGTGGTATTTACACCAAGAGGCACATGGAAACATTTAAGGGAATAGCCAGTTGGGACTGTGGACTGTCCAATATTGATGTGAGTTTTACATTTCAGTTGTAACTTATTTAGATCAACCAAATCAATGTTATATTGCTGGTTATTAAATTCTAATTTCATTTTTTTTTTTGAAGATGAGCCGTTGACAATGTTGAGATTCAAGTACCTATGCACGCTAATAACATTTGAGCACAACAAACATCGTAACAACATTATTAGACATGCATTAGTGTGTCATTGACAATCACAAATAGTTCCTGAATATGATTTATTAGTTTTCTTTTGTGCTGTCGACATATCTGGCGTTAGTTGATGTCTATTGGGTTTGCTGTATTGATAATGTACATTTGATCTTTGGCGTATATACACCAAAGTTGTACTGGATGTGCATTCATCCCAAGCTACTTGTTATAATGTTCATTCTATAATGATCAATTGTCCATTTCAAGGAAAACAAATGTACACCAAAATCGAGGATGTTCTTGCTTTAATACGAGAATGTTAATTTTAAGGAAAACAAATTTACACCCTGTGTAACTTTCCCGCTTTAGGATCTCACAATTGATACAATTAATTTATATCGTTCGTGGTCGGATTGCAAAGTGGATAACAAAAAAATATACTCTGTATACACTAATATTTAAACAAATCATATGAGAAGAGGGCAGAAAAGAGATGGTAAATAGCAATATTCGAAATTGAGTAAATATGTACAATTAGTATTTTAATTTAACTATTACTTCTATTTCATATGTTGCACACAATTTTCCTACTTGCCCCAACTACCCCAACACACGTAAATCTAGGGTAGACCTAATAATACCTATGGTGGAAGTATAGCCAATTTATGTTCAATTATAACACACAATTAGGTGTAAATCTAAAATAGATAAAAGAAATACTTTTTTCAAACCAACTTTACAAAGAAAATACTTCTTTCAACTACGGAGTATTAGGTAACTTCTCCATAAATTTTGATTATACTCCACCTTCGTTTTCAATACTTCTTCATTGCCAGGTAATCACGTTCATTTACTAACTTGTCCTGAATTTCGTCCATTGTTTTGGTGTATTTCTTAGGTATTTATATTTGGTTTATTTAAATCAATGACAAAATCAAAAAAATTCTGCCCCCCCCCCTCGTTGGTTACATTTTCGTCGTTTTCAATTTAATGGGATGTGGGATGTTCCTCTCAAGTTTGCTAAACATTTGGAAATAATCTCTAACTGTCCTCAAGGGATAAAAATAATATACATTTGGTTTAGATTTATTATTTATTGATTACAATTGTGTGAGATTTACGTGTGTTGGGGTAATTGGGGCAAGTAGGAAAATTGTGTACAACATATGAAATAGAAGTAATAGGTAAATTAAAATACTAATTGTACAAATTTACTCAATTTCGAATATTGCTCACAGTGTTCATTATTCAATTAATAGTGTTTTTAAAGTTTACAGTATGATGTTCTAAATGCTATCGTTCAATGAACATTTTGGGATAACTATTCTTAATCTGTCTACACAGGAAAACATGTCATTATTTTGCTTGGGATTCGTAACAAATTCTGAAGAGGAAGATAGAAAACAATTCATTGAACATCATCTTGATGCAAAGAGGACAATGCTAGGATGGTTGTTTAATGAGAAGGACGCCATAATTGCAGGGGTGGAAGACAACCATGCAAAAAATACAGTACTACAACATGAAACTTACATGTTACAAATCTTTTAAAAAGTTAATCAAGCTGACAAACATAACATGGAAGCAGTATACAAGTGTTGGGCTAAGATGTTTATCTTACACAATGAGGAAGCCCGTTTAAGAGAGGAATATGAAAGGACATTACAGACAAGCATTTTATTTGGGGTTAGAACGACTACCAGGGATAATGTAGTGGTTTTCCGAAGGTGTCTTTGTTACTTGACAGACAATCTCTTAACAAGGAGGACATTGCACCTGTTTCAATATCATTTGGCACCCGAGTTAGGAAACCTTGTTGTTGTAAACAGTGAAGAAGAAGATTTTGACTCTATCCCGACATCAATTTCCCGACCAGCGCTCGAACTTGCTTTTATTCTATTAAATCAAACCGAGTAATATATATAAACAGATGAGGTACATTTGAATATAAGTTTTATATTTACCTCATACCCCTTGTACCTACTGTTGATTTTCAATGTCCATTCAAAATATAAGAATATAAGTACATTCACTTATTTGTTAATGATATTTCATTATATTGACGTAGTACCTTTTGTAATTTTTGGATTTTCGATACATCATGAAAAGAATTGTCCCATCACTGTATTTACAATGTCCATTACGTGCATTAACAATGTACCATTTAAATTAAATAATATAAATTAATGCATCTAATAATCACACTCTCACATGCAAGTTGTAAAATAATTCAGGTGAAAAGACACCACTATTCATGATAATTTGATTATATGAGACATGTGTCAAATGGCAGTTGTAAACTAATGCATGTGAAAAGACAAATAATACTACACTCATAAATTGTAACTTCTCCTAATCTTATCTAAAGCAGTTTAAATATAAAACTCACTATAAATACTTATCTAAACTAGTGTGCTAATTACAAAATCTAAGGAATAATCATAGAAAACGTCTTCACTCCCTTAAAAAAGTACTCTAATTTCTGTTTTTTTTTTTGTTCTTATTATTTTTTCCCTGCAAAAGAAATGCATATCTTTATGTAAATAAGTATATTGAATATTATTGCAAGAATAATGCAGTAATCGAATTCTAATATGCTCTACGAAGATTGGTAATTTATTTCAAACAAATAAAGGTTCATATATAATGTATTCCTGCCAATGTTCATTGTCATGCCTTTAAAGGAACATTTATTTTATTGCTAATGTTTATAGGAAATATTGTTGTCCATTTTGATATAGCATATATAAAATGTATTGAATGTTAATGACAATAAACGACATAATACTATTTAATTAATATTAGAAATACTTACAAAAATCATTCAAGACTGTTTCATAATTAGTTTAAATATAAAACTCACTATAAATATTTGTCTAAACTAGTGTGCTAATTACAAAATCTATGGAATAATCATAGAAAACGTCTTCACTCCCTTGAAAAGGTGCTCTGGTTTCTGTTTTTTTTTTTTGTTCTTATTATTGTTTCCCTGCAAACGAAATGCATATCTTTATGTAAATAGTAGCCAATATAACATTCTGATTATTTTACCTTTTGCTGTAATCTGTTTTTACAATAACATTGTTTGCTCTTTGCATGATTATACAATTTCAAAGCCCACGTTAATTTGTTTTACCCTATAGTATGGCTTTAAATATGGTTGAAGTTGATACTTCCCATAATGCCTTAAGTTTATTGTCACTCTTTTTAAAATACGTTTATTTTTTGCCTGAACCAGAATATGAGTTCCGTTACCGATGTGGAAATAATGTCGGATATCGACCAAAAACTCGCTGACGTTGAGTATGATCTCGCTGAAATGAAACGTGAAAGAGATTCACTGGATCAACATCATATTGAGGTGCTTGGTAAAAATGAAGTATTAGAAAAACATCAGGAAGTGCTGTACGAGAAACTGGACATAGCTGAAGTGAATACAAAGTCACGACAACAGAGGCTGGACATTGCTGAAGCGCAGATGAAGTTTATCACGGCTGAAAGAGATAGCATAGCCCGGGAAGTAGAAGCTAATAGACAAAAACAGTACACAGAGGCTGACATGGACCGTCAGTTTTTCACCGGTGTCACTGCTGTACGAGACTAATATGCTATTGTTGATCGTGAAAATACTATACCTTGGCCAGCAGTCGTGAAGGCTATGGAATTAATGGACGGTTACAAGAAACGTCTAAGGGAGGACTTGCTAGAGGGTGAGAGCAGTGTTCATGCTTCTGTTTGCAGTAAACCCAGAAAGGGTTAAGAACTTTGATGTTAATTTATGTATAATTATAATCTATAGTTAAATTTAGAAACATATGTGTTTTCATTTACTATTATTGTCAGAACATATTTGCAGTTTATTATCAATGTTTATTTGAATCTAAATTATTATCATGTACCTAAACTTTAACTTTTTTAGAATTGACCCTTTCTAATTTAAAGTCAGTTACAAGAGTGATCGACTATAATGTACCTTCAACATTTTACAAATGTCCATATTATTATGTAACGATGTACCCAAGCTTTAAACCCGCATTTCTTCCTAAGATTATCCTGTTAAAGTAAGGGAATGGGTTTAAGGTTGGATTAGGCAGACCGCTACCGCGTTCTGCCTAATCCAACACTAAATCCTTTCCCATCCCGTTTTAGGATACCCAGCCACCTAGTTTTAATCCCGTCCCCAAAAAGGGTTCAATCGGCCCCTCTAGGGTGTCTTTTTGTCTTGGCGCCTTCGAATGACAAGCAAGGGAAAGGGTTGGATTAGGCGGATCCGCGGTAGCGGTCCGCCTAATCAAACCCTAAGCCCTTTCCCGTCCCGTTTTAGGATACCCCCCCCCCCCTCCTCAAAAAAAGGGTTCACTCGGTCCCTCTAGGGTGTCTTTTTGTCTTGCCGCCTTCGAATGAGAAGCAAATGAAAGGGTTTAGGGTTGGATTAGGCGGATCCGTGGTAGCGGTCCGCCTAATCAAACCCTAAACCCTTTCCCGTCCCGTTTTAGAATACCCCCCCCCCCCCCAAAAAAAGGATTCTGTAACACCCCCATTTATTCAGGAGCCTTTAGCTAGACATTCCCAAATAAATAGGACTGTTACCATCTCGGTTTCCCGAGGTAGTGAATAACAAAGTACAACAATACCAAAGTACTTTACATTAATACTTAGCGATTACATGTTTATTACAAATTTAACTAACTAAAACTTAATATAAAATATTTACAACTCGCAGCGGAAATAAATAAAGTGATATAGTTATTCTATGTGATCTAGTCATCAACTATGGTCCAA
Organism: Silene latifolia; assembly: GCF_048544455.1. NCBI lineage: Eukaryota > Viridiplantae > Streptophyta > Magnoliopsida > Caryophyllales > Caryophyllaceae > Silene > Silene latifolia. Next base: position 475,806,031 of record NC_133538.1, on the reverse strand, counting down.
GTCGAGCTCTCATCCCAATGCTCCCGAGTCAGCTAATCTTTAGTACCTGCGAAATCTGCTCCCCATAAAACGGTTCACCGCAGGTGTTCACGAATACACAGTCAACCGCGAGGTTGAGTAGGAATAAATACTAACAACAAAAACATATGATAAACAATCCAATTTCCTTTTTCATTGCACAACCCCCTGACAACGTGCTCCTTTCATTTACTACTCGTTACACTAATCATCCCGCCAATCCCTGGCCGGGGCAGCCTCAACCCGAAGGTGAGTAAACACAAACTACATTACCAAAGGTAATGTCTGCCTCAACATATAGTTGATTAAATATCCACCAGATGGCCTGCAGACCAATCTGGGCCTGCCTCGAGAAATCACGATTTAAAATCGTCTGCCAGAATAACTCTGAAATACGTCACCCGAAGGCTCTTACACGACGTCTGCCAAGATAACCATCCGTCATAACTAAACCAACCAGCCAAAGGCTTAAATCCGTCCAACGTATATTCCAGCACAAAATGTCATATAAATAACCGATATTCAATTTACTTCTCCCTTCCAACAATTACGATTATATCAACCAACACAATTCTCATATGATCAATTCACTTTAATACAAACCATCCAACAAACATTATCGAGTAAAAGTTGAGTAGGATTTATCCCTACCTGATAAGCAAATATTCCGTATACAACGCTCCAAGCAAAGCAAAGTAATCCAACACGTAGAAACCCAATTAAATCGTCTCAACAACTCTGTCACCTAATAAAATATCATTATTCAATATTAATTATTTACTTTATTTATACTTCATTAATAATTATAAATTATATTAATTATTCATTATTATTATAAGTTTAATTGCATTACGATATTAAAAGGCTCGCTTCAAATATTTCAAAATCGGGTCACCCAACTCCCAAATAAAACCCGACTCTACTAATCTAACCCCAAGAATACCCATGTAACCCACCCATACCCACGTACATCAGCACACCAACAACAATATCAATCGACAGTAACCTATGCAACGAGCTCCACCGTGGGCACCACATCCAACAACCCAGCCTCACTACAAACACCAGCAAAACCAACAAGAAACGGCCTCTCAACCACGCCCTAGCAACCATACACGACACCCACAACAACAAACACGAACACCGCAAATACCGAAAACCCGACATCGTCAATCACCGCGTATAAAGCTCCTCGCCAACACTACCTCAGCCCCTAACACCACTTCTGGCCACCACCGATGTCACCACTGACACACGGTGACTCCAGGAGTGGTCCCCTATCCCAGGTTAGTCAACAAACACGGCCATGGTAGCCGTCTTAAGACGGTCACGCGCAATAGTACAGTTTCCCCTGTTTTATCGCAATTCCGGCCACTACCTACGCAAACCAAAACCTGCCACCATTCCGACACCTCCACTTTGGTCGACTACCTTCCCCCATAAAAACCCTACCATGCCCAGGTCAAGACTCGGCCATTAGAGGGTTCAATTACTCCCTTAAACTACCCACGACCTAAACCGCAACCCCTCTGACCAGCCACTTTCAACCGCCTGCCACCGCCACCCTAGGCCTTTCCTGACACCATCACGACACCCATTCCATCCCTTGCAATCCCATGTACCACTCCCCAAAGTTTGGTCTGATTCCGTCAAGGTTTGGGTCAGTTTCTAAGTGTCTTAAGATCGTCTGACATTCAGCTGTATAAGAAAATAAAACAAGATTAGAAATTGTTACCTATTAATTACCGCTTGCTAATTCCGTCTCCAAAAACTCCTTCTTTTAGTTTATGAATTATTTCTCAGATTTAAGGTGGTATTTATAGTGTAAGATTATAGAGAAAGCGAGTTCGATTAGGAAACTATCTTAATTTACTTATTCCAATTAATATAGGAATTACTATTATTATAATTATCATTATATTATTATTATCACAATTATATTATTATTATTACATATATCACAGGTAGGATTCCCTTATTTTATCTTTACTAATTTATTATTGTCATAAATTATTATTAGTAATAATATAATTACTACCTTTCCATATTATATTATAATTATTTTCCGATGCAAATCCCGATTATACTCTAACCTTATTATACTAAATTTCAGTCCAATTACTTAATGTCACATGGTCCAATACCCAATTATTAGCTAAGCCCAATTCCCGATTTATTTTACTTATTTTATTATTTAATTATCGTCTTATTTGTAATTCATTATTAGAAATGCCTTTAATTAATTATTAAATTACATAAACTATTCTCATAACTTATCATTAAAATACGGGGTATTACAGTCTTCCTCCCTTAAAATGAACTTCGTCCCGAAGTTCGCCCATAACTACAACCACAACATTCACAACATAACCATTCAACATTACTAAGCAACTTCGATTATCAACTACATCAATCTCATCAAAACAATAATTCAAAATTTATGTAGTATTACAGATTCACTCAGCCCCTCTAGGGTGTCTTTTTGTCTTGCCGCCTTCAAATGAGAAGCAAGGGAAAGGGTTTAGGGTTGGATTAGGCGGATCTGTGGTAGCGGTCTGCCTAATCAAACCCTAAACCCTTTCCCGTCCCGTTTTAGGATACCCCCCCCTCCCCCCAAAAGGGTTCACTCGGCCCCTGTAGGGTGTCTTTTTGTCTTGCCGCCTTCGAATGAGAACCAAGGGAAAGGGTTTGGGGGTAGCGGTCCGTCTAATCCAACCCTAAACCCGTTCCCGTCCCGTTTTAGGATACCCGGCCCCCCTAGGGTGTCTTTATGTCAGTTTCAATTCTAGTTGTATAAATGTATGCAATGCTTCATAATTAAAATTAAATTAAAAAATAATCGGAAATAAGCAACATACTTCATTTTATCAATATTACAAATATTTACAAAGCCATTTAAGGCTTACAAAAGAAAAAGGAAAACAAACATAAAAAAGCAAATAACAACTAAATAAAAACTAAGATTATAACATAAGAAAGGGTTCACTTACCGCTCTATTATTTATTGGGTTATGATAAATAGAATCCATTGGGTTGTATTTAAGCAACTAAAAGAGGAAATAAATAGTTAATATATGCATTAATTGTATTGATTTATGTGTAATTTACTCTCTAATTTCTAAACTAATGCCAAATATGGAAGGGTATTTATCATTTCCCTTATTTTTAACACTTACAGTACACTAGTAACTACTACTAACTACCTACAAGAAAAAAGATATAAAAAATAAAAGTAGTAACCAGTTTTTAGCTCAGTCGTTTCACAATACCAGTATATACGTTGTCATAGGATAATTTGTGAATTGTTAAATCTTCTTGAAGTTACGCCCAATTTCGTCCGTTATACTAAGGTATTTTCTTTTCAATTTACTCTATCATAATTCTAATATAATGTTTAATTTGGATCACTTAATTGTTCAACAGCAGTATAATTTTGATGTTTTGATTTTAGATATTTATACTGCTTCACTATTAAAAATACATTCGGATTAATGTGCCTAAATTATTGTTTCTACATTTAGAAATGCATTCGCATTGTTCTTCCCCAATTTTAGATCTCTGAAGTATTCTTTCTACATTTACTTTCTAGTTTCTGTTAATTTTGTATTTTAAATTGAACGTAATAATATATTGTTCATTCAGCTTTAAATTAATGTGCCTATTGTTTTTAATATAGAAATTGTTCTGAATTATCTAAAAGTATATTATCTTTGTGACTAATGTACATTTCCTAAAATTAGGTAACTGGTGATTATCTCTACTTGTCAATTTTGTATTTTCAATTGAACGTAATAATATAATGTACATTCAGCTTAAATTAATGTGCCGTTTGTTTTTAATATAGAAATTGGTGTGAATCATCTAAAAGGATAGTATCTTTGTGATTAATGTACATTTCCTAAAATTAGGTAACTGCTGATTATCTATACTTTTTAATTTTGTATTTTCAATTGAACGTAATAATATAATGTACATTCAGCTTAAATTAATGTGCCGTTTTTTTTTAATATAGAAATTGGTGTGAATCATCTAAAAGTACATTATCTTTGTGATTAATGTACATTTCCTAAAATTAGGTAACTGCTGATTATCTATACTTTTTAATTTTGTATTTTCAATTGAACGTAATAATATAATGTACATTCAGCTTAAATTAATGTGCCGTTTGTTTTTAATATAGAAATTATTCTGAATCATCTAAAAGTACATTATCTTTGTGACTTATGTACATTTCCTAAAATTAGATAATTGCTGATTATCTCTACTTGTTTTTTAATTTCATTTTATAATTACAAACTATGGAGCAGGAAGATAAAAAATCTCAAAAGCGATGAAAAGTTACTCTTATTTTTCCACCAGCTGAAAGTTGCACTGATCCTAAAAATGAGTGTTCTCGCTCCAATTACAAGAAAGCGTAAATCAGCTACAATTAACAGTAAATCTAAGTGTATACAATCTTTTGCAAAGAAGATAAATGAATAAAGTGACGATGATCTTGCAGTTAAGAAACAAATTGCTTCTGTTAATAAACAAATTGTTACTGCGAAGAAACAAAGTCCTCAAAAGGGTAAAGTAAGTAACATGATGGTATTGTGTTCCAAGTGTAAGCAGAAGTTTGATTTCTCTTCATTTAAAAGTGCATATACGAGAATGTCTCCTACAGGAATAGTTGAGGTAGTTGAACGTTTGTCATACGAACAATGGTGCGCGCTAGAAGAGATTGGATTTAGTGGGCTGTTTTAGTTAAGAGTTCGTTCCATTCCTTTAAAGCTTGGGTACTGGTTAATTAAGCAGTATAACCCATACCAAAACTGTATTGATCTTCTTGATGGTGAGAAGCTATTCTTGAAGGTTTCTGATGTAAGATCAACATTTGGATTTCCAATAGGCCCTAAAACAATTGAATTATCCAAAACTCATACTGAATCAGTACAGTTTAAAGAGTTTTATGCCAAATGGAAACAACAATTTGGTATAAAAGATGGACAAGTTCCACTCAAAATGCTTGAGAATTTGTTGATAAATCATGATCATGGTGGTGATGAATTCAAGGTTAACTTTGTTGTGTTTGCTGTTTCTTTGCTAATGAGAAACACCCAAAAGCCTTTGGTTAATCATCATGTTTTGAAATCGTTGAAAAATGTTGACGAATGATGCGAGTCCGTTTCGTGTTCACAAATTAAGATGTGGTCGTTGGGTCACGGTCGAATCAAAACACAATTTATAGCTTCACAAACAACTCTACAATTAGTAAAGAGGCAAGTAAAGGTCGGATCCCAAGGGACGGGTATTGAAATGAGATTTCTATTGCAACTAGCGGTGTCTAAGGGGTGTCACAAATTGGGTTGATGTAGAAGGTCACTAAACTAAAATAGCAATGAAAATAAACAAGCAAAATGAATTAAAGGGGCGTAAACAATTGATTAAAGGCACTAGAGTGTCATGGGATCATAGGGGAATCATGGGATATGATCATACAAACATGTTCTCAAATTATAAGCAAGCAATTATTGTTGTGATGGATTGAGTTGGGTTATATCTTACAATCCTAGGAAAGTTTGGGTCCCGGAGCCGAATCGATTAGATTGTACAACACCTACAAGTCGACTTAATCTTCCCTACTCAACAACATGCATGGTCTAATGAGACTCGAGTTGGGTTATGTCTTACAAGTCTCATTGAAAAGATAGAAGATGATAGTAAATACAAGGATTCATAGGCTTAGCATTTCATCAAATATAACATGTGCATGAGTTGAGATCAAAACAAGCAAGCAAATAAAACATGAAAGCATATTAATTTAAGCATGAATCATTCCCCATGTTGGTTTCCCCTAATCACCCATTAACCCTAGCTAAGAGACTACTCACTTATTATCATGTTGATCATGCTAGCAAGGTTGTCAATCATACCAACAATATGAAACATGATGAATAAATGAAAGTAATTAACAATAATTAAAAAGGGATTAAGAGATTATACCTACTAATGATTCCAATAATAAATCAAAGATAAAAGAAGTACTTGAATGCTTGATTGAGAGGTTGTCAATCTCCCAACAATAACCCAAATAATCTTCAATTACCCAAAATAAAGGATGAACAAAAGAGAGATTAAAGAACTAAAACTTGGATTAAAACTTGATTAATACTTGATTACAATATTAAAGAGAGATTTGATTGATATTAACTACACTAATTATTGATAAGAAGAACATGCTCCTCTAATTAGACTAATGGGATATTTATAGTGGAAATTAGGGAGGATGTATTAGGGTTAACTAAGGGCTAAACTAGTAATTACACTTTTTAGATTGAGCAAGGAGGAGCCGGTATTTTTCGAGAGAAGGGCTTCTTTCTTCGTAGCTTGGAGAAGACAATTCGTGCTGGAGCCGAATCCGGGCGGAATAAGGTCGGGACGGGCGGATTCTGGCGTTGGAATCCGAGCGGATTCAGGGGAATCCGGGCGGATTGTGGAGGTGGAATCCGAGCGGATTGTGGAGGTGGAATCCGAGCGGATTGTGGAGGTTGAATCCGAGCGGAATAGGGCAAAGCCGCTCGGATTGTGCTGCTGCGGGACGGACGGATTGGTGACAATCTTGGATTGTCACTCAGCAACATATCTTCTTCTTTTCTTCCCTTTTCTTCATAAATTCCTTGGGGATTTCCTTGGGGACTCAAGGATCCTTTCTCAACATTGCTCTTCTACTATAATATGTACAAAGGCCTTCTAATCTTGTCTCTCCTTGATGCTTGGCCATTGAATTCGATCAATTTAGTCTCGTTTTGCCATGAAAATGCAAGATTCTTACTCCTATTCTTATCTAAAGCAGTTTAAATATAAAACTCACTATAAATACTTATCTAAACTAGTGTGCTAATTACAAAATCTAAGGAATAATCATAGAAAACGTCTTCACTCCCTTAAAAAAGTACTCTAATTTCTGTTTTTTTTTTTTTGTTCTTATTATTTTTTCCCTGCAAAAGAAATGCATATCTTTATGTAAATAAGTATATTGAATATTATTGCAAGAATAATGCAGTAATCGAATTCTAATATGCTCTACGAAGATTGGTAATTTATTTCATACAAATAAAGGTTCATATATAATGTATTCCTGCCAATATCCATTGTCATGCCTTTAAAGGAACATTTATTTTATTGCTAATGTTCATAGGAAATATTGTTGTCCATTTTGATATAGCATATATAAAATGTATTGAATGTTAATGACAGTAAACGACATAATACTATTTAATTAATATTAGAAATACTTACAAAAGTCATTCAAGACTGTTTCATAATTAGTTTAAATATAAAACTCACTATAAATATTTGTCTAAACTAGTGTGCTAATTACAAAATCTATGGAATAATCATAGAAAACGTCTTCACTCCCTTGAAAAGGTGCTCTGGTTTCTGTTTTTTTTTGTTCTTATTATTGTTTCCCTGCAAACGAAATGCATATCTTTATGTAAATAGTAGCCAATATAACATTCTGATTATTTTACCTTTTGCTGTAATCTGTTTTTACAATAACATTGTTTGCTCTTTGCATGATTATACAATTTCAAAGCCCACGTTAATTTGTTTTACCCTATAGTATGGCTTTAAATATAGTTGAAGTTGATACTTCCTATAATGCCTTAAGTTTATTGTCACTCTTTTTAAAATACGTTTATTTTTTGCCTGAACCAGAATATGAGTTCCGTTACCGATGTGGAAATAATGTCGGATATCGACCAAAAACTTCGACGTTGAGTATGATCTCGCTGAAATGAAACGTGAAAGAGATTCACTGGATCAACATCATATTGAGGTGCTTGGTAAAAATGAAGTATTAGAAAAACATCAGGAAGTGCTGTACGAGAAACTGGACATAGCTGAAGTGAATACAAAGTCACGACAACAGAGGACATTCATTGTCAAGCGCAGATGAAGTTTATCACGGCTGAAAGAGATAGCATAGCCCGGGAAGTAGAAGCTAATAGACAAAAACAGTACACAGAGGCTGACATGGACCGTCAGTTTCTGACCGGTGTCACTGTTGTACGAGACTAATATGCTATTGTTGATCGTGAAAATACTATACCTTGGCCAGCAGTCGTGAAGGCTATGGAATTAATGGACGGTTACAAGAAACGTCTAAGGGAGGACTTGCTAGAGGGTGAGAGCAGTGTTCATGCTTCTGTTTGCAGTAAACCCAGAAAGGGTTAAGAACTTTGATGTTAATTTATGTATAATTATAATCTATAGTTAAATTTAGAAACATATGTGTTTTCATTTACTATTATTGTCAGAACATATTTGCAGTTTATTATCAATGTTTATTTGAATCTAAATTATTATCATGTACCTAAACTTTAACTTTTTTAGAATTGACCCTTTCTAATTTAAAGTCAGTTACAAGAGTGATCGACTATAATGTACCTACAACATTTTACAAATGTCCATATTATTATGTAACGATGTACCCAAGCTTTAAACCCGCATTTCTTCCTAAGATTATCCTGTTAAAGTAAGGGAATGGGTTTAAGGTTGGATTAGGCGTACGCTACCGCGTTCTGCCTAATCCAACACTAAATCCTTTCCCATCCCGTTTTAGGATACCCAGCCACCTAGTTTTAATCCCGTCCCCAAAAAGGGTTCAATCGGCCCCTCTAGGGTGTCTTTTTGTCTTGGCGCCTTCGAATGACAAGCAAGGGAAAGGGTTGGATTAGGCGGATCCGCGGTAGCGGTCCGCCTAATCAAACCCTAAGCCCTTTCCCGTCCCGTTTTAGGATACCCCCCTCCCCCCCCTCCTCAAAAAAAAGGGTTCACTCGGTCCCTCTAGGGTGTCTTTTTGTCTTGCCGCCTTCGAATGAGAAGCAAGTGAAAGGGTTTAGGGTTGGATTAGGTGGATCCGCGGTAGCGGTCCGCCTAATCAAACCCTAAACCCTTTCCCGTCCCGTTTTAGAATACCCCCCCCCCCCAAAAAAAGATTCTCGTAACACCCCATTTATTCAGAGCCTTTAGCTAGACATTCCCAAATAAATAGATCATACCATCTCGGTTTCCCGAGGTAGTGAATAACAAAGTACAACAATACCAAAGTACTTTACATTAATACTTAGCGATTACATGTTTATTACAAATTTAACTAACTAAAACTTAATATAAAATATTTACAACTCAAATGAAATAAATAAAGTGATATAATTATTCTATGTGATCTAGTCATCAACTATGGTCCAAGTCGAGCTCTCATCCCAATGCTCCCGAGTCACTAATCTTTAGTACTGCAAAATCGCTCCCATAAAACGGTTCACCGCAGGTGTTCACGAATACACAATCAACCGCGAGGTTGAGTAGGAATAAATACTAACAACAAAAACATATGATAAACAATCCAATTTCCTTTTTCATTGCACAACCCCCCGACAACGTGCTCCTTTCATTTACTACTCGTTACACTAATCATCCCGCCAATCCCGGCCGGCGCCTCAACCCGAAGGTGAGTAAACACAAACTACATTACCAAAGGTAATGTCTGCCTCAACATATAGTTGATTAAATATCCACCGGATGGCCCGCACCAACTGGGCCCGCCGAGAAATCACGATTTAAAATCGTCGCGAATAACTCAAATACGTCACCCGAAGGCTCTTACACGACGCCTCGCCAAGATAACCATCCGTCATAACTAAACCAACCAGCCAAAGGCTTAAATCCGTCCAACGTATATTCCAGCACAAAATGTCATATAAATAACCGATATTCAATTTACTTCTCCCTTCCAACAATTACGATTATATCAACCAACACAATTCTCATATGATCAATTCACTTTAATACAAACCATCCAACAAACATTATCGAGTAAAAGTTGAGTAGGATTTATCCCTACCTGATAAGCAAATATTCCGTATACAACGCTCCAAGCAAAGCAAAGTAATCCAACACGTAGAAACCCAATTAAATCGTCTCAACAACTCTGTCACCTAATAAAATATCATTATTCAATATTAATTATTTACTTTATTTATACTTCATTAATAATTATAATTTATATTAATTATTCATTATTATTATAAGTTTAATTGCATTACGATATTAAAAGGCTCGCTTCAAATATTTCAAAATCGGGTCACCCAACTCCCAAATAAAACCCGACTCTACTAATCTAACCCCAAGAATACCCATGTAACCCACCCATACCCACGTACATCAGCACACCAACAACAATATCAATCGACAGTAACCTATGCAACGAGCTTCACCGTGGGCACCACATCCAACAACCCAGCCTCACGACAAACACCAGCAAAACCAACAAGAAACGGCCTCTCAACCACACCCTAGCAACCATACACGACACCCACAACAACAAACACGAACACCGCAAATACCGAAAACCCGACATCGTCAATCACCGCGTATAAAGCTCCTCGCCAACACTACCTCAGCCCCCAACACCACTTCTGGCCACCACCGATGTCACCACTGACACACGGTGACTCCAGGAGTGGTCCCCTATCCCAGGTTAGTCAACAAACACGGCCATGGTAGCCGTCTTAAGACGGTCACGCGCAACAGTACAGTTTCCCCTGTTTTATCGCAATTCCGGCCACTACCTACGCAAACCAACACCTACCACCATTCCGACACCTCCACTTTGGTTGACTACCTTCCCCCATAAAAACCCTACCATGCCCAGGTCAAGACTCGGCCATTAGAGGGTTCAATTACTCCCTTAAACTACCCACGACCTAAACCGCAACCCCTCTGACCAGCCACTTTCAACCGCCTGCCACCGCCACCCTAGGCCTTTCCTGACACCATCACGACACCCATTCCATCCCTTGCAATCCCATGTACCACTCCCCAAAGTTTGGTCTGATTCCGTCAAGGTTTGGGTCAGTTTCTAAGTGTCTTAAGATCGTCTGACATTCAGCTGTATAAGAAAATAAAACAAGATTAGAAATTGTTACCTATTAATTACCGCTTGCTAATTCCGTCTCCAAAAGCTCCTTCTTTTAATTTATGAATTATTTCTCAGATTTAAGGTGGTATTTATAGTGTAAGATTATAGAGAAAGTGAGTTCGATTAGGAAACTATCTTAATTTACTTATTCCAATTAATATAGGAATTACTATTATTATAATTATCATTATATTATTATTATCACAATTATATTATTATTATTACATATATCACAGGTAGGATTCCCTTATTTTATCTTTACTAATTTATTATTGTCATAAATTATTATTAGTAATAATATAATTACTACCTTTCCATATTATATTATAATTATTTTCCGATGCAAATCCCGATTATACTCTAACCTTATTATACTAAATTTCAGTCCAATTACTTAATGTCACATGGTCCAATACCCAATTATTAGCTAAGCCCAATTCCCGATTTATTTTACTTATTTTATTATTTAATTATCGTCTTATTTGTAATTCATTATTAGAAATGCCTTTAATTAATTATTAAATTACATAAACTATTCTCATAACTTATCATTAAAATACGGGGTATTACAGTCTTCCTCCCTTAAAATGAACTTCGTCCCGAAGTTCGCCCATAACTACAACCACAACATTCACAACATAACCATTCAACATTACTAAGCAACTTCGATTATCAACTACATCAATCTCATCAAAACAATAATTCAAAATTTATGTAGTATTACAGATTCACTCAGCCCCTCTAGGGTGTCTTTTTGTCTTGCCGCCTTCAAATGAGAAGCAAGGGAAAGGGTTTAGGGTTGGATTAGGCGGATCCGTGGTAGCGGTCTGCCTAATCAAACCCTAAACCCTTTCCCGTCCCGTTTTAGGATACCCCCCCCCCCCTCCCCCCAAAAGGGTTCACTCGGCCCCTGTAGGGTGTCTTTTTGTCTTACCGCCTTCGAATGAGAACCAAGGGAAAGGGTTTGGGGGTAGCGGTCCGCCTAATCCAACCCTAAACCCGTTCCCGTCCCGTTTTAGGATACCCGGCCCCCCTAGGGTGTCTTTATGTCAGTTTCAATTCTAGTTGTATAAATGTATGCAATGCTTCATAACTAAAATTAAATTAAAAAATAATCGGAAATAAGCAACATACTTCATTTTATCAATATTACAAATATTTACAAAGCCATTTAAGGCTTACAAAAGAAAAAGGAAAACAAACATAAAAAAGCAAATAACAACTAAATAAAAACTAAGATTATAACATAAGAAAGGGTTCACTTACCGCTCTATTATTTATTGGGTTATGATAAATAGAATCCATTGGGTTGTATTTAAGCAACTAAAAGAGGAAATAAATAGTTAATATATGCATTAATTGTATTGATTTATGTGTAATTTACTCTCTAATTTCTAAACTAATGCCAAATATGGAAGGGTATTTATCATTTCCCTTATTTTTAACACTTACAGTACACTAGTAACTACTACTAACTACCTACAAGAAAAAAGATATAAAAAATAAAAGTAGTAACCAGTTTTTAGCTCAGTCGTTTCACAATACCAGTATATACGTTGTCATAGGATAATTTGTGAATTGTTAAATCTTCTTGAAGTTACGCCCAATTTCGTCCGTTATACTAAGGTATTTTCTTTTCAATTTACTCTATCATAATTCTAATATAATGTTTAATTTGGATCACTTAATTGTTCAACAGCAGTATAATTTTGATGTTTTGATTTTAGATATTTATACTGCTTCACTATTAAAAATACATTCGGATTAATGTGCCTAAATTATTGTTTCTACATTTAGAAATGCATTCGCATTGTTCTTCCCCAATTTTAGATCTCTGAAGTATTCTTTCTACATTTACTTTCTAGTTTCTGTTAATTTTGTATTTTAAATTGAACGTAATAATATATTGTTCATTCAGCTTTAAATTAATGTGCCTATTGTTTTTAATATAGAAATTGTTCTGAATTATCTAAAAGTATATTATCTTTGTGACTAATGTACATTTCCTAAAATTAGGTAACTGGTGATTATCTCTACTTGTCAATTTTGTATTTTCAATTGAACGTAATAATATAATGTACATTCAGCTTAAATTAATGTGCCGTTTGTTTTTAATATAGAAATTGGTGTGAATCATCTAAAAGGATAGTATCTTTGTGATTAATGTACATTTCCTAAAATTAGGTAACTCTGCGATTATCTATACTTTTTAATTTTGTATTTTCAATTGAACGTAATAATATAATGTACATTCAGCTTAAATTAATGTGCCGTTTGTTTTTAATATAGAAATTGGTGTGAATCATCTAAAAGTACATTATCTTTGTGATTAATGTACATTTCCTAAAATTAGGTAACGGCTGATTATCTATACTTTTTAATTTTGTATTTTCAATTGAACGTAATAATATAATGTACATTCAGCTTAAATTAATGTGCCGTTTGTTTTTAATATAGAAATTATTCTGAATCATCTAAAAGTACATTATCTTTGTGACTTATGTACATTTCCTAAAATTAGATAATTGCTGATTATCTCTACTTGTTTTTTAATTTCATTTTATAATTACAAACTATGGAGCAGGAAGATAAAAAATCTCAAAAGCGATGAAAAGTTACTCTTATTTTTCCACCAGCTGAAAGTTGCACTGATGCTAAAAATGAGTGTTCTCGCTCCAATTACAAGAAAGCGTAAATCAGCTACTATTAACAGTAAATCTAAGTGCATACAATCTTTTGCAAAGAAGATAAATGAATAAAGTGACGTGATCTTGCTGTTAAGAAACAAATTGTTTCTGTTAATAAACAAATTGTTACTGCGAAGAAACAAAGTCCTCAAAAGGGTAAAGTAAGTAACATGATGGTATTAGGTTCCAAGTGTAAGCAGAAGTTTGATTTCTCTTCATTTAAAAGTGCATATACGAGAATGTCTCCTACAGGAATAGTTGAGGTAGTTGAACGTTTGTCATACGAACAGTGGTGCGCGCTAGAAGAGATTGGATTTAGTGGGCTGTTTTAGTTAAGAGTTCGTTCCATTCCTTTAAAGCTTGGGTACTGGTTAATTAAGCAGTATAACCCATACCAAAACTGTATTGATCTTCTTGATGGTGAGAAGCTATTCTTGAAGGTTTCTGATGTAAGATCAACATTTGGATTTCCAATAGGCCCTAAAACAATTGAATTATCCAAAACTCATACTGAATCAGTACAGTTTAAAGAGTTTTATGCCAAATGGAAACAACAATTTGGTATAAAAGATGGACAAGTTCCACTCAAAATGCTTGAGAATTTGTTGATAAATCATGATCATGGTGGTGATGAATTCAAGGTTAACTTTGTTGTGTTTGCTGTTTCTTTGCTAATGAGAAACACCCAAAAGCCTTTGGTTAATCATCATGTTTTGAAATCGTTGAAAAATGTTGACGAATGATGCAAGTCCGTTTCGTGTTCACAAATTAAGATGTGGTCGTTGGGTCACGGTCGAATCAAAACACAATTTATAGCTTCACAAACAACTCTACAATTAGTAAAGAGGCAAGTAAAGGTCGGATCCCAAGGGACGGGTATTGAAATGAGATTTCTACTGCAACTAGCGGTGTCTAAGGGGTGTCACAAATTGGGTTGATGTAGAAGGTCACTAAACTAAAATAGCAATGAAAATAAACAAGCAAGATGAATTAAAGGGGCGTAAACAATTGATTAAAGGCACTAGGGTGTCATGGGATCATAGGGGAATCATGGGATATGATCATACAAACATGTTCTCAAATTATAAGCAAGCAATTATTGTTGTGATGGATTGAGTTGGGTTATATCTTACAATCCTAGGAAAGTTTGGGTCCCAGAGCCGAATCGATTAGATTGTACAACACCTACAAGTCGACTTAATCTTCCCTACTCAACAACATGCATGGTCTAATGAGACTCGAGTTGGGTTATGTCTTACAAGTCTCATTCAAAAGATAGAAGATGATAGTAAATACAAGGATTCATAGGCTTAGCATTTCATCAAATATAACATGTGCATGAGTTGAGATCAAAACAAGCAAGCAAATAAAACATGAAAGCATATTAATTTAAGCATGAATCATTCCCCATGTTGGTTTCTCCTAATCACCCATTAACCCTAGCTAAGAGACTACTCACTCATTATCATGTTGATCATGCTAGCAAGGTTGTCAATCATACCAACAATATGAAACATGATGAATAAATGAAAGTAATTAACAATAATTAAAAAGGGATTAAGAGATTATACCTACTAATGATTCCAATAATAAATCAAAGATAAAAGAAGTACTTGAATGCTTGATTGAGAGGTTGTCAATCTCCCAACAATACCCCAAATAATCTTCAATTACCCAAAATAAAGGATGAACAAAAGAGAGATTAAAGAACTAAAACTTGGATTAAAACTTGATTAATACTTGATTACAATATTAAAGAGAGATTTGATTGATATTAACTACACTAATTATTGATAAGAAGAACATGCTCCTCTAATTAGACTAATGGGGTATTTATAGTGGAAATTAGGGAAGATGCATTAGGGTTAACTAAGGGCTAAACTAGTAATTACACTTTTTAGATTGAGCAAGGAGGAGCCGGTATTTTTCGAGAGAAGGGCTTCTTTCTTCGTAGCTTGGAGAAGACAATTCGTGCTGGAGCCAAATCCGGGCGGAATAAGGTCGGGACGGGCGAATTCTGGCGTTGGAATCCGAGCGGATTCAGGGGAATCCGGGCGGATTGTGGAGGTGGAATCCGAGCGGATTGTGGAGGTGGAATCCGAGCGGAATAGGGCAAAGCCGCTCGGATTGTGCTGCTGCGGGACGGACGGATTGGTGACAATCCGCTCGGATTGTCACTCAGCAACATATCTTCTTCTTTTCTTCCCTTTTCTTCATAAATTCCTTGGGGATTTCCTTGGGGACTCAAGGATCCTTTCTCAACATTGTCTCTCCTTGATGCTTGGTCATTGAATTCGATCAATTTAGTCTCGTTTTGCCATGAAAATGCAAGATTCTTACTCCTTTCCTACCAAGGGATCAAAATCTCAAAGAATATGCAAAACAAAGAACTAAAGATAGGAAATGACCCAAATATGCACTAAAAAGCATGGGAACAAGGCTAATTCGGGGGCTAAATATGCGCTAATTATGGTCACATCAAATATCCCCAAACCGAACCTTTGCTCGTCCCGAGTAAAGAGGTGACAAAGACTAGGACCAATACTAACCTATCCTAATAATATAGCCGATATGAGACAGTTAGCGGGTCTCACTCCGCCCCTTCAACTCACAACAAGACAACCATGAGGTAGGATGCCTTCTTGCAAGGCAAGGTGGGTCTTGCCAAAATGGCGACGCATCCAAACATTAAGCACACAAAATCACATAATGCATCTACAAAAAGAATAGCCACTTCCTCATCAAGTGGCGGAGGCACTAAAGAGAAACAAATTTAAGAGCATGTAATCCTTCACAAATACTAGTTCAACAAATTACTAAGTATAAGAGGATGACACTAAATCACCTCCAAATGGTGTTAAACTAGACTACTTTCATCCTCAATTTCCAAATGCTTTCGTCAAGAGCGATCGGATGGTGGTGGAATGATGATCCCTATGATGCTAGAAGCATATGACATGACAAGTCTCGAATTCTCTACAAAAGTAAAGGTCATGGATCGTCCCAAACTCGACCAAGTGGCTTGACAAAAGGCTTTTTGGGAATGAAATGCTCAAATCTTTTTTCACAACGGGTGGATATGACTAATATTCAAAATTGTCCTCATTTCACTTTCACATTTTAAAAATTTAAGATGGGGTTTGTCCCTTCCGGGCTAGTGTCCTTTGCTTTCGCCAATCGCTTATTAGGCAACCGGTTAACCTCTAGACAATAGCTTTTCGGGGTGATAGTCACTCTGTCTCTGGGCGGCCGAATTCACAACCGTATGGGGGCCCAATTCAATGGATCCCGCACCAAAGCACATCGAAGTGGTACGCCTCCATCAAAACAACTTAAATTTCTCAACTTTCAACAATTCATAACATTTGAGGTTTCCTTGGCATTACATTACTTCCACATGACAAAATTTCTTTGAAATGAGCACTTCAAGCTTATTGATAGAAAATATTTTTGGGTTGCCTTACCACAAGGTCAAACAAGGTCACCTAGACAAGTTAACCAAGTCCACATCGCATCACGGGGTTGGATAGGTGACTCACATGCAAACCCTTGACTAGGCTTTGGGTCATGGGTCAAAAGACACTAGTATGACACTATCTAGGGTGTTTTACAACCATTCTAGTAGGCAAAGTCTTAAGTTGAACAAGTATTTGTAATGGCTTAGTTGCTCTTGTCAAAGTTCCTAAATAGGCATTTTTCAAAACATTTCTAACATGCAACTACATGCCATGATGCAACTAATATAAACATCCTAATGCAAGTGATTCTATTAACTAATATGACATATAAACTAAATGCAAGTCCTAAGTTCACATTGTTATACCGCATCAATCAAAATAAAGCCACATAGTCATCAACATAAAGAGGAAAAAGGAGATTGGAAAGATCATACCATGCGGTCTTCAATATCCTCATGTCTCGGATGTGGCGTAGTCAATCAATGTGAACAAGGATAGAACAAACACAATATATACAAGACTACAAAAAGAAATAAACATGTTTTTGGGTTTTCAATTTTCAAATTTTTATGATTTTTGAGATTTTTCAATTTTTTTGGATTTTTGAATAAGAGTTAAATGTTAGAATTCCCATCCCCACACTAATATGGGCATTGTCCTCAATGGCCAAAATGATGGAAATTATGCAAAGATGATGCATGATTTCTATACTAAATGCAATCTATACTAAGCTACACTACATGATGCATGGTTTTTGTTATGACGGAGAGGATAATTTAGATTACCTCCCGTTGTGTATGCATTAACTTCCCCAAACCGAGTGAGACACTATTGCTAATGTCCAAGGATGGGTGTAGTTCATGCACACACTATGCTATGCATGGAACTAATTTGTCATTTTGGATTTTGAAAATGGGAACAATAAAATGTGAACACCTCAATGGTACCGAGGTGTGAGTCCTCTAATGGTGCTAGGACTACTCCAACAATGATCAAAATTAAATAAAATACAAGGTAACAAGACACAAACTTCTTTTCATGAAATATTGAAAGATAAAGAGAAGAGATGAGAAAACTTCACTTGAACTTAGGTGGGTGCCTCTTGCCCGCTCCACCTAGTGATGAAGTAGTCTTCTAGACATCGGCATCATCTCCCTCTATATCGCTATCCCAAATATCCTTTGAAGCATCACTCAAACTTGGATCCATGAATTCGTCTTCCTCACTATCAAGCTTCACCGTGTCAGCTCCACAAGAATTGCCACTCTCCTCCTCTTGGCGACCGTTCGCCCCTTCATTAGCTTTCTCCGAGTTGGGGAAGAGCAAATCCATTTGAGCCCATGAGGGGAAAGCTCCTTCCTTACTAATCCGTCCTTTTCGAACCATCTCATGGTATTGGGGGTAAAGAGCATAGTAAGTGTCCACGGAGGTCTCATATTGACGGTAGTGTAAATCTTGAAAAATTCTCGTGACAAAGTCGTCACGAGGGAAGATGAAAGGGTTTGGATGGTTATATGGTTGGTAGGGAAAGGGGTAGGGAGGCACTTTTATCTTCTCATTTTGGGTTTGTTGTTCTTGTTGTTGTGGTGGTGGGTTTTGGGGTGGTGGTGCTTGCTTTGTTTGACTTGGGATGAGGTAGGAGGGCATTGGGGACAAGTTTCCTCTTCTTGGGGAGATCCGTGGTAGATCGGTTATTGGGAGATAGATCGGATCACTCCCTTTTGTCAACCACTTTATCCGCTTATCGACCCCCTCAAGGGTTATCCAATGGTGTTGGACGACAAGGAGATCTTCATTAATTCTCGTGCTCCCCGTAAGTGGAGTGTACTCATTGTTCTCATTGAACCTTGGGTTGAAGTGCTTTGCAAGTCTAGTTATGAGTCCTCCATTCACTATGTGCTTCATTCCATCATCATCCCCATTTCTAAACTTTGCCCATTTCTCTAGCAAAACTAGAGGTGCATTGAAGTGATACCCATCTCTCCCTTGAATGTTGAGGTATGATTCCATAAACACAAGGTCTAATTGGTTCACGATGGCCGGATCTCGGCGGGCGAAGAGAGTACCCGAAAGAAATCGATATGTAAGCCTCAAGATCGGGTTTTGGATATGAAAAGCAAGACACTCCTTGGTAAGAATGAAATCCCGGCCCGTCATGGCCCTCCACAAAGGTGCAACACTATACTTTTTAGGTTTCGATGTTCGGGTAGGCGAAACATCAAGTCCAAACACATTTGCGAATTCTACAAGGGTCATCATCCTAGAAACATTCTCCAACCTAAACTCTATGCAAATCACTTTGTTCAAGGTTGTAATCTTCAAAAAGCTCAAGAATTCAAGCACAAGGGACCGATAGGTTGGTTCATACATGCGAAAAAGGGTTGAAAGACCAAAAACCTCAAAGAGAGCTTCCACTTGGTGAAAAATCCCAAGTTTTCTCAAGGTAGCATGACATAAAAATTTAGTGGGAAGAATATTCTTACTTAGGAGCCGGTGGAAGACTAATCTCTGCACATCATCGAGGAATTCCACATTTGAGAAATCATCAAGCCTTGTGAGATCTACAATCTCTACATGTTCCCTTCTAATGGTGTTGAGATGGGAGGTAGAAGAACTTCCCATCATCCTTGGTCTTCTTGCACTCCTAAAAGAGGATCTCCTTGGTGCCATTCTTGATTCTTTTGTTGTGTTCTTTTGATTTGTGAAAGGGTAAGGATGTTCCTTGTTGATTGAGTGTTGGAAACCCTAGAAAATTGGGGCTTTTTGATTTTGTGGGTAAAGAGAGTGATTTGGATATGTATGGGAGTCATAAGGAGGTGGGTTTTATAGTGCAATTGGAAGGAGTAGTGATGTGTCACTGTATGTGTGGTGGGGTGTATTTTAATTAGGAAAAAGTCGGGTCAAAGTACCGTGAGAAGACGAGCGGATTCGAGCTGAAGACGCTCGGATTCGTGCTCCTCGGGACGGGCGGATTCTGGGCAATACGCCCGGATTCTCATCACAATGAGAAATTCCAAAATTTGACGCTTCAAAGACGGGCGTCCCGTGCATGAGACGCTCGGATTCTTTTAAGATGGGACGGGCGTCTTCTTAAGAAGACGGGCGGATTCTGCTACAGAGATTTTCTTTGAAAAGCACAGGGCGGAAAGACGGGGCGTCTTTCTTCAAATCCGCCGGATTCTATAAGACGGGCGTTTTCCTCGTTGGACGCTCGGATTCAACCCCCAAAAAATCTTCAAATTTTCAGCGCACTGACGGACGGCTTCTCCTCTAAACGCCCGGATTCCAGCAAGACGGCCGGATTCCATGGAATCCGCACGGATTCAGGCTGCGAGTTTTGACTTCTTCTCCTCTCTTAGATGCGTCCCCACACTTGAGAATTCGTTCCTTCCTTCATTCAAAATTCATTAGCAACCCTCCCTTACTTACGCTCATGAAAAGAGTTCATGCTATTTATTAAAACAAATGCAATAAATACAAGTTAGAGGGTTAGTATATTTACAAGTGGTGGTTTAGGGAGGACTCCACCAAACTCTCCCTTAGATGGTCCTTTCAAGGAGGAGGAGGCCCGAGGTAGGTAGCCTCGACCTCTCCAACAAACGATCCTTCATAGTATGGCTTCAACCTTTGACCATTTACCTTGAACTTGCTTCCATCTTCCGCCTTTAGTTCGAAATCTCCATATTTTCCAACTTCGGTTATCACATAGGGACCCATCCATCTAGAGTTCAATTTTCCCGGAAAGAGGCGGTAGCGGGAATTGAATAGAAGGACTTTGTCTCCCTTGTGCAAGGCCTTTTGTCTAATTCTCTTATCATGAAGCAATTTTGTTCTTTCTTTGTAAATCTTTGCATTCTCATAGGATTGTAGTCGGAATTCTTCCAACTCTTGGATTTGAATCATCCTCCTTTGACCGCTCAACTTGAGATCAAGATTAAGTGCTCGGATTGCCCAGTAAGCTTTGTACTCCAATTCGATTGGCAAATGACATGCTTTTCCATAGACAAGCTTGTAGGGGGAGGCTCCTATGGGAGTCTTATAGGCCGTCCTATAAGCCCAAAGAGCATCATCAAGCTTTGTGCTCCAATCTTTCCGAGTCTTGTTCACAACTTTTTCAAGGATTTGCTTGATCTCTCTATTTGAAATTTCCACTTGACCGCTTGTTTGAGGATGATATCCCAAGCCGGTTCGATGTTGAACACCATATTTGGTCAAAAGGGATGCAAGCTTCTTCTCATGGAAATGTGTTCCTCCATCACTAATGATCGCTCTAGGAACTCCAAATCTTGGGAAACTTATCTTCTTGAAAAGCTTGGTGACCGTTTTTGCATCATCATTTGGGGTGGCAATTGCCTCCACCCACTTTGAGACATAATCTACGGCCACAAGGATGTACTTATTCCCATTGGATGTCACAAAGGGCCCTTGGTAGTCGATTCCCCAAACATCGAAGATCTCTACCTCTAGAATGCCCCTTTGTGGCATTTCGTTCCTCCAAGATATATTCCCCGTTCTTTGACAAGCATCGCAATGAATGATGAATTCTCTTGTATCTTGGAACATTGTAGGCCAATAGAAGCCCGATTGGAGAATTTTTGCAACGGTTCTCCTTGCTCTTTTTTTTTTTGGTGAAAGGTTAGAAATTCTCATTAAGCTCATAACAAACAATTACAAACACAACCATTCATAAAACAAGGATAAATCAATCATATTTGAATTGATTTTATCCAAGTTTCATCACTAACTCTTTTAGTACATTTGAGCCAATACATAGTACGTAAATTGAGAATGCTACTAATATGCTGAAAGACTGCATCAGGATGCATAATACACCCATTGATTCTTGCACTATTCCGCTGAATCCAGATAGTGTAGTAAACAGCTTGAATCCAAGCTATAGTAACCCATTTCTTCACCTTAGCCCAAGATTTGGAGGAGATCCATCCAAGAAGATTAACAACAGGCAGAGAGATCTTCAATTTGTCGCTCGTAATTGCATCGCTTCGTGTATACACACATTGACTGAACAAGTGTACATGAGTCTCAGTAGCAGCACCACATAGACAACAGTCTGCATCAGGAGAGACTCAAAGATGATAGAGCCTATCCTTGAGCAGCAAAGCTTCACGAGTTATCAACCAATTAATAAACATATGCTTGGGAACAGACCAGGAATTCCAGACAGTATGCTCCCAGTTAACCACAGGCTGCTTCTTCCTGATCCAATTATATCCACTAGCAGGTGTGTAGTCATGAGAACTAGGCAACCATTGACCAGAGGAGGAGAAGGCCAGTTCAAACTTCTGCCTAACTCTATAAATGGTTTTCCACTCCAAGCGAGATCGTTTTGGAGTATAAACATGCCAGTGAACCCCTTTCATATACACATGATGAACCCACTGAACCCACAAGCTATCAGGCTTTGTATAGATCCACCAAGATAATTTGCAGATGGCAGCAAGATTCCATGCATAACTATTTCTAATCCCTAATCCACCTTCACTTTTAGGGACACAAACTTTCTCCCATCCAACCAAGGGAACTCGCATATATTCAGTAGGGTGATGAATGACATCCTTCCAAGATTCCTTGGATTTCCCATTGAGGGATGCATCTCCGGTAGAGCCCATCACTACACTCCTTGTAGAGGTTTGGGTCATCCCAAAAGTATCTCTTCACTTCGAATAGGAATCTCTTCCTTTGGTTGTGGTTCAAATTTGGAGGGAGCACTTTTCCAACAATATAATTGGCATAATCGGCGAACCATGGGGTGATGTGCCTTTCAAGTTGTGTTTGAATAGCCATCAAAATATCGTCGGGAAATGAGTCATTGATCGGGGTTTCTCCATTTTCATCATGAAACCGGATCCTTGACAAGTGATCTGCCACTACATTCTCGGCTCCTTTATTGTCTCTTATTTCCAAGTCAAATTCTTGAAGAAGCAAAATCCATCTCAACAATCTTGGTTTTGCCTCCTTCTTTATCAAGAGATGTCGGAGAGCACGGTGATCCGAAAATACAATCACCTTGGATCCAAGCAAGTAGGAACGGAATTTATCCAAAGCATAAACAATGGCAAGAAGCTCCTTTTCGGTTGTATCATAATTCACTTGAGAGGGGTCGAGGGTCTTGCTTATGTAATAGATGGCGTGAAGAGCTCTTCCTACCCGTTGGCCAAGAACCGCTCCAACGGCGTAGTTGCTAGCGTCACACATAATCTCGAAAGGTAACTCCCAATTCGGGGGTTGAATGATTGGTGCCGAGATTAATGCTTCTTTGATTCTATTAAAAGCTTCAACACACTCGTCAGTAAATTGGAATTGGGCATCTTTAAGCAAAAGTTGAGTGAGGGGTTTTGCTATTTTCGAAAAATCTTTTATTAAACGACGATAAAAACCCGCGTGACCGAGAAAACTTCTCACCCCTCTAACATTCACGGGAGGTGGGAGTTTCTCTATCACCTCAACTTTAGCCTTATCGACCTCGATGCCCTTTTCCGAAATCAAATGACCTAAGACAATTCCTTCATTGACCATGAAGTGACACTTTTCCCAGTTTAAAACAAGGCTAACATCTTCACACTTTTGCAACACAAGAGAAAGATTATGCAAACATGAGTCAAAGTCCTTTCCATAAACACTAAAATCATCCATAAAAACTTCCATTATGGTCTCTAAGTAATCGGAGAAGACACTCATCATGCATCTTTGGAAAGTGGCGGGGCATTACATAATCCAAAAGGCATCCTCCTATATGCAAAAGTGCCATAAGGGCATGTGA
Organism: Silene latifolia; assembly: GCF_048544455.1. Lineage (NCBI taxonomy): Eukaryota > Viridiplantae > Streptophyta > Magnoliopsida > Caryophyllales > Caryophyllaceae > Silene > Silene latifolia. The sequence continues at coordinate 475,782,124 of NC_133538.1, read as the reverse complement.
AGGTGGTCTTATGTTGGTCATCCCGGTGTATAGGGATTTGGAAGAATCCCGAATACCCGTCAAGGTAACAAAAGAATTTGTTGGAGGCTAACCTCTCAAGCATTTGGTCAATGAATGGTAAGGGAAGTGATCTTTTCTTGTTGCGGAGTTTAATTTCCGGTAGTCAATGCACATACGCCAACCGGTGATCATTCTTGTGGGTATTAATTCATTCTTTTCATTTGTCACTACCGTGGTACCTCCTTTCTTAGGTACCACTTGGACGGGGCTAACCCACAAAGAATCCGATATGGGATATATGATTCCCGCATCAAGTAATTTCATGACTTCTCCTTTGACAACTTCTTGCATGTGGGGGTTCAATCTTCTTTGGGGTTGAATGGTAGGTCTATGGTCTTCCTCTAGATGAATTCTATGCATGCAAAAGTTGGGACTTATCCCCTTAAGGTCATCTAGACTATAACCTATAGCCTTCTCATGTTGTTTCAACACATCAAGCAACTTTCCCAATTGGTCATCATCAAGTCTATCATTAACAATCACGGGTTTGGTCTTTGATTCATCAAGGTAAGCATATTTCAAATTTGGGGGAAGGGGTTTCAAAGTAGGAGTTTGTACCTTACTTTCTTCCTTTGGAGTTTCATTGAGAATTTGCTCCATCTCCATTAGACATTCCATTCTCATAGCATACTCAACTTCACTTTCATTAACCTCATCATATTCAAATCCCATGATGGGTTCCTCTTGCTCTTGAGTTTGTAAGATATCCTCTAGGATGGATTGCTCATCCTCTATGGGTTGACATGCTTCCACTAGAATATTATGCACCAATTCGGATTGTGCACGAGTAAGTTCCTTGTTAGCTAGAGCGGCCTCAAAGAGATCCACCTCCAACTCCCAATACATGCTCTTAGCCTCACTTGCTTCTAAGGCTTTTAATGCTTGCATGGGATCCTTGAAGTAAGGGATACTCAAGTGATCCTCTACAAAACAATCTATGAAATCTATCTCGCAAAATATCAAACAACTTGAAAACGATTAGAGCAAACCTTGAGGAGTTTTACTTCCCCAAGGCGAAGAAAGACACAACTAATAACAATAAAAAGAAATCTAAATCAAACAAACACCGTCCCCGGCAACGGCGCCATTTTTTATGCGAGTCCGTTTCGTGTTCACAAATTAAGATGTGGTCGTTGGGTCACGGTCGAATCAAAACACAATTTATAGCTTCACAAACAACTCTACAATTAGTAAAGAGGCAAGTAAAGGTCGGATCCCAAGGGACGGGTATTGAAATGAGATTTCTATTGCAACTAGCGGTGTCTAAGGGGTGTCACAAATTGGGTTGATGTAGAAGGTCACTAAACTAAAATAGCAATGAAAATAAACAAGCAAGATGAATTAAAGGGGTGTAAACAATTGATTAAAGGCACTAGGGTGTCATGGGATCATAGGGGAATCATGGGATATGATCATACAAACATATTCTCAAATTATAAGCAAGCAATTATTATTGTGATGGATTGAGTTGGGTCATATCTTACAATCCTAGGAAAGTTTGGGTCCCGGAGCCGAATCGATTAGATTGTACAACACCTACAAGTCGACTTAATCTTCCCTACTCAACAACATGCATGGTCTAATGAGACTCGAGTTGGGTTATGTCTTACAAGTCTCATTGAAAAGATAGAAGATGATAGTAAATGCAAGGATTCATAGGCTTAGCATTTCATCAAATATAACATGTGCATGAGTTGAGATCAAAACAAGCAAGCAAATAAGACATGAAAGCATATTAATTTAAGCATGAATCATTCCCCATGTTGGTTTCCCCTAATCACCCATTAACCCTAGCTAAGAGACTACTCACTCATTATCATGTTGATCATGCTAGCAAGGTTGTCAATCATACCAACAATATGAAACATGATGAATAAATGAAAGTAATTAACAATAATTAAAAAGGGATTAAGAGATTATACCTACTAATGATTCCAATAATAAAGGAAAGATAAAAGAAGTACTTGAATGCTTGATTGAGAGGTTGTCAATCTCCCAACAATAACCCAAATAATCTTCAATTACCCAAAATAAAGGATGAACAAAAGAGAGATTAAAGAACTAAAACTTGGATTAAAACTTGATTAATACTTGATTACAATATTAAAGAGAGATTTGATTGATATTAACTACACTAATTATTGATAAGAAGAACATGCTCCTCTAATTAGACTAATGGGGTATTTATAGTGGAAATTAGGGAGGATGCATTAGGGTTAACTAAGGGCTAAACTAGTAATTACACTTTTTAGATTGAGCAAGGAGGAGCCGGTATTTTTCGAGAGAAGGGCTTCTTTCTTCGTAGCTTGGAGAAGACAATTCGTGCTGGAGCCGAATCCGGGCGGAATAAGGTCGGGACGGGCGGATTCTGGCATTGGAATCCGAGCGGATTCAGGGGAATCCGGGCGGATTGTGGAGGTGGAATCCGAGCGGATTGTGGAGGTGGAATCCGAGCGGATTGTGGAGGTGGAATCCGAGCGGAATAGGGCAAAGCCTCTCGGATTGTGCTGCTGCGGGACGGACGGATTGGTGACAATCCGCTCGGATTGTCATTCAGCAACATATCTTCTTCTTTTCTTCCCTTTTCTTCATAAATTCCTTGGGGATTTCCTTGGGGACTCAAGGATCCTTTCTCAACATTGCTCTTCTACTATAATATGTACAAAGGCGTTCTAATCTTGTCTCTCCTTGATGCTTGGTCATTGAATTCGATCAATTTAGTCTCGTTTTGCCATGAAAATGCAAGATTCTTACTCCTTCCTACCAAGGGATCAAAATCTCAAAGAATATGCAAAACAAAGAACTAAAGATAGGAAATGACCCAAATATGCACTAAAAAGCATGGGAACAAGGCTAATTCGGGGGCTAAATATACGCTAATTATGGTCACATCAACGAAATCAAAGATTACATTGGTGTTCCTTTTTTGTTAAAAAGTCTCCAAGAAAGCAAGATTGAGTGGGTGGAAAAGGAGACTCAGTTCGGCGGGCCACTGTTGTTTTTGGAGCTCATCTATGTTGATCGCGTTGTTCATGTGGAACGAAAAGTTGAAAGAGATTATTATACGTTGGTAGGTTGGACTAGTAGTTTGTTATCATCCAGAGAGAAGGATGAGATGAAAAGGGGTATGTTTGGAAATGGTAAGTTGGAAGCACCAATGGAGAAGGTGGTTGACAATACAGGTGTTGAATCTGTCTATGGAACAAAGGACTACACCGAGGAGTATATTCTTGATCTTGCTAAATGTATAACTAGTTTAGCTCAGAACATATCATCTGTTAAGGCTAAGTTAGAAAAAGGAGCATCAATAATTAAGGAGAACAAGACTGCTAAGAAGCTCTGTGATCATGCATTTAGTTTACTCAATTTGTCAAATGAGCACAGCTCCGTTGATAGTGAAAGTTCTTTTGGTACTAATGTTGTTGATATTCCAGATTCTATTCGTGCTGCTGAGAATGATGTTAGTAATCATCCTTTGGTTCTTGAAGCTTTGAATAATGTAAACATAACTTCAAAAAATAGTATTCAGGTTGAAAGCATGTCCTTGAAGAGGCCGATTTTTTATACATATAAAAAGGTAAATATGTTGATCATATTTTTTGTTATATTATGTTAACTTGGTGCTTAAGTGTACTGTTCTTTAATTTGATACATTTCAGTTATTCCAGAAGCCTTGTGCATTGAGAAAAGAAGTTGAATTAGTTGACAATTGGAATGAAGATAACAAGGAAGAGGTGTCAAAAGGAGAGTCAAAGGAAAACAAAGTTGAAACGGTTGAAAATGGAAATGAACACAAAAAGGAAGAGATGACAAAAGGGGAGTCTGAGGAAAACAAAGTTGAATCAGTTTAAAATGGGAATGAAGATAACAAGGAAGACGTGTCGGAAGGGGAGTTTGAGGAAAACAAAGTTAAAACAGTTGAAAATGGGAATGAAGACAACAAGGAAGAGGCGTCAGAAGAGGAGTGTGACAAAAAAAAAATGTCTGATGATGACAAGGATGTACGAAATGATTCGAACCATCTTTATGTTGATAGTGACGGGGAGAATGAGCAAGAAGCCAATAAGGATAATCTTATAAATACCCTTGTATGTAGCATGTTATCTAAAGATTATAGTGAAGAACCCAAGGCAACCAATCCCAACCCAAGCTTAGATATTAGTACTGAACTTGATTTACTAAGAGGAGACACTGACCCATGTACAGAGCCATCTGAGTTTCAGCACTGTATTGCTGACTACGTCTACTACACTAAGGGAAAAGGCACTGTTCTTGCGATGTATATTTTATTCTACTCATTATGTTTTTTTTATTTAATCATTTTGTACATTTCGTTTGGGTTTTATGTGCATTATTAATAAAGATAATGTACATATGTGTAATTAACTGACTTGTTTTGTATAACGTCTGAACCAGTGAAAAGCTCTTTGAGTTTAAGAATGTCGTGGGTACCCGATATCTTTTTGCATCTCTAAAACCACCTCGGTATATATCAGACGCTGTGGTTAATTGTTGGTCAGCTTACTTGAATTTCAATGAACTTGAAAGAAAATCTTCACCACCACGTCGATTCTTTGCTTCAACCCTCGTATTTGTAAGTAAAATTTTATTTCATTCCATATTACGATAATTTAATGTTATACAAGTGTGTATTAATAGAAGAATATTATGTTCTATGTGTGCAGCTAGCATTTCAAGGGCAAAGGAAAGAATTCGAATTTTAAAGACAATTGAAAGTATTAAGGAAGCTTCTTAGAAATGATTTAAATCATGCTGGGATTATTGATGTGACAAAAGTTGATTTGGTTAGCTCAAACAATATATATATTGTCAATATATAGTGTAATCTGCTGCTAATTTACTCTCGTAACAAATTTTATGTCTGTTGTATCTTCTAATCTTTTCTTATATATAACAGTTTTTTTTCCAAATAATATCCGACAAGCATTTTTACCTGTTCGTATTCAATATGGAGAAGAACAAGTTTGTCATTCTTGATAATCAACAGCATGATGAAACCCCAAAAACTCGTTATGGAAACAAACCTTGGAATATGGTAATTGTTCAGTTGCCTTTCATTGGTTATTTTTTCTTTTACAATGTCATATTTTTTACACGGTCTCTGTAGAGAGTTTGATCTGAATTTTTCCATGCAGCGTAATGCTTTGGCAGAATATTTCAATGACATTGGTGATTTGAAGGAAAGAGTAAGAGCAATGGAGCCTGCTGTATTAAAAATGCCTTGGAGCAACCATCAAAATGTTGTTGACTGTGGTATTTACACAATGAAACACATGGAAACGTACAAGGGGGGTCAGTATTGGACTTATGGGTTGACAAAAAACAACGTAAGTTTCTAAACAATTTATATCCCATAATTGTAAATGTACTTTTGGTTTAATTAAATGATCTTTCTTAAATTATTAAATGCACATTCTTGTTTATAAGTTACAAATCCTCAAGATATTCTAACTTTTGTAGATGGATGGACTTCGAATATTGAGAATCAAATATCTTTACACTTTAGTTTCATCCAAGTGCAACATTGTTTGCGATGACGTTTTAACAAAGGTGAAGCAGTATCAAGAGAGGCCCTTCCTAAAGAAACTGGATTCGTCTAATGAAGAATTCTACGAGGATAAATGTGGTGATGAGACTGTTGGGGATGAGAAGATAGGAGAGGAGGTAGTTGGAAAGAAAGAGAAGAGTATCGATGATATTGGTGTCCATGACAACAATGAGACTGTTAGGGTTAAGAAGAGAACAGTGGAGGTAGGTTGTACAGAAGGGAATATACCAGATGGTAATGATGTTTGTGAGAACAATGACAGCACGACCGATGTGAGTAATACAAACGACATAGCTAGGATAAAAGACAAAAGTACAAATGAGCATAATGTCTGTCTTAACGATGAGGACAAAAATAAAAAGGATATAGCTGGTATGGAGGAGATGAGTACAAATTACAATTATGTGCTTCATAGTGCTGACACTACCAAGGGTAAAGTCATCAACAATCAAAATGTTAATGAACATGAAACAAGTCAACCAGAGTCTCTGAGCATCCTTGCAAATCGTAATTTACTAAGCACAGATACATGCATTATTACTCCTCTTACTGACTTTCAGAATTGCATTGCTGATTATGTGTCGTATAGTAGAGGAAAACATACTGATTTAGCAAGGTATATATATATTACTACTAATGTACAATATTTAAATTTAAAATGTTCTGTATCCTGTTTCCAGTTAACACTGGTAGTCCTGAACCAGGGAACTTCTTGTGCATGTGGGTGACATTTCTCTTCGGCGTATTGAAATGGCAACGCAACGAGAATCTAAGTATTTAACGAGTGATGTGATCGATTGTTGGGAAAAACTTTTGAATGCCAAGGAATCTAGAAGAAACTCTTCAGAGCCATATCGATTTTTTTTCACCACAGCTGTGTGTGTAAGTCAAATATTTATATAAACTTATTTCAACAAGTAAATTTTGTAATGTTGTTTCCCTTGATTAACATCAGAAACTTTACTTGTCTTGCATACAGATGATGCTTCAACGAGAACTAGACACTGTTGAAAATTTTATGGTGATTAAGGATATAATGAAAGAAGAGTTTACCCAATTCTCGGTTAACCGATATAGAATTGATTTGGTTAGCATCGACAATATACACTTTTTATGCATGTTATATTTAATTTGCTTGTTGCCTAATTAAATCTTTTAAAATCTAGAGTTCTTCTTCCCAGTTATATATAAAAGGCATTACCATTTACTAGTCATTGATAGCAACAAGTATAAGTTCATCATCATTGATAATGTGCATCGTGACGGAAAACCAAAAGAATTTTTCCTCGATAGACCACTATCTTTTGTAAGATTTTATGCTCTCTTTTGCTTAACAGCACTACATGTTGTTCCTATTCATTATTATGAATGTAAAATGACTTTACATAGAGTGTACCTTCCCCAACAATATGTTTTGTCTTAATTTTCTTATTTTTGTGATATTGTAGCTCATAATTATTAGTTTCCTAATGCTTTTCCCCCTTCTCCACCAGGGTAATGTTCTACCAGAATACTTGAAAGACCTAGGTGTTTCAAAGGTAAAAGTTGATCGCATCAAAAAACTACAGCCGATTCTTGCAAAGATGAAGTGGAGGAACAACACTAACAAGACTAATTGTGGTGTTTATGTTATGAGACATATGGAGACATTTAAGGGTAATCTAGATTGGACCTGTGGGCTTAAAAAAGGCGATGTGAGTTTCAGAAGTAATACAATTATTATTAATACATAATTCAGTAAACATTTGTACATGTTCTAACCGCTTATTTTCTTTACTTTCCTAGGATGCTCCCCTACTGATTCTGCGGAAGAAATACATTTCATATATGATTTCAACAGAAGACAATGTATGTTTTGATGTTGTACTAAAGAAGGCAATAGATTTCCGTTCAAACCCACTGCCATGGGAAGAATACGACGATGAAGATGAGGAAGATGCTGAATTCAAGCCGTAAAAACCTTTTTAGTTTCGTTTGTGACATATGTGTGAGTAATGTAACATATATTGAGGAAGCTACAACTCGAACAACCTGAAGTTTGAAAAAATTTTAATTCAAGAGAGTGTTATATTTCGGAAACAAATTTCAATAAAGTTTATTATGTTCTTGCAGAACAACAATAATGTTTATTGTGCAAAAGGCTTTTGCGCCTTCAAATTATTGTACTCTGGGAAAACAATTCCAATCAAGTTGATGATGTCCCTGCAGAACAACAATAATGATCCTTTAATACAAATTTAATATACTTTGGCTATAAGAGTAATGTACTTTGGCAGTGAAATCGAATTGTACATACAAGCCTATAAGAATGTTCCTTGCAGAACAACAATAATGATCCTTTAATACAAATGTAATATACTTTGGCTATAAGAGTAATGTACTTTGGCAGTAAAATCGAATTGTACCTACAAGCCTTTAAGAATGTTCCTTGCAGAACAATAATAATGATGCTTTAATACAAATGTAATATACTTTGCCTATAAGAGTAATGTACTTTGGCAGTAAAATCGAATTGTACATACAAGCCTTTAAGAATTTTCTCGTAACACTATGGATGTCTATCCTTGAATCAAAAATTTGCATCTTCCACTTCGTTATCAGATTCATCTTCTTCATCGTCGTCATCCACATCATCAGATTCATGTCCTTCATCGTCGTCATCTTCATGGTGGTATTTGGTGAATATGCAACAGAATGTAAATTAAATATTAGATTTTATAAGGAGAAAATTTCCAAAATGAACAACTAAATTGATATACATTTAATGTTAACCAAATATACATTGCTGAAATTCTCATCTATGCCTTCAGAACAACCATAATGATCATTTTACAAAGAGCTTATGTGCCTCCATATAAGAGTGATGATTTTCGAAGGTAAACATTATGCGCTATACTTGTATAATGAATAATTATTTAGCATTAATGTAATATGCTTTAACAAGAAACCAAATTATACATACCTGTCAGATGGTTTGTTTCTTTGCAAGTCCTAGAGTTGTGTCCTTGGCGGCCACATGTTTTGCAGTACCTCTTCTCTTTTGCTCTCTTCTTTAGGGCTTTTAACATTTGTGATTCAATTCTCTTGCCCTTGCTCCTACCCTTGTTTTTAGATTTTTTAGGAACATGAATCACCAACTTCTGAGGTATTTTGCAGCCCACATACTTTTCTATTTCTTTCATCTTGTCTTTCTTCTTTAATGGCACACTTCTGTTACTAATCATATCCAATCTAATATCTCTCAGTTTTTCAATCAAAAGCTTCATGTCGTTATCATCACACTCAGCTACGCTGACACAAGAATAAACCTCTTGCCACAGCTCAGTACTCAAACTTTTCCGGTCAGAAAACTTTTGAGAGACATATATCAGTTTGTCATCTTTATCAAAGACAGGCTTACTCATTGCAGCTTTTGTCCATCTTTGCATTATGTACTATTCTGGTATTTTCTGAAAATCTTGGTTGTGTAGAATCCAAAGGTAGTGCCTGCACAACAAGCCCATTCTCTGAAACATAGAACAGGAACAAGTAATCTCCATGTTATCTGGTGAATATGCTACGTTCCATGACTTATTTGGCATCTGCAAGTCTGTTAGAATATATATTTTTGTCTCATCAATCTTGTCCACATCTTTAAAACGGCAATCAGACAAAGCTGCAACCAATTCTGTTTGGAAGTCTTTGAAAATGTCGTGCGAGTATATTTCAGAAGCATGGACTTCAAGGTTTGAGCTTGTTTTCCATGGTATTTTAGAGTGTTTGTTGTCAATGTTCAACTTGGACTGCTTGTATCTTTGTGCTTCTAAGGCACTCTCATAGCACACCCAAAACTCAACAAGGGTCAAATGAGGTGTGAGGAACCTGTCAAAGAAACTGTTTTCACTCTCAGACCTAGAAGTAACCCTCATCAAGCCAGACATGGAAACATCTTTAAAATAGGCCCACTGTTCCCTGATATCATACAAATCTGAAAACCACTCGTGTTCTACAAGTTGATAATCAGTCATTATCTTCCCTCATTGTTCTTCGAATTCATCAGGCTCAAGTTGGTTGTTCCAAACACACCTATTGAGCCTGGTCTTAAAATCCTCTTCTTGAAACAGTTGATAATTGACTTTTTCTCTTAGTTTCTTCATTATGTGCCACATGCACAGTCTGTGTGTTAACTCATTAAACACTTCCGGGACTACCGACTTCATTGATTTGTCCTGATCAGTAATTATAATTCTCGGCTGGCACCCGCCCATTGCTTCCAAAAATGTCTTGAACAACCATCTGTAACACTCAATACTTTCATCAACTATCAGCCCAGCTCCAAAGGTTATGCACCCTTTGTGGTGATTAACTCCTGTGAAAGGCACAAACACCATATCGTACTTGTTTGTTCCATATGTAGCATCTGCTGATAACACCTCACCGAACAGCATGTAGTTCTTTATGTAGATCGGATCTGCCCAAAACATTCCAGCCAGGCACTTATTTTCATCTACTATAAAATCAAAGTAAAATGAACTGCATGTGTCTTTTTTCCCAATAAGATTCTCAACAAACATTTGCGCATCAAAATTACCAATGTAAGTTTTTATGTCCCTGACAAAGTTTTTGAAATCAACCTCAGTAGCACCAATGTTGTCGTAACCTCCACACAACTCCTTCCAACATCTATAGGCTTTCACACCACCTAGTTTTAGCACCTTTACCTTTGTGACAAATTGTTTCTGTACCTTTGTCATTTTTCGATTTCCTTTCAAGAATATTGTAGATTCCGGCGAAGAAAATGGATGGTTATGGGCTTCATCGAATCTGGTAACAATATAAGTTCCATTTTCTTGGTATTTGAACTGCATTAATGCACGACAGTCAATTCTTGTAATCGGCCTCACACGGCTTATGTGTGTCACATCAGATTGTGCATCATTCTCAGCAGTATCAGTATCAGTATCAGTCCTCTTCCTTTTTCTACTTTCCTTTACACCTTGCCTATTGCAGACAACATTCCTTAATGCAAAACTGTTTGGTAACTCATTGCCTTTAATCCTTTTTGTTGTTGCAAGTCTTGGCGTAAACCCACAGATTGTACAATATTCTTTGTAGAATAACTTTGCTGATTCTAGTGTTTCGAATACTTGTCCTACTTTAGGTTTCTTTTCCTCTGGACAGAATGGAATGTACTGGAGTGCATTTAATGTTTCAAATCTTGTTCTTGGAGTCTTAAAACTGTTATTTGTAGAAGAAGACGTAGTTGCATCACTTGTACTCATTGTCTACTTCAACAATAGTTAAGTAAGTAAGTATATTGAATATTATTGCATCAATAATGCAGTAATCGAATTCTAATATGATCTACAAAGATTGGTAATTTATTTCGTACAAATAAAGGTTCATATATAATGTATTCCTGCCAATGTCCATTATCATGCCTTTAAAGGAACATTTATTTTACTGCTAATGTTCATAGGAAATATTGTTGTCCATTTTGATATAACATATATAAAATGTATTGAATGCTAATGACAGTAAACAAACAAATAGACATAATACTATTTCATTAATATTAGAAATATTTACAAAAGCCATTCAAGACTTTCAAAAGCATAAAGCCTATTAAGGCTTATACTGAAAAGAAAAAACACAAGATAATACAAAATAACAATATACTAGAAAACTAACTTAATATATTTGTAAATTTAATCTAACAGTCATAGTCATAATAACCCTCATCACCAGACTGCTCCTCATACAAGTTTTCAATTTCATCTTGTTTTCTTTGTTTTTTTCTTTGTCGTGCTTGTCGTTTATGATGTCTAATTTTTTCTTCACGACTAGACAAACGCCTGCAAAGGCAGTATCTTTCAAGAAGCCTTCCATTCTTTGTGATAGTGATTATTCCTTTTTCATTTCCCCGAACTGGGTTTCGGTAATAATCCTTTCAATTACCTTTTTGTCGTTCCCTATAAGGAACCCAGACGACCAAGCCTTGCATACCTCGGCCATGTTTTTTTTCTCTCGCCTCCCAAGTCGTTCAAAAAGAACCAAGAGGAATGTAGAATTAGTAAGAAAAATATGTAAAGGATGTCTGTGTGATGGTACATCCATCTCCACAGGAATATTCTTTGAACTAATCCAGTTTGAATAAAACTGGTCTACTTTCCATGTCATATAATTACTAATGAATTTTTTTTTGTTTTGGATGTTCTTGTAGTAGGGTATTTCGCATTTAGAATAAGACATTTTTTTTAGAAGATTGTGTAGTTTTCTGGAGAGATTAAAGATTTTGGTTATTGAAAAAAGTTTTAGAAATAAAGATAGGATGGAAAAGTGGTGGTGTACTCTTGTATTTATATAGTGGATTAATTGAGTAGAAGAGATTAAATATTGTGAACAGTTGTGTCTTTTCAACAGTCACAAACATAATCATGGTAATTAATAAATTGGTTGAAGTTATCTATGTTACTTAAACGACTATATGTATTACGAGTTCAATTTAATTGATATTTCAAATTCCTGTGTAAATAATAAAATGTACCTTCAAAAATAATATAATGTACATTTAATGTCGGCTTTTAAATCTCTTGCATAAAACACTACATGCACATTATGAAAATACGTAATGGACATTTGAATTAAACTAAAAGCACATTTATTTTCCAAATAATTTTCCATTCCCTTTTTTAAATAATTTAATGTACCTTTAAATAAAATATAATGTACATTTTCCAAACAGTGCTTAATGATATTTTAGTTACACCTAATTATCAGAAAATGCACATTGTAAATATAGATAATGGACAATTTATTTGATGGAACATGTTTTTTTTATAATTAATATAATGTACATTTAGAAGTAATATTTAAATTAATGTGAATAGTTGTGTATTTTCACTTAATAAGCCAGTTAGAAACCGTTATTTGACTTATTGTGACTTATTGTGAACAGTTGCAAGACCAGTTGCAAAAGGTAATAATTACTTGCACATCCTTATTATATATAATGCACATTTCAATAAAACTAATTGGACATTTCCTTATGAAACGTGTACACCACAACACAACACATTATTATTACATGCAAAACTACTTTTCAGTTACTTCAAATTGCACACTTTTCCTTTCTCATTATTTTTACATTTTTTCTCACCACAAAGTAAATTTACATTTATCATCCTCCTAAAATCAAACAAACAAACTATAAACCCTAATTTAACACTTTTCATTATAAAATTAATGTTTTTGTGGTTCCGGACATTAAATCTAGTTAACTAAACTTAATCAAATCCGAAATTAAGTTGAATTTCATTAAATTTAACTTTAACATCATCATAAAATCAATTCAACAACGATTCAGAAGGAATTAAATAACATGAATGAACATACCTCAATATTGACTGTAGAAAACAATAATTCCAGATGAATGACGAAATCAATTTCGATTTTCCTTACAAAGTTTTGATCTTGAAATAACTGAATAGTTGATGAATGCAAAAGTTTGAACAAATTGAATTTGATTTCGCTTCTGAAGATTTGCGCTTCGAACAAAGCAATTGATGATGAATAACCGATTTTAGATCACTAAATTTGATGTCGAAAAACAATAATTTACAAATTAAGGAGGATTAATGATGAAATCGATTGATTTTGTTTCGTGTGGTTTGATTTTGTTCCGTAGGTTTGATATTGCTCACATGTACACTGTTATTTTTTGTTTTCCGCGAAAGTCTACTTTTCAAAGAAGCGCGCGTCTAATCTCAGCCGTCAGATAATTTGATGGACGGTTGAGAGCTGTTCTCACGGTTCTAATGATAAGCCCCGTTCTCACCGGAACTCTAGCCTTATTATTATTATTATTATTATTATTATTATTATTATTATTATTATTATTATTATTATTATTATTATTATTATTATTATTATTATTATTATTATTATTATTATTATTATTATTATTATTATTATTATTATTATTATTATTATTATTATTATTATTATTATTATTATTATTATTTTTATTTTTATTTTTATTTTTATTTTTATTTTTATTATTATTATTATTATTATTATTATTATTATTATTATTATTATTATTATTCACAAACTTATCATAATTAATTATTTAAGATGTGTTAACTATCAATATAAATTATTATCAAATTACGGGGTATTACAGTGGTAGGCGGATGATAAATCGACGAGTCTTCTTAAAACTTCATATGAGCGTTTATCATGTCCCTTATCCCAGCGTTCCTCCTCTTTAACTTCTTGGATTCCGTATGTCTTCAACTTGGATTAACACAATTTAGGCCTAATAACCCTATTGCTTAGTTTTATGGCCCACATACTCTTAAAATAATAAATTTAGTACCATAACTAAATTAGGCGCCAACAAGTACACATTATATGACTTTTGCTACTACGTTTACTTTAAATTATAATTAGTCTCTCAATAAATTTATTGAGAGACTCTCTCAGGAGATTTGACCCTCGAAATTACAAGCTTATGTTTTTTTATAAGATAAGAAAACTAGATTGATCATCTAGGGTAGGACTAACCTATCTTATCCTTTTGAATGAGTGAGGTAAGTTGAAGCCACCGGATTTCAAACCACCTCGAAGGCGTTGGACATGAATGTCCAATAGAAGCCATAAAGTCAACAAACGTTTTGGCTTCACGGTGCAATGTTTAAGTATGACTTCATTGAAAAAATGAAGATTTAATTTCACATCTTTGATAATACTAGAAATTTCTCAAGGAATCTGCCAAGTACTACGAATTGAGTTAATGACAAATAAATTATCATTTTCGACAATTAACTTTGAAATACCTTCTTTTAAAGCGAGAGCTTCAGCAACAAGAATACTATTTGATCCGCACTTTTTTGCTCCCAACAAAACGATTTTACCATTATGATCTCTTATAGAATATCTTAAAGCGTCTTTATTCCCATCCATTTTCGATTCGTCAAAATTTAGCTTTAGAAAACCGTTTATAGGCTTGTCCCACCAGATTTCTTCCTCACTATTAGTGTTTTTGACTAACTTGTTTTTCTCAGGATTGTTGAGATATTTATATCTAGTCACATTCCAAAACTTGATGCTATTACCGCATAAGAGGATAAGTTTACTGACATTGAGATGAACATTATTAAAGATAATTACAAGCTTATGTTTTCATATGACATGACACTCTAGTTCACAAGCTTTCCTCACTTGGACAAGATATATATGATGTACGGAGTATTATATGGTGATTTTAATGAATTCACATGTTTTTCTAATTTTCATATTTTTCTAAGACCACCCCCAAACAAGGTCATAACCTAGGTCATGAGTGGAGTGGGTCTCCTTAATCATCAATTAACAAAAAGATTAGAGAGACCTCAACTAGAATCAGGTCATGGAGTGACCTCCTACACATATGTTGTGACCTGACACATGGCTACATATTATTTTCTAGACACACATATAGAGAAATGGAAAGGACGTCTACACAGTATACTCCACTACACATTTTCTTCTTTTTATTTTCTTCAAAGTACTCACATTTGCCAACCAACACCATTTACTTCTCATTAATTTTTACACCACCATTATCCTGAAAAGTTAGTTGAATATTTAGAAGAAATTAATTATATGAATTTAAGAAAAGTATAATTTAAACGGAAAATTCATGTGGTACCCTCGAACTTTGCCACTTTGCACATGGTAGCCAACTTTTTAAGTTTGTGTACATTATACCCTCCATGTTTTATTTTCATGCACAACATATCCTTTTTGTCGCTCTAAAAAAAACTCAATTGCGCATAACTCCTAGATCGGAATTCAGAATCGGCCAATTTTTTTTCGTTAAATGATTATCTCGTCATAATCTACGATTTCAGAAAAAAAATTTGCCAACTGACATTTTATAGGGTTTTTTTTAACGAAAATTTCAAATCAAACATATCTTCGATCATAAATTTCCGAATAACCAATATCGTTTTATCAATTTATAGATCTCGAAAAGGTAATCAATTTGGAAAAAATTAGTCAATTCCGATTTCTGGTCTATAATTTATGCTCAATTGAAAATTTTAAAAACGATAAAAAGGACATGTTGTGCTTGAAAATAAAATTTCAAGGATATCATATGCACAAACTTAAAAAGTTGGGTACCACGTGAAAAATGACAAAGTTCGAGGGTACCACGTGAATTTTCCGTTTTTTAAATAAAAAAAACTGAACAAAAAAATTTAGCTCTATAAAAGGAAGACATATTTACCTACTTGAAGTCACCCAATTTCTAATTTAATCTACTATCTTCACACTACTACAAAGTTTATATAATGGATTTAAATAATTTCGATTATTCAAGTTACGATATTAATGATAATCCGTCTTAAGAAAATCCAATTTTCGATTTAAATGAAACTACTCAAAGTGATTATATTCCTAGTTTTACCGAATTAATATCGGGTACCTAATATTCTCAAAAACTTGATAGGTTTGGCAATTCAATGTCATTATCTCAACTCCCGACACAAGAATTTGTTGAGCAAACTCCGCTTTATTGTGCAACTAAAACAAATAAACCCTCATCTTCAAAAAAATCAATGCAAAACAGCAAAAGTTTATCCAAAAAAATGGAATGAACATGAAGATGAAGCTCTTATGTCCGCTTGGTGTATATGTAGTAATGATTCAATACATGGAAAAAATCAAAACACTACAACGAGATGGAATAATGTGTTCAAGTTGTAAGAACAAAGTCGGGTAAAAAATAAAAATCACAACGAAATAGGTATTAGGAGTGTTGAAGCTTTGAAAAATCGTTGGAAACGACTAAATTTACTAGTCAATAAATGGGTTGGTTCTTAAAACAAAGTCCTTAGTCGACCACCCGCAAGCGAGACAAACATTGAAGACGACATAGAGGCGGCTCCAAAAATGTTTCGCCTAGAAAATGGTGGTAATGATTTTGTTGAATTCAATGTCTATAATAAAATTATGAGTAAGCACCAAAAATGGGCTTTACCAACGAATAACTCTGGTGTAATCGGTGAAGTAAGCGGTTCAACTTCTAAAAGGTCAAGGTCGGATATGGATTCTAGCCCTTATAGTATTAATATCCCCACTCCTTCTAATATTAATGTCGACACTCCAACTAGTGTAAACGATGTTGAAAACATTGACAATCGTCCCGAGGGACGGGAAGCAGCAAAGAGGCGAAAGGGTAAAACAACGACTACAACAGAGAGTGTGTTCAACGAAGAAGATAAATCACGTCTTGACGGAATTAGTTTAGATATGAAAGCACAAGTTCAGTTACGACAAAGGTGGATAGAGGCAGAATTAAAAATTGCAGAAATGACAAGGGGAACCATGAAGATGAAGTCGGATATGAAGATTTTGAACACATTGCTAGCAAAACAACATTTAGTTCCAGATGATGAAGAAATGAAGAAGAAACTTATTAAAAAATACATGTCCGATCTTTAGTACATGTACTCTACCTAATTAGTAACATTGTTTTTATTTGAAGCAATTTGTCTCACATAATCTTAAAACTGACAGTAAAATCACAGCAACATCGAATCAAAATTAAAAAAAAAAAAAAAAAAAAACTCAATTATTCACCACAAAAATTATTTACAAAAACACAAAGAATAAATAAAAAAAGAATAACCCCTATTGAACTTCATTATTTACGGTATTATTCATCTTTAACCATATTAAATCAACATGCATCATAGCTATAATACAGTAAGATCTAAATAATAAAAAATTGACAGTAAAATTGATCGATTATAGTGAGAGCTATTATTAAATAGTGAAGGTGATTAATACCACAAGTCGTTTGTCTTTGGGCAACATGCATCCGACTCAATAATTATTTCAGCCAATAATGATTTCATCTATTATTTCAAAATGTTTGTTTTTTTACAGAATATTATTTCAGCCAATAATAAAAAAAAAAATCAGAAACAAACATCAATATGTTAAAAATGGAAAAAACATACTTTAAAATTTTATAATAATAGAAAATATATTTTTTTACATTAGCTATTATTAAATCGATTGTTGAATAAAAAAGAAAAGAAAAGAGAAAGATACATGCATACCTTGAAGATCAGCCGATTAATCCATGTTTTCGAACAACGGACTATAAATCAAGGATGAAACGATGAAACGAAGATCAACCGACTATAGATCAACAACAATGAAACGATAAAGAAACCAAGGAAAAGAATATTGTGTGGGATATTAATGGAGATTAATCGATTAAGACGGAAATTGTGTGGGATATTAATGGAGATTAATCGATTAAGACAAAAATTGTGTGAGAAATTAATGGAGATATGAATATCTGAAGGAAAAGAGGATGAAGAAACCAAGGGAGATGTTAAACGTAAATTGTGTGGTAATTAAAAGTAGTTTGACTTGTAAATAAGTTGGGTGGGAGTTTTAAGTTGGATGAGAGTTTGAAGGGTTGTAATATTAAGACGGATATAATAAGACGGAAATTATTAAGACGTAAATATTAAGATGGGATTTATAAAAACAGAAATATTAAGACGGAAATTGTGTGGGAATAAAAATAAGTTGGGAATTTTAAGTTGGGTGGGAGTTTGACGGGTTGTAAATATTAAGACGGAAATATAGTTGTTAGATTTTAAATATAGCCGTTAGATTGAAATATAGCCGTTGGATTAATTATATCTGTTGGATCAAAATATAGTCGTTGGATTAAATATAACCGTTGGACAGAAAAACTTATATATACCTCATATAGTTAATGAAGTAAATCACTCTCACATTTTCTTTCTATCAATTAATTCTCATTACTATACAATAATCTTTAAATAAAAATACAATTACAATGTTTGGGTCAAGTTCTAGTTCAAACTCTTCAAACGACAATATTGTTGATCAAAATAGGCATTCCGATTAGGAATGAGAAGCCAAAATGGATGAACAATTTGAGACTATATAAAACCTTGTAGCCCAGCGTATTAATGAACATGTCAATAGAAGATACAACAACCAATTCCTACTCCTAGACGCCGTAGGAGAAACATTGAGAGGAATCGTGAAGAGGGTCACAGCCAATTATACAACGACTACTTTATGGATCCGGTTTATCCCAAGGAGTTATTCCGCCGAAGATTTCGCATGCGCAAGCATGTATTCATGCGCATAGTTAATGCTCTATCCGCCAATGATCGCTTTTTCCAACAACGGCCCTGTGGTAATGGGAGACTTAGTTTCTCAACATTGCAGAGATGCACAGCGGCTTTAAGAGTTCTAGCATATGGTACGTCTACTGATTCAGTAGATGAATATCTGTGTATGAGCGATACATCCATAAGAGACTCTCTTAAATCGTCTCGTTAAAGGTGTGATATTCAACTTTGGGAACGAGTATCTACGTAAACCAATCATCAAGATTTAGGAAGGTTACTTCATATGAGGAAGGTTCGTGGATTTCCCGACATGTTGGGTAGCATTGACTGCATGCACTGAGAGTGGAAAAACTGTTCAACAGGATGGGCATGATAATATTCCGAGAGAAGTTCAAAGCCAACAACCATCTTAGAAGCTGTCACATCGTACGATTTATGGATATGGCATGCCTTCTTCGGTACACCAGGTTCGCTTAATGATATTAATTTTCTTCAACGTTATCCACTATTTAATGAAATTTTAGAAGAATACGCCCCAGCTGTTAATTACACGGTATATGGTACGGAGTATAAAATGGGATATTATCTTACTGATGGTATATATTCGGCTTGGGTAACATTTGTTTTTTTTTGGTGAAATCTTGGGTAACATTTGTTAAAACAATTAATGCGCCTCAAATTCAAAAGCATAAGTTGTTTGCAGCTCAACAAGAGAGTTGTCGAAAAGATGTTGAGCGTGCTTTCGGCGTCTTACAAGCTCGATTTGCGTTTATCAAACGCCCTTGTCTTCTTTGGGATCGAACTATGATGGGGAAGGTTCTTATGACTTGTATTATTATGCATAATATGATAGTGGGAGATGAACGAGAAACCTATCATAACTATGAAAACATAATAGCGGAGTTCAAAGAAGATAATCCGACTTCAACTAGTGATGATCCTTATGAATATCATCGTCGTAGAAGGCCGGCTCAAGAAAGATTCGCAGAAATTTATGGTGAGATTCGTGATCGTGCCACTAATATTGCTCTGAAAAATGATCTCATTGAGCATATTTGGCAAAACTTCCGTAACTAGAATTACTTTGGAATGTATTTTATCATTATGTAGTACTTTAGATGAGGTGAGACAAGCGATAAAGACAAAACGTGAATGCTATAAGGTTTTGGGGAAATGCATGAGTGATGAGAACATTGAAAAGTACAAGGAGGCTAGACGAGCCGCTAAAAAGGCAGTACGGGATACGAGGGAAAAAGTTAACCAAGAAGTGTATGCCAGGTTGGACACGAGAGAAGGAGAGAAGGATATCTATAAACTGGCTCGCATAAGAGACCGAAAGACGAGAGATATTGGGAGAGTTAGGTGTGTGAAAGATATGGACGACAAGGTTCTGGTTCAGGATAACAAAATAAAGGCTAGATGGAGTTCTTACTTTGATACTTTATTCAATGGACATCAGGAACAAGGCTTTGGGGATGTAGAGGTAACACCAAGCATTGTTAATCGGGAATTTGTGCGTAGAATACAAATGAGTGAAGTTAGATAGGCGTTAAGGAAAATGAGGTCAAAGAAAGTAAAGGGACCGGATGGTATACCCATAGAAGTTTGGAGGTGCTTCGGGGAGAAAGGTATCGAATGGGTAACCATGCTCTTCAACAAGATTTGGTGGAGTAATAAGATGCCATCAGCTTGGAGGAGAAGCACTCTTGTCCCTTTGTACAAGAGCAAAGGTGATGTTCAAGAGTGTTCCAATTATCAGGGAATTAAACGTAAGAGTCATACGATGAAGTTATGGGAGCGGATAATCGAGCAAAGGCTTAGGAGATGTGTATACATCTCGGATAACCAATTTGGATTTATGCCCGGGAGATCGACTATGGATGCGATTTTTATCATGAGACAGTTGATGGAACACCATCGGGACAAGAAGAAGGACTTGCATATGGTTTTTATTGACTTGGAAAAGGCATATGATAGGGTACCAAGAGAAGTACTTTGGTGGGCTTTTGCGAGAAAGGGTGTGTCTCGAAAATATATTGACCTCATAAAGGACATGTATGAGGGGGCTAGTGCAAGTGTTCGCACTAATGTTGGGAGAACGGATGAATTTCCCATTACCATCGGGGTGCATCAAGGTTCCGCACTAAGTCCTTTTCTCTTTGCTATAGTTATGGATGAGTTGACAAGGGATATTCAGGACGATATCCCTTGGTGTATGATGTTTGCTGATGATATTGTGTTGATTGATGAGACGAAAGGGGGGTGTAGAGAAAGTTGGAATTGTGTAGCAGACTTTAGAGACTCGTGGGTTTAGGCTGAGCAGGAGTAAGACTGAGTATTTGAGGTGTCAGTTCACTTAAGTGGCGGGGTTGAGATCGACAGAGGCCGGGAGTATTATTTTCGATGGGAATGTTGTTAAGGGGTCAGATATCTTCAGATATCTAGGATCTATTATTCAAAAAGATGGAGAGTTAGACGGATATGTGGCTCACAGAATTAAAACAGGATGGTTGAAATGGAAGAGTGCCTCAGGGTTTTTAAGCGATAAAGATGACACGTCTGTCGTGTACCTGTCAAAAATAAAACTAACTAAACTAACTAGATAGCTAGGGAAGCCAGGTCGATCTCCACAGGGAGGCAAGATATCTATAGAAGTCCGTCTATTTGGTCACAAATGGGGGGGGGGGGGTTGTTTGAATTGTTATCTAAACTACGAGTTTTGAGGGAAAGAGAAATAAAGAGCAAGAGCGATAAAGGCAAGAATTAAGGAGAAAACTATCAGATAGAGAGGGACACGTCAGGATTTCGGTTCACTACGGTAGTCCAGTGACTCAGCTGTAAATGACTCAGACGAATTAATGTAAGACGGAAGTTGAAAGGTCCTTTCGGTCCACTTTCTATCCTAAAATACCACTAACTTAACTTTCATTCTCATCAGGGTAGTCTACTGTTCATAGCAGGCCTATTTAGTCCAATCTTTCGATCTAGGATTAATTTTAGCCAGATTAAAGGATAACTCAGAAGTGTGCACTCAACTAAGTCGATAAAATACAATTAAATTGCTATGGTGACAGAGTCTTGTAATTAATTCATCTAATTCAATTACTACATCGCCACATTCCTACCGCAGATCCCCTAATCCCAACATGAAAGGGGTTTAGCTACTCATGTTACTAATTAAACTAACAGCAGATAAATTCCCAGCAGTAAACATTATGAAATAACAATAAAATTGCATAAAAGAGAAATTAGGGCAGAAGAATAATCGAAATAGAAAAAATGATTAAAGCAACAAATGATTAACTATTATTAAGGGAAGAGAAAAGAATTACAATCAAGCGAATTCGGCGTAAAGAACACAAAATTCGAGTGAAAACAATCCGAGAGCAAGGTTACAGTGAAGAGAAAAGCAACGTAACAAAGTTTACAGTAGAAAGTTTTGATAACGAAAAAATAGATCCTAATGACCTAGTAAAGCGTGCTTAAATAGCAAAGTAATTAAGTTTAGCGAAATAAACACTCACACAGGCTGTTTAGAAGCCCATAACAGCAAAACCACTCGATCGAACCACTCGATCGAGCAAAACCTCAACAGCCTCTACTCGATCGAGTAGAAAGTTACTCGATCGAGTAACTCATCTTTCTACAGCTAAGGATCGAGTAGAATTCTACTCGATCGACCACCTTGGGACGTAAAAACCACTCGATCGAGTGGTAAAACTACTCGATCGAGGTCTTTAACTTCCAATCAGATCAAGTCCGCGCCTGAATGCCTCGTAATTCGTGCCAACACGCTTCCCAACGTAGTATCTCACTCTGGAAAAATCCCGTCTCCCCTAAATGCATGCGAAAAGGACGAAAAAGAGTACGATTCCACTACTTTCGCGTTCATTTCTACAAAATGGACAAAACGAACCAAAGTAGCCAATTCGGGGCAAAATACTATAAAAACAGTATAAAAATGCATAGAAATACGTGCAGAAATAGGCTAAAAAGACTATATAAAAAGCACGTATCAAATCTCCCCAAACCGAACCTTTACTCGTCCTCGAGTAAACTAAAATGCAACTAATGGAACGGAAATGATAACTCAGAGCTAGCTTAACTTGTCTAATTAAACCAATTTAATGCAACAAAAACTAACAGTTAAAGCTAAGCAGTCAATACGCAAACGAGTTATAAGCTGTTCAGAAATATAGCCAACCTATCGACCTTGCAAGACCAAGAAAATCGGACTCTCTCGTGGTCACTCTTCTCTCATGAAGCAAAGGGTGAATGTTATATGTAAAAGAGAGAAGAAAAGACAGTCACTCACCTAACTGCGACCTACATAGCATGCATGCAACAAAAATGAAAGACAATTCAAGTACTAATGCACACACTCCAACCAATAATGTCCGTCACAGCCGAGGGCTTACAAATAATTTGGGAATAGTGAGGTTCAGGTGAGAAAGGCAAAACATGTTATGGAAATGTGGAGGTAAAAGCGTCAAGCTAGTTCCTAACAGGACCATAATAAAACCATTCGAATCTCAACTGACTGAAAAACTAAGTACAAGTGCCCCTCATTTGGCACAAAACTCACTAAACCCAAACATAATCTCCTTAAAAATATAGAATAATAATGGAGGAGTCAGACGGTCACAAACTTTCCTTTTTTAAACACCGTTTGAAATAACTAACTGAAACAAATCAATTTTTTTCAAACATTCTTTCTCTTTCTTTTCTTTCTCACGTTCCAGCTTTTTTCTTTTCTTTTTTTTTCATTTTTCATTTTTTTTTCTTTTTCACTTCTTTCACGTCTTTTCTTTTTTTTTTTCTTTTTCAATTCCTTTTTTCTTTTTCCTCCTTCCTCTATTTCCAACAACTCCAAACAAAGAAATACGGGCCAAAATGCAACCGAAAAACTCATACCCAAAAGATCATACTAACTAGCTTGACTAGGCAGGCTTAATTTGGAATGTAGCTAATGGGTCAAAAAGGCAAATTTGGCTAATGTGGAGCTAAATAGGTGAAAAATATAAAGAAAGGAAAATTTGCAAGCACCTCCCTGCATGTGACACCAACCACAAACCCGAATATGTGCATTTGACAAGAAATTGAATGTCATAAAAGTGCAAAAAAGATGAACATGCTATGCAAGGAGTACTACTCTCAATTCCTAATGAACTGGTCATGAATGTCACCAGTTATGGCTCTAAAACTCAGAATTTATCAAGTAGTTTGCCAATTTATCAGGTCAAGTCTAAACAGTCAGCTATAATTGAACAGAAACTCGTAGACTATGCGTAAGACAAAGCTAATAACTATCAAAAGAAGTGCAAGGCTCAAGTAAAATGACAAGTTACAGTGCATTATCATCACGGAAATCTACCGTTCCGACTCAACCTATATGCAAAAGTAAACGTGATTTTTTTCTGATTTTTTGAAATTTCTAATTTTTTTGGAATTTTGATTTTTTTTTTTAAATGAAATAAACAACAATGCAAAGCTGGAAAATAAACGTGAATGCAGAAACAAATGCAAATGCAGACTCAAAAGGATGCAATACCCTCCCCAAACCAAAACGGACAACGCCCTCGTTGTCCTCCAGCATACACCAGCAGATATATACAGGGGAAATGGGAATATACAACCAAAAGAAAATAAAAGCAATAAATGAAAAGGAGACAAAGTAAAAGAGTAAGAGATACATACAAAATACGAACTTCCCAAACCAAAAAACCGGGAAGTGAGTAGACCAAGATAACTACTCGTCGTCGTCGTTCCGTTGCGTCATCATCACGGATGTCCTCCACCCTGAACTCAGGATCTCTCTCCTCCTCTCTCCTCCTCTGCTCCTCAGCGCGAGCTCTCTCCACTGCCACCTCTGGGTCCTCGTCCTCCTCCTCGTCAGACACCGGGTACCCCTCAGGTGGGTACCGGAAGAAGGAAGGGTGTGGCCAACCCTCTGGGATCGAACGGTGTCACCGCAAGTGGTACTCGTACAGAGGGTGTAAGGCAAGAGCCAAGTCCCTCTCCATACGAGCCTGACGCTCTGCAACCTCAAGCAACAAACCGTAAACGGCGCCACCTTGGTCCAGGACCGCGGGTGCCACAAAAAGAGGAGGTGGTATGAAAGTAGCCGGTAGGTTCGGCTGAGTCTGTATCTGGTCAGTGGGAGTGGGAGTAGGAGTGGTAGTAGTAGTGGGAGTAGGGGTCGGAGCGGGAGTAGCCGTGGAAGGCTGGGTGCTCCCTGAAGGTGTAGACCCCTCTCCGGTCTCAAGACGCCGCTTCTTGGCGGCGGGTGCAGTGGGAGGTGGTCGGCGTGGAAGGTGAAGGTCAGGCAGTGGTGGCAGGCGGGCGCCCCTAGCAACATTAGAAAGGGGCTCTAGACGGGGGAGAGTCTCACAAGGTAAGTCAACAGACAGGAAGCCCGTCAATCTTCCATGTATGGTAGTCTGGGGTCAGCCAATGCTGAGAAAGCATGGCATCCAGACTCAGTAGCCTCTCTCCCTGGAGGTACTACAAGTCACGAGGCCAAACGGGGAAGAGGGAACGGGCAAGAATGGTGGCTATGCCACCGTAGGCAATGGTTCCCGTCTCCTTCTTCCCCTGGCTCTGAAGGTACTTGGCGGTCAAGTAAGCTATGTTGAGGGTAAAAGGACCCTCACAATCGATGTTCAGGTAACCGCCCAGGATGGAGAGCTCGGTTTTTGTGATGTTGTTCGGCTCCGTTCGGCCAAAAATTGTGCTCCCCATCAATCTAAGAAAACAACGGACAGCGGGGAGGTGGACCTATTGGAGCGTTCGCTCCTGAAAAGTGGTGTGGGCCAGGGTCCTCCAAAGCTGACGGAAGACCCTCCTAGGGGCGGCAATCGCGCCCGTAGAGGTAAGGCCAAGTAACCTACCAAACACCCCTAAGGTCATCGGAAAGGTCCGGTTAAACAATCGGAAGGACACTGAAGAACTAGAGGGGTCAGCATCGTGTGCCCCTGAGGAGAAGGTAAAGGAGCTGAGAAACTCGAGGCTCAGCTCCAGAAAAGTGCGGTCGCTCATAGTGATGAGCCCGGCCATCCCCGTGCCCCGTAGTAAGTCACAAACCGACTCGTAAATGCCGAGTCTCACAAGTGCCGATTTCTCTAGAAATCGGGAAGGAACATGCACACAAAGACCTAAAGCGTGTCATAAAATTTCTTATGATGTAAAGCGTTAAGAAAATGTACTGCGGGTAGTCTGGTGAGGGTCGAGGAGGTGTCCCCTCGGACCGTGATGTGCAAAGTAAGCGGCGGTAAACGAAAGCGATAGAGAAGTAGAGGTGGTCAAATTTGGCGCAGAACAAGATCGCCTACAACCCCGCCTCGGAACCCGAAGTAGTAGCCCGTGCGGACGGAGTGAGGGACCGGGTCGCTCTGAAGCAGTGCAGTTCAAGTAGTCCACCACAAGAGTAAAAGTAGTGGCTGGTGTAGGAGTAGTGGCTGCTATGGCCACCACTGAAGACGAACTAGCAGCAGTGCTAGTAGTGGTGGTGACCGTAGAGGAAGTGGCAGCCTGAACTGAGCTAGCAGCAGAGCTAGCTGGAGCAAAAACTGTACCTGCAGCTAAAACTACGAACACTGGGGCAGCAGTAGTGACTAAAGCGAAGGCGGTGGAAACAGCAGGGGCCACCGTCTCACTCAAGGACGGGCTAGAAGTGGAGCTGGTAGAAGGCAAAGAGCTAGACTCCATCCTGTAAACATAGGGCAGGGGGTATGATAAGAAAAATAGTGGCTAACAGAGGCTAAACAGCAAGAACCAAGTAGTTAAACCTAAAAAAGTCCCCTACAGTCGAAAATTTTCGACCTTCAGCACATAATTCCCAACAATCCTCCAAAATTTCGAATTTCAGTATGCAAACAACGATAGGGAACGGGATAACAGGTAACGACAGTAGCAAGTAAGCAACAACTGAGGTTAATTAAGGCAAGGCAGCATATGAACCCGTCTGACAGTCGAAAAATTCGACTTAAACAGCCATAATCGCAAATTTTGTGTAAAGGTCCAAATTAAGCATGTTTAAGCATCGACAGGGGTGTGATATCATTCAACAATCAGCAGCAATTTCGCAACAATGATGCTAACTAGACAAATTACAACAACAGTAACCAAAATGACAGTCAAAATTTTCGACTGTCCTGAACCCATATCGCAAAAATCATGTAAAATTCGAAAAAGACATGCAACAAACAGCGAGGAAGTGGGATTGATCATCAAGCAAGAAAGATACGGGTAGGCAATAACAAATTAAGTCGAAAAATTCGACTAAACAGGAATTTCGAAACCCTAGAACAATTTACCTCATAAAATTTGAAAATAATCGAAATTAAAAAGCAATGAGGGAGTAGAAATCACTTACTTGATGATATAAATCCTACAAATGCAATTAATCTTCAAATAAACAAGCAAAAGAGGCGATTTTTCGAGCTAAAAACCGTAAGCCGTAATCCCTTTTTAGAACCATGAAAACGAGCACAATCAAGGGGGAAATTAAGGGGCTTTGAAAGATTAATAAGCAAGAAACAATTTGTAGGAGGCGGATTTGGTAATTAGGCAAGAAAAATGGGGATTTGGGGATGAATTGATCGCAAGAGGGATGAGGGACGAAAGAAATTAGGGGAAAATGAAATATGAAACCAAAAATAAGAAGTTTAAAGTAAAACTCCCTGCGTCCTGTGCATTTTCACTCGATCGAGTGGTTTTAAACCACTCGATCGAGGACTTTGATGATCCAGTTGCTCGATCGAGTAGAATTCTACTTGATCGAGAAGTCCCCTTTATTGCTTTACTTGATCGACTGGAAAAAAACATTCGGTCGACCAATTTTTCACTCGATCGAGTACAAAAAGTACTCGATCGAGCTCGTTTCTCGCGTAAGCTCTTGAATTTCGTCTATTCTTCCCTCGGAATGCGTAAAACTTCTCCAAACCTGCATAAAAACACGCACAAGAACATCCCAAAATACCAAATATGCATAGGAACAGTCTATAGTCTTAATTCTAAGCTAAAAACAGTCTAAAAGCTAATTGTCCTAATAAAAGCATAAAACAAATTCAACATAAAATTCAAAAATTTTTTATTACAAGGTGTTACACGGGGCATTTCCCCGCTCAATTCCCATTGCAATTCAGTAGCCCCTTGGTGGGCTCCTGACTGGAGGACATCATCTCAGCAGCGTTGATTGTCCTCTTCAACTTCCATGAGCATGAATTATCATTTGAGACGGTAGGAGGGGAATAGTTCACATCCACATAAGCACGAACTTTCCTCATCCTTGCTCCTCTATCACCGTCTTTAGCATCCTCACTTCCAGTTTGATTGACATTGATCGCACCATGTCCCTTAACAGCTCCTTCATTGCTTTCATCTGTACCTGCAGCAAGGAAAACAGACGAACTTTCCTCCTTTTTGCTCTCAGTCTGAGGCGGAGGGGTAACAATTGCAGCACAATACTCCACATTTTCAACTGGAGTGTCAATAATAGGATCAATAGAAGAGAGAGCATTGCAAGGCTGAGCTTGCATGGGAGCCTTTCGGGACTTAGACTGATGAAAAATCAGCTTCTCATCCCCTACCTGAAAGGTCAAAGTCTTCCCCCCGACGTCGATAACTGCACGGGCAGTAGACAAAAATGGTCTTCCTAAAATGATAGGGGTGTGTGCATCTTCGGGGATGTCTAAAACAACGAAATCAACGGGAATAAAGAACCTCCCGATCCTCACAGGTACGTCTTCTACTATACCTAGTGGCCGTGATATACTACGGTCGGGCATCTGGACTGTCATGTTGGTGCAACTCAGCTTTGTCAAACCAAGTCTCTTAGCCAGAGACAGCGGTAAGACACTCACGCTAGCGCCTAGATCGCATACCGCGTTATCAATCAAAAGGGTACCTATATGTCATGGAATTGAAAAACTATCCGGGTCTGACTCCTTAGGAGGTAACTTATTTTGAAATAGGGCTGACCCCACCTCAGTCAAAGCTACCGTCTCACCATCATTAATATTCCTCTTACGCGATAAAATTTCTTTCATAAACTTAAGATAAAGAGGGTACCTTTGTCAGTAACTCGGTGAACGGCACAGTGACTTCCAAGCTTTTCAGAAGTTCAACAAATTTGCCGAATTGTTTATTGGCCTTAGAATTCTGCAGACGCCTCGGGAAGGGAACCGTGATAGGTATCTCGAGTCCCTTGTTTCTCTCTTCCAATTTATCTTCCGGAGCAAGTTCTGTATCCTTTGGACACTTCTTACCTCTCGAACGAGGTCTTTCCGGTGATTTATCGCTTAAACGAGCACTAGCAGGCTCTCGAATAAGCTTCCCGTCATCAAAACTACTCGATCGACCAATATACCCATTCGATCGAGTAGAATATTCAATAATATCACTCGATCGAGTGAAATTTTCACTCGATCGAGCAACTCCATTTTGCTCTTCACTCGATCGAGTAGAAAAACTACTCGATCGACTAGTGCCATTTTCTTGTTTACTCGATCGAGTGGAAAAACCACTCGATCGAGCACTTTCCTGCCCAAATCTGCTCGATCGGCCACCGGAAACCAGTCGATCGAGCACTTGCTTTGCCGTGAGCTCACTTTCTTCGACAGAACACTGTTCATCATCAGTTACAACTCTCCTCGGGTCTGATTTTTGTATTTCCGGTCCCTCATAAGAACGACCGCTTCTCAGATTTATCAAGTTTACCGTCTCGTGTGGATTTTTCTCATTTTGAGTCGGTAATTGACCCTGCTTTCTTGAGGATTGATTCATGGCTAGTTGGGCAACTTGAGTTTCAAGTGCCTTTATGGACGCATCTTTCTGTTGATCACTCAGCTGAAACTGTTTTGTAAAAGCTTTCAACATGGACTTAAGCTCACCAATTTCACTCACCCCACCGGAAGATGATGTACCGTGATTAGGAGGAGTACAAGAAGGGGGCTTCTGAAAGCCTTGTTGATTCTTATGTGGAGGAACATAAGGTTGCTACTGGTGCGGAGGAGGTGTAGGATTGAGCACATTTTGACTAGTCCACCTCAAATTGGGATGGACTGCCCCTTGATTATTGTAATAGGAACCTCCTCCTTGCCTATATTGCTGAAAGGCAAGGACTTGTTCCTTCTCTACGAGACAGCCAACAGCAGTGTGGCCATCATTACTCCCACATCTCTCAAATGTGACGGTCTTTCCTCTAGTAAGAACATGGACCGTCTGAGGCTCCCCAGCAGCTTGTAACTCCAACTTGTCAAATCTAGCATTCATGGCTTCCAGCTGAGCCACAACCTGCTTATCAACTGCATGAACTATTCTAATCCCATCCCTCGGGTTTCCATACTCAGCACTGTGATTAGCCATCTATTCGATAAGGGACCATCCCTTATCATCATCAGTATTCTCCTGGAATCTCCCACTAGATGTCGCATCAAGTATGGCTCTGTGGTCGTCATACAACCCATTGTAGAACTGATTAGCTAGAAATCATGGGTCAAAACCATGGTGAGGAATAGACCTCACCAACTTCTTGAATCGTGACCACGCCTCATAGAAACTTTCATCGGAAGCCTGTCTAAAACTGGTAATCTTGGCCCTCAGCAGATTGGTGCGTTGTGGAGGGAAATATCTCTTGTAAAATGCAAGAGCAAGAGACTCCCAATCTGTAACCCCAGCAGATGTACGGTCCAAGTCAGTCAGCCACTCCCTGGCTGAATCAGCTAAGGAGAAGGGAAATAGAACCTCCTTGATCTTATCTTGAGTTACCCCCTTAGTGGCGGGGATAGTAGAACAGTAATCGGTAAAGGTCTCCATATGCTTCCTCGGATCTTCACCTGCCACACCTCTATAAATATTTCTCTCCACCAGATTGATATAAGAAGGACGGATGTCGAATGTATTCCCATCCTCAGTCTGGAGATTGAAACCTTTCTGAATAGAGGATGCTTTAGGCACTGAATGACTAGAAAGTTTTGGCATCTTTACTGTAGAAATCGGACTGTCTTCGAAAAGAGAGTGATGTAGCTCTGGCTCGAAAGTACTCAAGTCTTCCTTTCGTGATTTTCTCTACAGACGGAGTCTATGTCTGAATAATCTCTCTGGCTCTGAATCAGCTGAAACTAATTCAAACCTGTCTGACCTGGGCATAAACAACACTGAAGAAAATAATAAGAACGACCTCAAGTAATAGAGATTCCCTGAGACGGATAAAATAAACGAAACAAAAAACAGATAGGGCAATTGCCTCCCCGGCAACGGCGCCAAAATTTGACACGTCTGTCGTGTACCTGTCAAAAATAAAACTAACTAAACTAACTAGATAGCTAGGGAAGTCAGGTCGATCTCCATAGGGAGGCAAGATATCTGTAGAAGTCCGTCTATTTGGTCACAAATGGGGGGGGGGGGGGGGGTGGTTGGGAGCTTGTTGGGGCTGGTGTCCTCCACAGTTAGTGCAATGACATATAAATCTCTAAAAGGATCAAAGGGTATACTTTTGTATTATTATCAGTTGGTCCACGTTTATCAATAACGGTTGGCTTGCTAGATAAGTTTGACGTTATTGTCATACAGATGGCGGTGATCAACTGGTCCCTAAAAGTCACACCTATAGGATACGTTTGAGAGATGTGACGGTATGAAAAATACAGTCATGTTGATGCCTAATATGACTAAGCGGTTAGTCGGAATTATTGACTAATAATTAGTCAAACGCGATGTTGAGATATTTATTTAATACGGATTAAATAATACTGGCTAAGGTGAATTAAGCGGTTAATTCGCAAATTGAATATAAACGGTTATATTTAATTAATGTATATTGAGTTGATTAATTATACAATATTGTCATTGTCGGACAAGTATTAACATGTCGACTGATTCATGTTATTAGTCGATATTTTAATATCTGATAACGAGTGACGATTTATAATTAAAACCCGTCATATACATTTAGCAAGACTACGAGTTGAATAAGGAGAAAGTGGAAAGCCCACTCCCTCCCCTAGCAACCTCACGGCCGAACAAAAGGAGAGTCCCTCTCTCCTTTTGACCTAATGATTCTCATTTGCACAAAAATTAGGGTTTTGGAGCATTTTCTCTCTGAAATTCTAGATCTCACATCAGAAAACTCACAAATAGCTCTCTCAATATTGCAAGGCAATTAGAGAGTAATTTCTAGCACAAGGGGCATAGTCTCAGACGATCTTGGGTGCAACAATTAGGAGGAAATCTACTTTGATTTCTGTTCTTAGGCCGCGTTTTTACATAGGACCCAAGGTTAATTCTTATTCTTTTATCGTTTCTCTTGTTTTTCGTTTATGACAATTAATCACATGATAATTTGCGTTATAGTCCTTAATTTTAAGGGGTTTTATACGGATATTACCCTACAAGTGGTATCAGAGCGAGGCCACGTAAATTTTTCATCGTGATTTTCATAAAACGATTTGAATCGATAATTTTTACCTTGAAAACCGTGCCATACGGCTCACGGCTGATCAGTCATAAAACGATTGGTTTTATTTTCGTTTTGTTTTTGCATATTGTTATTATAATCGGTATTTATAGCAATATGTTAAGGTTTTATCAATTGTCGATTTAATTTTATACGAATTAGATCAAAATTACAATTGGTTTTGTTTTGTTCAATCGTATTTCACGAGGGTTTTGATGTTTCGGAATTTTTTTTTCCTTTCTTGCTCTCGGTCCAGCCGAAATAAAAAAAAAAAAATCGGTATTTTTTTGTTTTCGCCATAATATGTACATTATACGGATGTTGTACACTCGCTTGATAGTGAAACGGTTCACTCACGTACCATTTAGTTTTTTTAAAGCGATTTAAAGTAACGGATTGTCATGAATTAAAATTAAGTTGATAGAAGCGGTTTTGTCACATAATTTTAATCGTTAAAAGGTGGTTTGGATAAATTTAACATAATTACAAAATTATGTCACGGATAAATTTTGTTTTAGTTGATGCATTTTTATTTATCGTTACTTTTGAATGCCATGAATGTTTTTTATTACGTATTTAATTTTACAATCGGTTGTAACTTAGTGTGGCCTTAGTAGAACGTGTTACCGTAATGTTGGAACATGGTCTTGGTTGTATTTTGAGATCTCGCATCTCCGTTTTGGTTTTTTCCTTGTAATTACAGTTTTAATTTAGAATGTAAATAGGTTTATATTTTGTAAATTTTAAATTGTAATTTTGTGATGACCAAAGTTGGAGATCGGATGCTCACTCCCGCTGCATGGATCAAGATGGAACATCAAGACAAGCTTCTCGGGTCCAACGGTGGATTCCAAAGTTGTATTATGTTTTATTTTACTAGGATAGGCCACACTAGGATCTTTATTTACGTTTTGTATTTTTTTTTTTTTTTATGTTTTTCATCGTAACGATAGTTTGCATCATATTCCGCCTAAAACCAAACCACCTAATATTTGCATGAAAACTGACTCATATAGAGGTTACGCGTTAGTTTTCTATGACATACAGATGTCACACGGATTTAATAAGCCATCACCTAAGTTAATTCATTCACGTAATGCTAGATTTTCGTTCACTTTAAATGAATTAAAACTAAGTTGATGAGATCTTCCTCGTATAACCAAAAATTGAGAATAGTCTTCGTCGGTAGGCATAATATGACCCCTTTTTACGTCGGGTAAGTTGGAACTGATTGACCTATTTTATCTCAACACTATGGTCACTCGTACGATCCTGTGATTATGGTGGACTATAGATAGGATTTACGGAAATCTATCGACCAAGAATTCTAACGGTAGAACTAGCCAAACAGTTGGCTTATCAATTTACGGAAATTGAGTCTTGGGATCATTTGTATTATTCTTGAGGTAGATCGATTATACAAATGCAATGAGTCTACACGTTAAAATGAATTTTAATTAGACTTAAATCACCTCGATGAGTTGCTTATTTCGTTTTGTTTTTCTTTCTTTTTCAGTGTAGAACACGATCATTTAAACTGCTAATAACAAAATGGCTGGCCGTATGAACGACCCAATGCCAAGTGCCACATTGGACCGTGAGTCCCGGCTTCGGATCTTCATGAATCGGATGAATCGATCTACTCGATCAAGAATGATGGATCAAACTTCGCGCGGACGGGAGGCAAAGATTACGGAATGTTGCCATCGGCGACGGAAGCTCAAATATCCGATAGAGCCCATCCCGCCAAACCCAGGCCCCACGGCCGAGCTAACGAGATCGCCACGTATAGCGATTTCGTCATGGAAGCGGGTGCGATAAAGAACGTACTCATTTTTGCAATGGAATCCAATTTGCAGAAACGCTTCATAGCCCAAGGTGCAAACAAGATTTTCACCACGCTCACTAAGGAATTCTCGAAAGCACCGAGAATCGTGACCTATGAGCATACATGTCGCTTCTTTGAGGCGAAACTCCGGAAGGGCCAACCGGTTAGCCCACACATTCTCAGCATGATTGAGAATGTCGAGAAACTGGAGGCACTTGATTGTAAGATCAGCGAGAACATCGTGATCGACCGCATGCTTCATTCACTCCACGATGGTTTTGCGCTCTTTAGAGCCAATTACTATATGAATGATTTGAAGAAAAGTCCTCATGCACTACACTCCCTTCTCGTATGCAGAGAAGGACATGAAGTTTAGTGGGAGCCTGAAACAGGATGTTCTCGTTGTGTCAAACAAGGGCAAGGGTAAGGGCAAAGCTCGGGCAGACCTAGCGTAGGTGTCGAAGTTTAAGAAGTCGGGATCGGGTAAGAGTGGGCCTGGTGAGTTGAGCACCTCACCAGGCGCGACAAAGAGCAAGACTGGTAACATGGAATGCCATCATTGCCACAAGACTGGGCATTGGAGGCGTACATGTCCTGTATACCATGAGGACATAAAAGCAGGTCGCGTTACTCCTGTTGGTATGTCTTTTTCTTCTTCTACTTTTGTTCATATGATTGAGATTAACCATGCAAGTTACGGAACTTGGGTACTAGATACTGGTTGTGGTTCTCATCTATGCAATCATTTGCAGGGGCTCCGAAACATCGAACCCCTCGTAAAGGGTGAGGTGGACCTGCGTGTCGGGGATGGAGCACGAGTGGCTGCCGTCTCGAGGGGAACATATGTGATCCAGCTTCCTAGCGGATTTGAGTTATTTTTATATAACTGCTATTATGTACCCAGTCTATCTAAAAACATTATTTCAGTTTTTGCACTTGACAAACTTGGTTTTTCATTTGTAATAGAGAATAATAGCTGCATTTTCTCATTACACGATATGATTTATGGCAAGGCAGTCTCCATGAATGGAATTTATGTTTTAGATCAGACCACTGAAATATTGCGCGTAATGAACAAAAAGTTAAAGGTTGGTGACAAAGATCAAACTTATCTATGGCACTGCCGTATGGGACACATTAATGAGAAACGCGTTAAACAGCTCATACAGAATGGAGCTATCTCGGCCTTTGATTTTCAATCATTTGGCACGTGTGAATCATGTCTCATTGGTAAGATGACTCGAATTTCCTTCAAAGGTGTTGGAATGCGCGCTGCTGACCTATTAGGACTCATACATACGGATGTGTGTGGACCTATGTCAATCACCGCACGAGAAGGCTATAGGTATTTTATCACTTTCACGGACGATTTAAGTAGATATGGCTATGTCTACTTAATGAAGCATAAAAGTGAGTCCTTTGAGAAATTCAAAGAATACCAGAATCGGGTACAGAACAACCTGGGTAGAAAGATTAAAACACTACGATCAGACCGTGGTGGCGAGTATCTTTCACACGAGTTTGATCAACACCTTAAGGATCAGGGATTGCCTTACGCTTAACTCCACCTAGAACACCTCAATTGAATGGTGTGTCCGAACGGAGAAATCGAACACTACTTGATATGGTTCGATCCATGATGAGTCACACCGTATTGCCTGATTCATTGTGGGGTTATGCTCTTCTCGTCACCGCTCTAATACTTAACCGAAGTCCGTCTAAAGCTGTTGACAAGACTCCATATGAACTATGGAAGGGAACGGTCCCCAACTTGTCCTTTATACGGGTTTGGGGCTGCGAGGCTTATGTCAAGTGGAGACATGAGGATAAGCTCGGCCCGCGATCGGTCAAGACATACTTTATAGGTTATCCTAAAGGAACATTTGGTCATTACTTCTATTCGCCAACCGAACAACGTGTATTTGTTGCGGCTAGTGCGACATTCTTAGAGAAGGAGTTTCTCGAGAACGCGAAGAGTAATAGAACCTTCAAGCTGTCGGAGATTCCAGAACCAAATGCCGAGCAACTATTGGAGGAACCAGTTCCTTCAATCCCGGCTGCGGTTAGTATTCCTGAGGAACCTAGGAGGTCGGGAAGAGTCTTTATTCCTCCGGACAGATACATTGGTATGGTCGAGGAACATAACATAGATGACATTCTGCTCTTAACGAGTAGTGAACCCGCAACCTATAAAGGTGCCATGACTAGTACCGACTCAAAGCTATGGCTTGAGGCCATGCAATCCGAGATGGACTCCATGTATGAGAACAACGTATGGGATCTTGTTGACTTGCCTGCTAAGGTTCGTCCCCTTCAATGCAAATGGCTTTACAAGATAAAGCATTATGTGGAAGGTCAACAAGATATCTATAAAGCACGACTAGTTGCTAAAGGTTTCACCCAAGTGCCAGGTTTGCACTACGATGAAATTTTTGCACCCGTAGTTTCTGCAACCTCAAGCAACAAACCGTAAACGGCGCCACCTTGGTCCAGGACCGCGGGCGCCACAAAGGGAGGAGGTGGTATGAAAGTAGCCGGTAGGTTCGGCTGAGTCTGTATCTGGTCAGTGGGAGTGGGAGTAGGAGTGGTAGTAGTAGTGGGAGTAGGGGTCGGAGCGGGAGTAGCCGTGGAAGGCTGGGTGCTCCCTGAAGGTGTAGACCCCTCTCCGGTCTCAAGACGCCGCTTCTTGGCGGCGTGTGCAGTGGGAGGTGGTCGGCGTGGAAGGTGAAGGTCAGGCAGTGGTGGCAGGCGGGCGCCGCTAGCAACAGTAGAAAGGGGCTCTAGACGGGGGAGAGTCTCACAAGGTAAGCCAACACACAGGAAGCCGTCAATCTTCCATGTATGGTAGTCTGGGGTCAGCCAATGCTGAGAAAGCATGGCATCCAGACTCAGTAGCCTCTCTCCCTGGAGGTACTACAAGTCACGAGGCCAAACGGGGATGAGAGAACGGGCAAGAATGGTGGCTATGCCACCGCAGGCAATGGTTCCCGTCTCCTTCTTCCCCTGGCTCTGAAGGTACTTGGCGGTCAAGTAAGCTATGTTGAGGGTAAAAGGACCCTCACAGTCGATGTTCAGGTAACCGCCCAGGATGGAGAGCTCGGTTTTTGTAATGTTGTTCGGCTCCGTTCGGCCAAAAATAGTGCTCCCCATCAATCTAAGAAAACAACGGACAGCGGGGAGGTGGACCTGTTGGAGCTTTCGCTCCTGAAAAGTGGTGTGGGCCAGGGTCCTCCAAAGCTGACGGAAGACCCTCCTAGGGGCGGCAATCGCGCCCGTAGAGGTAAGGCCAAGTAACCTACCAAACTCCCCTAAGGTCATCGGAAAGGTCCGGTTAAACAACCGGAAGGACACTGAAGAACTAGAGGGGTCAGCATCGTGTGCCCCTGAGGAGAAGGTAAAGGAGCTGAGAAACTCGAGGCTCAGCTCCAGAAAAGTGCGGCCGCTCATAGTGATGAGCCCGGCCATCCCCGTGCCCCGTAGTAAGTGACAAACCGACTCGTAAATGCCGAGTCTCACAAGTGCCGATTTCTCTAGAAATCGGGAAGGAACATGCACACATCCTAGCAGGTCATAAAATTTCTTACGATGTAAAGCGTTAACAAAATGTACCTGCGGGTAGTCTGGGTGAGGGTCGAGGGAGGTGTCCCCTCGGACCGTGACTGTGCCAGAAGTAGAAGCAGCAGCTGAAGCAGAAGCAGTAGAAGTAGAGGTGGCTGCGGCTGGCGCAGAACAAGACTGTCTACGACCCTGGCCTCTGGAACCCGAAGTATTAGCCCGTGCAGTGACGGAGTGAGGGACCAGGGCTGCTCTGAAAGCAGCTGCGGCTGCTGGCGAGTCCACCACAGGAGTAAAAGTAGTGGCTGGTGTAGGAGTAGTGGCTGCTATGGCCACCACTGAAGACGAACTAGCAACAGTGCTAGTAGTGGTGGTGACCGTAGAGGAAGTGGCAGCTTGAACTGAGCTAGCAGCAGAGCTAGCTGGAGCAAAAACTGTACCTGCAGCTGAAACTACGAACACTGGGGCTGCAGTAGTGACTAAAGCGAAGGCGGTGGCAACAGCAGGGGCCACCGTCTCACTCAAGGACGGGCTAGAAGTGGAGCTGGTAGAAGGCAAAGAGGTAGACTCCATCCTGTAAACATAGGGCAGGGGGTATGATAAGAAAAATAGTGGCTAACAGAGGCTAAACAGCAAGAACCAAGTAGTTAAACCTAGAAAAGTCCCCTACAGTCGAAAATTTTCGACCTTCAGCACATAATTCCCAACAATCCTCCAAAATTTCGAATTTCAGTATGCAAACAGCGATAGGGAACGGGATAGCAGGTAACGACAGTAGCAAGTAAGCAACAACTGAGGTTAATTAAGGCAAGGCAGCATATGAACCCGTCTGACAGTCGAAAAATTCGACTTAAACAGCCATAATCGCAAATTTTGTGTAAAGGTCCAAATTAAGCATGTTTAAGCATCGACAGGGGTGTGATATCATTCAACAATCAGCAGCAATTTCGCAACAATGATGCTAACTAGACAAATTACAGCAACAGTAACCAAAATGACAGTCGAAATTTTCGACTGTCCTGAACGCATATCGCAAAAATCATGTAAAATTCGAAAAAGACATGCAACAAACAGCGAGGAAGTGGGATTGATCATCAAGCAAGAAAGATACGGGTAGGCAATAACAAATTAAGTCGAAAAATTCGACTAAACAGAATTTCAAACCCTAGAACAATTTACCTCATAAAATTTGAAAATAATCGAAATTAAAAAGCAATGAGGGAGTAGAAATCACTTACTTGATGATATAAATCCTACAAATGCAATTAATCTTCAAATAAACAAGCAAAAGAGGCGATTTTTTGAGCTAAAAACCGTAAGCCGTAATCCCTTTTTAGAACCATGAAAACGAGCACAATCAAGGGGGAAATTAAGGGGCTTTGAAAGATTAATAAGCAAGAAACAATTTGTAGGAGGCGGATTTGGTAATTAGGCAAGAAAAATGGGGATTTGGGGATGAATTTATCGCAAGAGGGATGAGGGACGAAAGAAATTAGGGGAAAATGAAATATGAAACCAAAAATAAGAAGTTTAAAGTAAAACTCCCTGCGTCCTGTGCATTTTCACTCGATCGAGTGGTTTTAAACCACTCGATCGAGGACTTTGATGATCCAGTTGCTCGATCGAGTAGAATTCTACTCGATCGAGAAGTCCCCTTTATTGCTTTACTCGATCGACTGGAAAAAAACATTCGGTCGACCAATTTTTCACTCGATCGAGCTCGTTTCTCGCGTAAGCTCTTGAATTTCGTCTATTCTTCCCTCGGAATGCGTAAAACTTCCCCAAACCTGCATAAAAACACGCACAAGAACATCCCAAAATACCAAATACGCATAAGAACAGTCTATAGTCTTAATTCTAAGCTAAAAACAGTCTAAAAGCTAATTGTCCTAATAAAAGCATAAAACAAATTCAACATAAAATTCAAAAATTATTTATTACAAGGTGTTACACGGGGCATTTCCCCGCTCAATTCCCATTGCAATTCAGTAGCCCCTTGGTGGGCTCCTGACTGGAGGACATCATCTCAGCAGCGTTGATTGTCCTCTTCAACTTCCATGAGCATGAATTATCATTTGAGACGGTAGGAGGGGAATAGTTCACATCCACATAAGCACGAACTTTCCTCATCCTTGCTCCTCTATCACCGTCTTTAGCATCCTCACTTCCAGTTTGATTGACATTGATCGCACCATGTCCCTTAACAGCTCCTTCATTGCTTTCATCTGTACCTGCAGCAAGGAAAACAGACGAACTTTCCTCCTTTTTGCTCTCAGTTTGAGGCGGAGGGGTAACAATTGCAGCACAATACTCCAAATTTTCAACTGGAGTGTCAATAATAGGATCAATAGAAGAGAGAGCATTGCAAGGCTGAGCTTGCATGGGAGCCTTTCGGGACTTAGACTGCTGAAAAATCAGCTCCTCATCCCCTACCTGAAAGGTCAAAGTCTTCCCCCCGACGTCGATAACTGCACGGGCAGTAGACAAAAATGGTCTTCCTAAAATGATAGGGGTGTGTGCATCTTCGGGGATGTCTAAAACAACGAAATCAACGGGAATAAAGAACCTCCCGATCCTCACAGGTACGTCTTCTACTATACCTAGTGGCCGTGATATACTACGGTCGGGCATCTGGACTGTCATGTTGGTGCAACTCAGCTTTGTCAAACCAAGTCTCTTAGCCAGAGACAGCGGTAAGACACTCACGCTAGCGCCTAGATCGCATAGCGCGTTATCAATCAAAAGGGTACCTATATGTCATGGAATTGAAAAACTACCCGGGTCTGACTCCTTAGGAGGTAACTTATTTTGAAATAGGGCTGACCCCACCTCAGTCAAAGCTATCGTCTCACTATCATTAATATTCCTCTTACGCGATAAAATTTCTTTCATAAACTTAAGATAAAGAGGGTACCTTTGTCAGTAACTCGGTGAACGGCACAGTGACTTCCAAGCTTTTCAGAAGTTCAACAAATTTGCCGAATTGTTGATTGGCCTTAGAATTCTGCAGACGCCTCGGGAAGGGAACCGTGATAGGTATCTCGAGTCCCTTGTTTCTCTCTTCCAATGTATCTTCCGGAGCAAATTCTGTATCCTTTGGACACTTCTTACCTCTCGAACGAGGTCTTTCCGGTGATTTATCGCTTAAACGAGCACTAGCAGGCTCTCGAATAAGCTTCCCGTCATCAAAACTACTCGATCGACCAATATACCCATTCGATCGAGTAGAATATTCAATAATATCACTCGATCGAGTGAAATTTTCACTCGATCGAGCAACTCCATTTTGCTCTTCACTCGATCGAGTAGAAAAACTACTCGATCGACTAGTGCCATTTTCTTGTTTACTCGATCGAGTGGAAAAACCACTCGATCGAGCACTTTCTTGCCCAAATCTGCTCGATCGGCCACCTGAAACCAGTCGATCGAGCACTTGCTTTGCCGTGAGCTCACTTTCTTCGACAGAACACTGTTCATCATCAGTTACAGCTCTCCTCGGGTCTGATTTTTTTATTTCCGGTCCCTCATAAGAACGACCGCTTCTCAGATTTATCAAGTTTACCGTCTCGTGTGGATTCTTCTCATTTTGAGTCGGTAATTGACCCTGCTTTCTTGAGGATTGATTCATGGCTAGTTGGGCAACTTGAGTTTCAAGTGCCTTTATGGACGCATCTTTCTGTTGATCACTCAGCTGAAACTGTTTTGTAAAAGCTTTCAACATGGACTTAAGCTCACCAATTTCACTCACCCCACCGGAAGATGATGCACCGTGATTAGAAGGAGTAAAAGAAGGGGGCTTCTGAAAGCCTTGTTGATTCTTATGTGGAGGAACATAAGGTTGCTGCTGGTGCGGAGGAGGTGTAGGATTGAGCACATTTTGACTAGTCCATCTCAAATTGGGATGGACTGCCCCTTGATTATTGTAATAGGAACCTCCTCCTTGCCTATATTGTTGAAAGGCAAGGACTTGTTCCTTCTCTACGAGACAGCCAACAGCAGTGTGGCCATCATTACTCCCACATCTCTCACATGTGACAGTCTCTCCTCTAGTAAGAACATGGACCGTCTGAGGCTCCCCAGCAGCTTGTAACTCCAACTTGTCAAATCTAGCATTCATGGCTTCCAACTGAGCCATAACCTGCTTATCAACTGCATGAACTATTCTAATCCCATCCCTCGGGTTTCCATACTCAGCACTGTGATTAGCCATCTATTCGATAAGGGACCATCCCTTATCATCATCAGTATTCTCCTGGAATCTCCCACTAGATGTCGCATCAAGTATGGCTCTGTGGTCGTCATACAGCCCATTGTAGAACTGATTAGCTAGAAATCATGGGTCAAAACCATGGTGAGGAATAGACCTCACCAACTTCTTGAATCGTGACCACGCCTCATAGAAACTTTCATCGGGAGCCTGTCTGAAACTGGTAATCTTGGCCCTCAGCAGATTGGTGCGTTGTGGAGGGAAATATCTCTTGTAAAATGCAAGAACAAGAGACTCCCAATCTGTAACCCCAGCAGATGTGCGGTCCAAGTCAGTCAACCACTCCCTGGCTGAATCAGCTAAGGAGAAGGGAAATAGAACCTCCTTGATCTTATCTTGAGTTACCCCCTTAGTGGCGGGGATAGTAGAACAGTAATCGGTAAAGGTCTCCATATGCTTCCTCGGATCTTCACCTGCCACACCTCTATAAATATTTCTCTCCACCAGATTGATATAAGAAGGACTAGTGTCGAATGTATTCCCATCCTCAGTCTGGAGATTGAAACCTTTCGGAATAGAGGATGCTTTAGGCACTGAATGACTAGAAAGTTTTGGCATCTTTACTGTAGAAATCGGACTGTCTTCGAAAAGAGAGTGATGTAGCTCTGGCTCGAAAGTACTCAAGTCTTCCTTTCGTGATTTTCTCTACAGACGGAGTCTATGTCTGAATAATCTCTCTGGCTCTGAATCAGCTGAAACTAATTCAAACCTGTCTGACCTGGGCATAAACAACACTGAAGAAAATAATAAGAACGACCTCAAGGAATAGAGATTCCCTGAGACGGATAAAATAAACGAAACAAAAAACAGATAGGGCAATTGCCTCCCCGGCAACGGCGCCAAAATTTGACACGTCTACCTGTCAAAAATAAAACTAACTAAACTAACTAGATAGCTAGGGAAGTCAGGTCGATCTCCACAGGGAGGCAAGATATCTGTAGAAGTCCGTCTATTTGGTCACAAATGGGGGGGGGGGGTTGTTTGAATTGTTATCTAAACTACGAGTTTTGAGGGAAAGAGAAATAAAGAGCAAGAGCGATAAAGGCAAGAATTAAGGATAAAACTATCAGATAGAGAGGGACATGTCAGGATTTCGGTTCACTACGGTAGTCCAGTGACTCAGGTGTAAATGACTCAGACGAATTAATGTAAGACGGAAGTTGAAAGGTCCTTTCGGTCCACTTTCTATCCTAAAATACCACTAACTTAACTTTCATTCTCATCAGGGTAGTCTACTGTTCATAACAGGCCTATTTAGTCCAATCTTTCGATCTAGGATTAATTTTAGCCAGATTAAAGGATAACTCAGAAGTGTGCACTCAACTAAGTCGATAAAATATAATTAAATTGCTATGGTGACAGAGTCTTGTAATTAATTCATCTAATTCATTTACTACATCGCCACATTCCTACCGCAGATCCCCTAATCCCAACATGAAAGGGATTTAGCTACTCATGTCAATAATTAAACTAATAGCAGATAAATTCCCACCAGTAAACATTATGAAATAACAATAAAATTGCATAAAAGAGAAATTAGGGCAGAAGAATAATCGAAATAGAACAAATGATTAAAGCAACAAATGATTAACTATTATTAAGGGAAGAGAAAGGAATTACAATCAAGCGAATCCGGCGTAAAGAACACAAAATCCGAGTGAAAACAATCTGAGAGCAAGGTTACAGTGAAGAGAAAAGCAACGTAACAAAGTTTACAGTAGAAAGTTTTGATAACGAAAAGATAGATCCTAATGACATAGTAAAGCGTGCTTAAATAGCAAAGTAATTAAGTTTAGCGAAATAAACACTCACACGGGCTGTTTAGAAGCCCATAACAGCAAAACCACTCGATCGAGTGGATTAAAACCACTCGATCGAGCAAAACCTCAACAGCCTTTACTCGATCGAGTAGAAAGTTACTCGATCGAGTAACTCATCTTTCTGCAGCTAAGGATCGAGTAGAATTCTAATCGATCGACCACCTTGGGACGT
The DNA here is from genome assembly GCF_048544455.1 of Silene latifolia. Taxonomy (NCBI): domain Eukaryota; kingdom Viridiplantae; phylum Streptophyta; class Magnoliopsida; order Caryophyllales; family Caryophyllaceae; genus Silene; species Silene latifolia. The sequence continues at coordinate 475,738,240 of NC_133538.1, read as the reverse complement.
AAAAACCACTCGATCGAGTGGTAAAACTTCTCGATCGAGTCCTTTAACTTCCAATCAGCTCAAGTTCGCGCCTGAATGCCTCGTAATTCGTGCCAACACGCTTCCCAACGCAGTATCTCACTCTGGAAAAATCCCGTCTCCTCTAAATGTATGCGAAAAGGACGAAAAAGAGTACGATTCCACTACTTTCGCGTTCATTTCTACAAAATGGACAAAACGAACCAAAGTAGCCAATTCGGGGCAAAATACTATAAAAACAGTATAAAAATGCATTGAAATACGTGCTGAAATAGGCTAAAAAGACTATATAAAAAGCACGTATCAAAAGATATGCACCAAAAATTAAAGGAAAAATTTTATCGCACGGCAATTAGGCCTGCCTTACTTTACGGTTCCGAGTGTTGGGCCGTGAAACATTGTCACGTTCAAAAGATGAGTGTGGCGGAGATGCGTATGTTGAGGTGGATGTGCGGACATACAAGGAAAGATCGATTAAGGAATGAGGTGATTAGGGAAAAGGTAAAAGTGGTGCCAATAGAGGACAAGTTGATGGAAAACCGACTAAGATGGTTTGACCATGTGAGAAGGAGACCTATGGACGCAGCAGTTAGGAGGCTGGAGACTTGGAGAACAGAAAAAGTCCCTAGAGGTAGAGGAAGACCGAGACAGACATGGTTGAGAGTGATAGAGCACGATATGAGACTTATGGGGCTTGAGGAGAGTATGGTGATGGAGAGGGCACAATAGAGGGAAAGGATACATGTGTATTTTTAGTATTTGATGTTTTTTTTTTGACATATTTAGTGTTTTTATTTAATTTTAAAAAATTAAATTATTTGTTCTTCTCTCCTTTATTACACCTTTTTACCAACCACTTTCTTATATATTTTACGTGGTTTACTTTTAAGGCATTCCGGATCCTTAATTCTATTTCGGTTTTCAAAACCGTTTTAACCCTTTCTCTCGATTTAAATTTTAAATTTTTATAAAAGAAATCTGGAATTCGATTTTAAAACTTCTAAGTTTACCTTAACTTTACATTACATTTTCGCTCTCCCTTTTGTTTTTCATTTTCCCTTTTCTATTCGCATTTTGAGGTTTGTGTTCACCCATGGACGGTTCTAATGGATGATTCATGTCAGCCGACCCCAAATCATTTTGGGATTAAGGTTCTGATATTGTTGTTGTTGTTGTTGTTGTTGTTGTTGTTGTTGTTGTTGTTGTTGTTGTATCATTCTTTCAGTTAGTTTTATTTATTGTCAATGAAATTGTCTTATTTTTTTTAATATCTAACGTTGTTATTTAAAAAAAATTATTCCCTAGTGTATGAAATATAACTAAAATACTCATCATATTAGAGTAGTTATTAGTTAATTAAAACATTTAGAAAACTACAAAATTAGCTTATTTAGAGTAAATAATAATAGAAAAAGTAAGAGAGAGGTTTTGGTGGGGTAGAGAATGTGGAAAATGATTCGAAATGTTGGAAAGTGGAAAATGGAAAATGATTGGGTTTGTGACCTAAGTCGTGACTTTCTACTTGGAAGAGTGAAAGTTGGTCAAGATTAATAAGGTGAGATTAAGAGTAAAAATGGGTCGCGATCTAATTAGCGAAACCCTTAGGGATGGTTTAATAGCAATTAAACAATCAATAAATAAATGTTGATGGCATATTTTTAGAACCACCTCTCAAACTCAAAGTCATCATGTGCATCTTATGTCACCGAACAACAAAGTAATAGACGAAAGTTTGGTCAAGTTGTATCCGAAAGGTATGTAAAAATGGATTTTTCCTCTATATTATATGGCCATACCTTAATTATATATGGATCAATGATATAAATATTAAAAAATCACAAATTATCATTTGTGACGTCAGATATCCGTCACAAGCTTGTGACGGGTACCGTTTTCTCTCACAAAATGCCATTGAGAGGTGAGTGGAAAGCACATGGGGTGCTCCACCTTGTCCCCTCTCCCTTTTTGTGAGAGGTTACAAGCTTGTGACGGGAGTAACCCGTCACAATCAAGACTAGCTGTTGTTAAATATTCTTTTATTCATTGAAACAATGAAATAAAATTTAACGAAACATGAAGATACATAACAAATTTAGATTACACAACTACATAGGGAAAAATGTGTTCTTTATTTTGTTTTCTTGATACGAGGGCTTCATCAACCCAAGATATAATATCAAATAACAAAAATACAGAAAAATGAGGCTCACAACTTAGAACGAGGGTGACCAGCGGTGGTATCTATAACGTGACAGAAAAATCTAGCAGGAGGAACCGAAAGATGAGAGTAAAAAATGGCAGCTAAACTGGTAATAAGCTTCTTCTTGACCATGGAGTTGATGCCACCCATTGATATCAACTGTGCAAAAATGGCCGGGTCTTTACTTCCTGTGAATGATATGGGTACGGATCCATTTAACACCACCATCACCAACTGCAGTAACCAACAATTTATACTCTTTAATATTCACGTGTTTATTTTCTAATACTGCATCCAAACAATGTACTATTACACTATTGGGCCTTTAAAATTGCGACAAAGAAAGGGACATATAGCAAAGGTACTATTATTGGCCAATCGATAGGTTTCCTACTCGAATTTTGTTGCCAGAATCGATTGCAGTTGTCAATTAAGTAAATTAACGACAAAATATACTATGTACTCGTAAAAAGAAGAGTGAGATTTGAATTTGCAAATCAATACGCCGGAGTACCTTACAAGACGCAGTACAGTGTAACAATTTTGTACTCTAATAACTTATGCATCTTAATTATATACGGAGTATGCTATTATCAGATGACTTACATAAATAACGAAAAAATTAGCATACAACTTTAATGTACGTTATATTCCCTTTTATTCAGCCTATAATTCCTCTTTTATTATAGGGATATTTTACATGGTAACACTTTTAAAACATACATGGTGCCCCTAATTATTGTCATTATCACTAAGTGTACCCCTAAACTTTATTTTCCGTCAATTAAACTCAGTTTTAGGCGTTAAGTGATTATTTGGACACGTAACCAAGATTGTCATTTATCATCTCATGACATAAGGACTCTAATAGGCTCAATATCTATCTTTAGACGTGATAATTTGGCTAGGAATCAATAAATTTTCGGTCAAAATTTTTTTAGCCCATATACATCAATAAAATATTAGGATCAAGATGGATATTGAGCCTAATAGAGTCCTTATGTCACGGGATAATAAACTACAAGTTTGGTTACGCGTCAAAGTCATTACCTAACGCCTAAAACTGCGTTTAATTGATGGAAAATAAAGTTTAGGGGTACACTTAGTGATAATGATAACAATTAAGGGTACCATGTATGTTTTAAAAAGTGTAGGGATATATACTATGTAGAAAGTCAAAAAATTAAGGAATACCATGTATAATATCGCTTTATTATAATATACCTCACACATCAATACTATATATTAAATCCAGAAAACAAGCGACTTCAATATAATTAAATAAATTTATACAAATTAATTATACTATATAGTTTTAAATCACTAGCACCGTGTGATGGACCCGATTAAGGGATCTCAATGCAAATATTATTATATAGTTTGGGTTAAAATTAAATTATATAGAAGCTTGGTAATTTTACTAAACATTTGTAAGAGATTAAAACATGGTTAATTTCCTTAAAATAAAATAATTTATTAAGATGGTAAATTTTCATAAAATAAAATAATTAATTAAGATGGTCAATTTCAAAGAGATTAAAAGAAAGAAGATGTCTGGTAAATTTTCCTCGATATTTATAGAAGACTAGAAGATGATCAATTTCCTTAAAATAAAATAATTAATTAGTATAAACATGTACACTTATGTTATTAATTATTATCATCATAAAATTATATATTAAATTTAAAATTTATGCAATTTTATGCAATTTTATAGTTTATTAGATGTATAGAGATGTTAATTATTTAACATAAAAAAATATAATATAAGTAGGTTATAAATAATTCAAGTTAGATTCCATAATATATAATATTGCATAATTCTTTCTATTTGATTTAATGCATATATGTAATATATTTATATAAATATATAATCCTTTTAAAATTGTATGCCTAAGTAAGTAAAAGTAATTTCATCAGTAAAGAAAAGAATCGTAGTAACATTAGATATAGTTATATGATAGTAATCACTCATTTGAATAGTAAAAGTAACAATATTATCAGCGAGATTAGTGAAAATGGTAGAAACAACAACGGGAGTAGTGAAATAATCAATATTAATGCGGCAATAGTGAAAGTAACAATAGTTACGGCGGGAGTAGTGAAATTATCAATATTAATGCGGCAGTAGTAACAGTAACAATAATTACGGCGGAAGTAGTGAAAGTAGCAATGATTACGGGCAAGTAATGAAATGTTATTACTATTGTTTCATTAGTAAGAATCCCCTATTTACTAAATGAATAGGTGAACTCCAAAATTTTCCCTCCAAAAAGCATCTTTATAAATAAGGAAACTATTGATAATTTAATTGTATTCACTAAATAAGGTAATTAATTTAATTGTATTCACTAAACTTGACTCATGCTATGTATAAACAAAAGTATAAATCGTTTTGATTACTTTCATGACAAAAACAAATGAAAGAATTAATAAATTGGAATTATTAATTTTGTGGTATAAAAAATAGTTTTTTATAAAATACATTTCAGCACGTTACTTAATTCTCTTTGACTAATTTTCAGTTTTAATTTTTTTTTTCTCGAAAAAATATACAATAACGAGAAAATGAACAATTAATTAGATACCTCATACCACTATTATTTTGCAGTTCAATTTTACTCTGTTTTTTTGAATAATTTACAGTTCAATTTTTTTTCTCATATCAAAATATAATGACATGAAATATGAAAAATTAATGAAGTATTAATTTGACATTATTAAGTAATATAAAAGTAAAAACTTTATAAATACCGCGCATTCATTGTGCGGGAGCTAAACTAGTAAAATATTAATAGCGGGAGTAGTGAATTTGTCTGAAAATGTATTTCATCGTAATTTTAGGATATGTCATTGAAAAATATATTAATGATAAATTTAAAGGTTATGCAACTTTAAGTAATTTTATTTAATGAAAAAAAATTAATGGTAATTAAAGGTAGCCCGGTCGAAGTCGGGAACCAATACAAGTATATTAAAAAAAAAAAGAATATTAGGTTGAATAAAAGGGAGCAGTAAATAAATATAGAAACAAAAATTAAATTAATTGAACAGGTCACGTGCTAATCGTAGTCAAGACTCAAGAGCTCAAAGCTTACAAAGCACTAAATAATGCTTTCTTTGATCACTTCTCCCTGCCACTAAATCTGCACATGCACCTGTTTTATTGATAAACTACTCTGAGTAAACACTCTCTCTATTTCTTACTCTTAATTTTTTGTTCATTATCTCTAATACATATTATATATCACAAAATCTCATTTGTGACGGCGATATCCGTCATATAACGGATAACGTTTTCTCTCACAAAATACCCATTAAAAGGTGAGTGGGAAGCATATGAGGGTGCCCTACCTTGTCCCCTCTCCCTTTTTGTGAGAGGTCACAAACTTGTGACGGAATTAGCCCGTTACAAGCAAGACTAGCTGATTATATATTATTTCATTCACCCATCATCATTCATTACTTCTATTTATGACTGTTAGATCGTGTCAAGAAATAATCTAAGCTGTTTAAAATAAATTGAGAGAGGAGGTAATGGAGAGGATCTTAATTGCTAGACTATCAGGAGTGGGCATTAAGGTATTGTTTAAGAAAAAAGACACCACCATAACAAGCTTAATACACTCTCTAAATCATTAAATGTTTCCCTTCGATCAACTTTTTACAATATTTGATACCTCATTTCAATCCTACTTTTTGGATTCATATGTAACATGTAATTGTTACTACTATTTGTTAAAGAAAAATGAAAGGGCGTTATTGGATGACACTAAATTTGGGCGTCACCCTCTTATATGGGGTGGATGAGGACCCCTTCAATTAAAAATGGTTATGCGAGGGTGACACATAATTTGGACGTCACCCGGTGATGGCCTATCACTATCCTTTGTTAAATACTATCATCTCTATAATTTGTCATGGATTTCTTTACTAAAATTGTTGATTTGACTTAGAAAAGTCACATAGAAGTATTATAATTTTTGAACTTTGAAGGATTAAATAAGCAAAACTTTATAGTTACCCCTTTATTATCACGGGCCTCTTTGAAAAAACATTTGAAGCAAGAAGATTACTCAATTTTGTTATCGTGAATACCCCATTTTTGGAAAAGCCATAAGAAACATGTACTTTTTGTAAATAATATAAACAAATTTTCAATTGTGACACACACTTTTCGTCATAGCTTGTAACCTCTCACATGATGCGAGTGGGAGAAAGTTATAACGATTACAACAAACAATTCTTATAGCTTTGATGGTGGCGCGATAGTCAGAACAAACAATGAGATGAGGTGTGCGATGCGGTTGCGGATGTTCTTGCAAATATTCTGCTAAAGATGGTGGATCAAATCTTGGAGATTTTACTTGGAACGATGTTCCTTCTTTTGTTGAAAACCTTTGTAATTTAGACATCTCTTCGTGTAATTTGTTGGAGTATAAATCCACTTGTGAGTCCCACATCGGTGAAAAAGAGAGAGATTGTCTATCTTATAAGGCCTAGGGGTGTTTCTCCCATTGCCAATTGGTTTTGGGAGATAAGAGCATTCTTGGGCTTGTGAGTTAGACTTCTCTCCTCCACCGCGGGTAAGGCCAGACCCGTCTCGTGTTTATTATAATTCGGACTCGATGGGTTGTATTGAGCTCTTCCCTGACCCCCAACCGTGACTCATCTGCTTATGTAAACTCAATTTTTTTAATTTAAGCTCCTATTTTACCAAAAAAAAAAAAACAATTCTTATAAAACAAATACTCCGTAATATAGATATAGATAGTTTAATCTACACAAAAGGCTTAAAGAAGTGTGTCATTCTTAGCTTTCATTGTTTAGGAATAATATCACACAATTATCCCAGGTCAATGTCTTACAATTTCCTAAGTTATTAATTTGTGAAAAAATTCTAGAGAGATGTAAATTCTAGAGAAATAATAGAAGATAATACTACAACCACCACTTTAATAAAAATAATAGAAGATATTATAAAACCCCCCTTTTTTCTGACCCCTTCACCAACCACCATGACCGTTATCATCAACAACCTGATCCACCACATACCACCAACCCAACCACCTCAGGGATCCGTTGCCCCTCCGTCGTCCGCCTCTATTCCCTCTATGCCCAACCTCCTGGGGTCTTCCGATCGCTCTCCGCACGCTGACTCCCCCTCTCCACCTACGCCACCACTCTCTCCACCCACAACTCAAGCCACCTACAAATCTGCCCTCACCAACTCCCTCCTCAACCACCACCCAAACCCCTCGAAACCAAAATTCCCCATTTTTACCCCTGCTCCGGCCAATTCCCAGAAATCAATCGAGCCTTCAATTGAAATTACGCAACAAGTTATCAATTCAATTCGATCTAAGTGGGAGAACTCCCTGATTATCAAACTTACCGGAAAATCCATTGATTCCGGTCACCTTGCTGCCTCCGTCAAACAATTATGGAACTGCAAGCATACCCTGCACCTCATCGGTCTTGGCAAGGGCTTCTATTCCTGCAAACTGGAGTCCGCTGCTGATCTTACCAATATCAAAGAAAATGGACCTTGGTTTGTCCAAGGCCATTACCTCCATGTTCAAGCTTGGACCCCAAATTTTCAACCCTCAACGGCTTCAATTACCTCTATTCCTACCTGGCTCATCCTTCCCGAATTGCCAATCGAGTATCATCGTGTCGATATTTTAAGAGCAATTGGTAATTCTATTGGGGTGTTTATCAAGCACGACCCCAATGGACTCAATAGAAACAATGCGAGATTTGCTCGAATTTCTGTTCACCTCGACCAGTCAAAACCGATCCTTTCTAGAGTTTGGCTGGGTAATTTTTGCCAAGAAGTCAAATTGGGAGACAAACAAATATTTTGTACAAATTGCCATTCTTTTTGCAAGGGCTCATGCTCAGTCAGTCCTGCACCCTCAGCACAAGCTCCGGTCTCAGCTGGTGACAAAGATGCTAAGGTTGCCAAATCTAAGATTGTGAAACCTACTACTGAGTTAGACAATGACTCTTCACTGACATCTCCTGAAAATTGGACTATGGTCCCGTTTTATGATTCTGGTAAGACCAATCGTTCCCTCCCTACCCTACCCTCCTTACCTTTTACAAGTAAACCCTGTCCCCCTTTATCATCTTTATCTGACATTAACCCCACCTCCCCCTTTTCCCTCTTCAAATTTAAACTGGACCACACTTTTGGCCTTCCCTCCCTCTCTACCTTACTAAATCAACCTTTCTTTTCCCAACCAAACCCCCTTTTCCCAGCCTCCCTTAAAAAATCAACTGAACAACAATCCCCTGCTTCTCAAAATGGAACCTCAGCCCGACCAGAACATTGCCCTCCCACCTCCTCCTCTCCGCCTATCTATCCCCTCCTCTTACCTACCTCAAGCACCCCTCTTCCTTTCCCCTCCACCATCCCGCCAACCCATCACCCTCCTCCTTTACCACCAGGACGCAACCCCAAAGGATTACTTCCAACCCCCGCCCCTTACCCTTCTAGAAGTGCCAATCAACGAGACCACCTTCACCCACGAACTTCGCCTCGTCTCGCCTCAAGTATCCGTCCCCAACCTCCGTCAAATCCTCGCAAATCCGTCCAACCCTCCACCTTCCTGTCTAAACCTGTGTCTCATCAACACCAGGATGCTGTCGAGCTGCCTCCACCCGGCGCACCTTCCCGACCTCTCGGACCTAAAAAATCTGCCCCCTGTCTTGATGTGCTTCATCCGGTGGTTCCTCCAAAAACACCACTTCCTCCACCCGTCCCTAACTGTCCCACCCGAGCTCCAATTCCTGATGGACCCTACTCCCATCTTGCCTCGATTGAGAAGGGTCTATCTATTGAGTTTGACATCCAGGGACCTCCGAGTTGCGAGCTTCTCAAACTCGGTGGTGAACTTCCGAACCGCCATTCCTCTGAAATTGCTGGATGTTTGGATCAGTTGGTCAACGGCACCAAATGCGGGTCACAGAGAGATTTTCATGACTCTGTGCGGGTCGAACTTGCACCCCCTTCCAGCACACCTAAGCCGCGTACCAGGCGTGGTAGAGGCCGTGGGTTTTCCGGGAGCTCAACCTGAGCTATCTGACTTGTTTTCTTCCCCTCGGAACATGAATATCCTCTATTGGAATTGTCGAGGCATTGCTAGACCCTCCTTCCGCACCCATCTCTCCTACCTCATCAATGCCCACAACCCTACCATTGTTATCCTTTCTGAGACAAGAGTCAGGTCCCCAAATTCTCTCATCATCGTGCGGAAGCTTCCGTTCGACTCCTTCGAGGTTCTGGACCCGGTGGGTTTCACTGGCGGTATTATCATCCTCTGGAATGCTTGCAAGGCAACGGTTTCCCTTCTCAACAAGCATGAACAATTAATCAATGTGGTGGTTCAGGTACCTCTTTCTCCCCTCTGTTTTCTTCTTTCTGCTGTTTACGCTAGCCCGAAATTTCGCATCCGCCGTGGCCTTTGGACTGACCTGGTTAACTTAGCTGATAATCACAATTTCCCGTGGGTCTGCGTCGGTGATTTTAATGAAGTTACATGCTCTAATGAGAAACTGGGGGGTCGGGGCATTAGACAAAACAGAGTTGACTTGTTTACCTCGGCCCTTGACGCTTGTGACCTTATTGACATCGGGTTTTCTGGACCTAAGTTCACTTGGACCAATAGACGTCGTACGAATCCCATCTTGGAAAGACTTGACCGGGTTTGGGTGAACCAGTTATGGCTTAACCATTACCCCAATTCTCATAATTATCACTTGACCCGCCTCTCTTCCGACCATTGTCCCATCATTCTCAAAACCTCCCTTCCCCCCCACCCTGTTGTTAAGCCCTTTAAGTTCGAAAACTTCTGGTTATGTGAGCCCTCCTTTTTCCCTCTCGTCTCCTCTACCTGGCCCTCCCTTAGTGGTTTCCCTCCGACCAAAATCTCTAGCCTTAGCCTTACCCTTCGTGGATCGGGCCCCGTGACTTTTAGCGACCTCCCTAAAAAGCGGGCCCACCTCTCCTCTCGCCTCCTTGGGGTTCAAAAGGAACTCTGCTCCCACCCAAATTTCAGCTTTCTCCTTGACCTTAATGAGTCCCTCTCTAGTGACCTGAGCCGCGTCCTTGATTTTGAACACCTCTTCTGGCTTGATAGAGCTCGCATAAATTGGCTCACGGATGGCGACCGGAACACTTCCTTCTTCCAAAAATCGGTTACCCTCCGTATGAGCTTCAACCGCATTCTCTCACGACCAATGATGTGGGCGCGGTCATCTCTGGCCATGATGCCCTTAACTCCCACATTACTCACCATTTCACCACCCTTTTCACTTCCTCGGGAAAGAGGTTGTCCATCTTACACCTCCCACCCAGGGCCCACCCGTGGGGACCTCCTTTTCCATGTCTTTCCTGATTCCTTCTAGTGAGGAAATCCATTGCGCTCTCTTCTCCCTTGGTTCTAACAAGGCCCCTGGACCTGATGGTTTCCATGCGGGTTTCTTTAAACGTTCTTTGGGATATTCTCAAGCCTCGACTTTATTCCTTCATCGAAACATTTTCTTAACTAAAACTGTTCCCCTATCTATCAATAAAACTTCTATCTCCCTCATCCCAAAAATCCCTTCACCTCAAACTATCTCCAATTTTCGACCCATTAGCCTTTGTAACACCACCTACAAAATCGTTACAAAAATCATTGTCAACCGTCTCAAGCCCTCATGCACACCTTAATCTCCCCCAACCAGGAAGCTCCATTCCGGTGAGAGGTACCGACACCAACTTTATCATTACTTCGAGATTCTCCATTCTATGCATTTCTCCAAGAGTAAACCTACTGGTTTGCTCTTAAACTCGATCTTGAAAAGGCCTTTGATATACTTGAATGGGACTTTATCGGATCTGCCTTTTTTCGCGGTCAACATTGACCCCGACACTATCTCCCTTATTATGAGCTGCATCTCCACGACATCCGCCCATGTCACTCTAAATGGCTCTTCCCTCGATAGTTTCCTCCCTTCCCGGGGAATTCGCCAGGGCGACCCCCTCTCCCCCTACCTCTTCATCATCTGCATGGAAGCCCTTTCCCGCCTCATTCATCTCTCCTGCTCTGAGAATGAGTGGACCCCTTACCCGCTTGGGAAAGGGGGTGCCTCTTTTTCCCACCTCCTCTTTGCTGACGATATCCTTGTCTTCGGTAGGGCCTCAGAGAGAAACCTCTGTGCCCTCCAAGACACTATCCTCTCCTTTTGCACCACCTCGGGGCAAAAAATCAACTGCCTCAAGAGCAAAATCATCTTCTCCAGACACACCCCTCCTTCTGATATCTCCCTCTTCGAAGAGGCCCTTGGCATTAAGAAAACCAATAACCTTGGCACCTACCTAGGCTTCCCCCTCCTGGGAAAAAAACCTAAGAAGGCTGACCTCCACTTTATCATTGATAACATCCAATCGAAGTTAGCTACCTGGAAATCCCGTTTTCTCTCCCGTGCTGGCAGAATCTGCCTCATTAAATCCACTCTCAATGCTTTACCCTGCCATGCAATGCAATGCATCCGCCTTCCCACCTCCATCCTCAATAACATTGACAAAATCACCCGCAGCTTTCTCTGGTCCAGTCAAGCTTCTAAGAAACTTCACCTTGCCAATTGGGATCTTGTTACTCGCCCCCTCTCTCTGGGAGGCCTCGGTATCAAGGCCGCCAAACCCTTAAACGACACTCTCTCCACTAAGCTTAGCTGGAAAATCCTCCTTGATAAATCCTCCCTCGCTGCCAAAGCTCTCCGTAGTAAATATCTCACCCCCGTTCCTCGGTCTTTCTCCTACGGCTCACACATTTGGAAAAATGTGGGTGTTGGATGGAATCTTCTCAAAAACCACTTGTCTTGGTCCATTGGTGACGGCTCTTCCATTGGGCTTTGGGATGACCCTTGGTTATGCCCCGGGCCCCTCAGAGCCATCATCTCTGGACCCTTAAACCTCCCTTCCTCTACCGCGAAGCTGAGCTCCATCATCTCTAACGGATCCTGGTCCCTTGACTCTCTTGACTTTGTCCTCCCTGATCACATTGCCCTTCATATCCTTTCCCTCCCCATTCCCTCCTCTCCTAGGCCGGACCTTCTCACCACCTCCCTTGCCCCCAAAGGTAAATTCTCTCTTCTTGAAACCTATCTCGTCCCTTTCTAGCCCTCTCATCCCCCCTACCCCTCCTCTTAGCTCTCTCCCCCCCGACCTGTCTTGGCTTTGGGACCTCCATACCCAACCCAAGATTAAAGTTTTTATCTGGCTTGTTTGGTGGAACAAGCTTCCCCACAAGGTTTCCCTCTTTGCTAGAAACATCCTTCCGAGCCCGTCTTGTTCCACTGTGTCACGTCCTCCATCCCCGAGACCTCCCTCCATGTCCTCCGCGATCGTAGCCTTGCCCGGACACCTGGACTTCCCTTGATGTCCACCCTTCTTTCTTTACATCGAACCTTCACCGGTGGATCTTCGAGAACTGCAATTCTCCCTCTCCTAGCCGGAACACACTCTTCACCTTTTCTATCCGGCGCCTTTGGCTTAGGCGCTGCGACCGACATTTTCTCCTCCTCCTCTCTCGAACTCTCCCCCTTTTTTCCTCCATTATCTCTCAATCCACTACGGACCCTTGCCAATGCCCGCTCTCCTACCACCTCCCCGTGTGCAGTACCATCCCACTTGATGCCTTTAGCTATCCCGTTAGGTGGGCCCTTCCGCCGCTTGGTTGGCTTAAAGCCAACGTTGACACGCTCTCTCTCCCTCTTCTTGTTTAGCCGATTCGGGGTGTGTCATTAGAGATTGTCATGGGTCTTGGGTTCTTGGTTGGTCTACCCGGTTCCCTGGTACTTGCCCTTTCCTTAGTGAGGTCCGTGCTATCCGTGATGGGATTCTACGTACTAGTGTCCTTGGGGACAATGTTCTGATTGCCTCTGATTGTCTTGATGCCGTTAGTGCCATCCTCCGTCCTATTGATCCGTGTGGTCCCTTTGCTAATATTATTCTTGAGTGTAGGGCCCTCTTGCAGGACTCTCCCCATTTGAAGCTGGTGTTTGAGAAGAGAACGGCCAACCGTGTGGCGGATGCTCTTGCTCATTACTCCGTCCATGATGTTAGCCCCGCACTAGGTTGTTTTGAGTGGGCATTTGCCCCTCCTTTTGTTGTTGATCTTTGTACTACAGACTTTGTTTTGGCCTGCGCGCCTCTCTCCCCCGACCCGCCCCCTTGATGTAACCTAACTCTTTTTTATTTATTTATCTATGTTCTTTCCTTCCAAAAAAAAAAAAAATGTCTTACAATTTCCTTAAATTCCTTTGTCAAGGATTTAACTCTAACCCCATCACAATTTTTTTCCCCAAAAATCCAAATAGTCTAAGAAATGACAAAATTTTTACACGTCCATTTATTTAAAATAGTATTTGACTCATTTTATACATACGATGAATTAAAAAATAGTCATTTTAAACGAGATATTGTATTTCTTTTCTATCAAGACCGTGTCTGTCTTGTGATCAACTTAGTACGGACAAACTTAGAGTGGGGATGCATAGTTCAATACAAACGAGAAAATGATGTTACACACGACACATATCTACTCCTAGATAACGCCTTCTGGGCTTCTACTTTCTTCGGACGATAAAAGACAATAATAATTGCTACTAAAAGCTCTCTTCATCATAATATCATCATTAGCATATTCTTTCACATTAGTTTCGACCTAATTCATTTCTTTACCTTTTCCACCTATACTAAATGCATGGGTGCTTTAGGTTTCACACATGAGTGCTTTAGCTTATCTTCGATTCTTCCTTAAGACGACATATCTGTCTTAAGTATAAAACGGATTAAAATACTGCACCTCAAATCGCAAAATCTACTCTACGGTTTATAAAAAGGTAGTGATTTTTGGATAAATAGTGATCATTTTATGTTAAATAGAGACTATGACTATTTTTTATTACTAAAAAATAACTATTTGTTTCAAAGTGGTTAGCATATCATGAATGGACAATGGTCACTATTTACCAGAAAATGGTCATTTTTTGTGGGAAATTACACGGGGTACAACCGTCGTCCCAAGGATTATTGCACCCGAAATAGATAGATGACACAAGAGTTTGTCATTCCCAGATATATTGACCTGTTTCTTATTTAAGAAAAAATACCCAATTGTGAACAAGAATTTGTGTAAATAAATAAGACGGTAATTTAAATTAGGAAAATGTGCAACAAATAAAGAATGGATTATTTACGGAGCATGGTTTGCATAATCTTGTCAACTTCCTATATCACATAAATGGCTGAGTAATAAATTTGATTTAGTTGAGGGTTTGAAAATAGAGTACCAATATTTGAAGATTGGATATTATTAATAGTGTAAGACTGATTTTCTCGCAATTGATGTTAAACACAGGATAAAAGTAAAGACATTGATTGATATTAGTCGTGGATTTTAAAGACCCATCTTAAAGACTTGTGGGTAGCGCCCTATCATTATCGTAAAAATAAATTCGACATAAATTTTTAAGTTTAGGAATAAAGAGATATAGCTTAAAAGTTAGGGAACGTAAGATCGAGTTTCTCAGTATTTCCTCCGAGTTGAAGGCGCTTCAGTCATCGTAATTCGTATTGCTTGTCCTCAAATTGTTGTCGTCAATAACTAAGTTTAAGGATAAAAAGAGCTAGAGAGATTGAGTATACCCAGTAGCTAGGTTAGGTAGCGCACATGATATATACTGTATAATATACTAGTGACGACTGCAATGGTGTAAATAAGAATGAAGGAAATAATAAAGGGTACATACATGTTCAGGACGACCAATAATGGAGGCAATAGCGGAAGTGGCTTCAGTGTTAATAATGTCCACATCAATCCCTTCCAAATCCACGTTGGTGGTTATGTGCAACGCCGGCATTATTTTTCTTCTTCTCTTCTGCTTCTGCTTCTGCTTCGACTTCTTTTTATGAAATGAAATATGTGATATGGGATGCCCTTTATATATCAAAAATTCTCACTCGTAGTCCCGCGGAACAACCTTAAAGTCTATTTTAATATTGACTCGCTTTCTGGGTCCAGTATGGCGGATTATTATTAATGAAATGGTTTTTGGTGTGAAAGGAACTCAAGTTTTGTTTCTGAGTGGATGGCTTCCCAAAGCTGCTTATCCGTGTTCATTCAATGAAAACTAGTTTTAAACCCGTGCAAAAGTCCTGTGCAAAAGCAATTTTACACGGATATGTATTTGGGCTGATATTAATATTTTTGGATGTATTTTTTTTTTTTGCATTTCTATTGTACTTATCTAGTTGGTCTAAATCAGCGATCTACATAATTAATGTTTAAACTTGTTACAAATACTTGTTCACATGGTTTAAGAGGAAATAACAAAAAGATTTTTAGTTTAAAATATATCGTACTATCTAGTTTGTAAAAATTATGCATGTAATTTAATCGCATTATATGTAATTCAATCCCGTAATTAAATGTAATTCCTTCTCGTAATTATGTAATTTTATTATTATTTAATTTTTTTTTTAAATTATGTAATTCATTTATTTGTAATTAGTTTTATTTTTTCCGATTTGTAATTCATTCCGCTTATATGCCATTAATTTCATTTATTCGGAATGTATAAAATTATTTCATAGTATTATTTCATAATATTTGTTCTAAGACGGAATTTGTCGCATGTTTATATAGCCGTAATTCTGAAGAAATAAATACGTTGCACACTAACTGGTCCCACCATAACATGTATTTCCAAAAAAAAGGCTGAATTAATGACGTGACACGCCCTGGATTGAGTATTGTGTTCTGAATTAATAAAGATAAGATTAAGAATTGGGTAAAAGATTTTTGTATATTGATAATTGAATTAAATTGTACAATGAGGATTTATATACACCCAATAACAATATTGTCGAATATTAATTTACCTATTTTAAGGCCTAAAAACAAGGTAACCATAATTTCGGTGCCACCCTAAGTAAAATAATCAATTAATTACGAATGGTAAAATCAGTTTTGATATTGGCGCTTAATACGGAAGGGTAGAGAAGTCAACTCTTTGTCTCCAATGTCAATATTTTGAATGTACACAGCTATGGCCTCGTGCATCTTTCTTCCTCGTACAATGTTTATACAATGATACCCACTTAATCACGTGTTTTAAATCTCGACTACGAAAGGAATTATAGATAGATAATACAAGCAAACAATTTTTTGGCCAAGAAGTTCTTGAAATCGATTTCTCAGACAACCGTCGCTGTTCAACTTTATTAAATAATTCCACTTTGAATTGTGACTTGATTCGGGTAAGAATCGTGAGATGCATCTTTCATTATCACATTGTGCTCAGTTATGGGAAAAAATTATGTGTTATTAGCTTATGACAATGGCATCAGAGATGATATAGCTATCGTTGGAATGAAGCGATGCTTAAGTTGAAGGCATCAAACGTTAACATAAAGACATAGTGTACCGGATTTGCCCTTGGCTAAATGATTTGACCAAACTTTAAAAAATATTAAAATATCATTAAATTTACAAAATTACCCTCGGTGGCACTCAAAATTTGTACCACTGGGTGACGCCATCTCATTTTTCTATCGTTAACTTGCTGAACAATTAAGTAATATACATCGTAATAATATCTACACAAAATATCTTCTCAATATTCCCCCTCAAGTTGGGATACCTGGTAAGGTTACACCCAACTTGGACTGAAGATATTCGAAAGCTTCTCCTCCTAAGGCCTTAGTAAATAGGTCCGCAATTTGCTCCTTACTTGAGACATGCGTGGTAGAGATTGTACCTTGAACGAGGTGGTGATGAAAGAAATGACAATCTATTTCAATATGTTTTGTTCTATCATGAAAGACCGGATTTTTAGCAATATGGAGCGCAACTTTATTGTCACAAAACATCCTCATTAGTTGATCATGATTTACGCTAAGAGATGCAAGGAATGACTTCAATGAAATGAGCTCACTTGTCACTCCGGCTAAAGCTCGATACTCGGCTTCTTCGGTGGATTTTGTAATTGTCGTTTGCTTCTTAGCTCTCCACGAAATAGGTGTGTTACCCAAGGCCATGAAATACCCGGTTAAGGATCCCCTTGACAAAGGACAGGCAGCGTAATCGGAGTCTGAGTATCCCCGTAAAGATAAATCACAATTCTTATCAATAACAATTCATTTTCCTAGACTGCTCTTGATATATCGTATGACGTGAAATACCGCATCCAAGTGTTATTTCCTTGGAGCGTGAACAAATTGGGATAGGATATGGACTGAGTAGACAAAATCAGGTCGGGTTATAGTCAAATAGATTAGCCGACCTACTAGCCGTCTATATTTCATGGGATCTCGCAAGACATACCCTTCTGCCAGAGACAATCCGCGATTGGGTTGAATTGGAGTGCTTGTCGGTTTTGCTCCATCTAAACCCACCTCAGCCATTATTTGTAATGCATATTTTCGCTGGCTAAGAAAGAGCCCTTTAGAGCCGTGTGCCACTTCTATTCCTAGGAAGTACTTTAATTTCCCGAGATCTTTAACTTCCAAGCTTCGATCCAAGAACTGTCTGAGTCGCATACTAGCATCATCGTTGTTGCTCATGATGATCATATCATCAACATACACTAGAAGAATAATAAACACTCCTTTATTATATGTGAACAAGGAATAGTCGGCTAGGGATTGAATGAAACTGTATTTTGTCAATGAATTGGTCAGTTTTGCAAACCAATTCCTTGAAGCATGTTTGAGCCCGTAAAGCGCTTTAAGCAATCGACGTACCTTGTTTTGGCCCTTTACTTCATATCCTTGTCGCATTCGCATATAAAATTCTTCGCTCAAGTCCCCATGGGGAAAGGCATTGTTCACATCTAATTGTGCTATTGACCATCCCTTTGCTACAGCTACGGCTATGAGGCATCTCAACATGTCATTTTGGCCACCGGTGCAAATGTCTCGTGATAATCCACACCTTCTATTTGACTATAACCTTGTGCTACTAATCTTCCTTTATAGCGCTCTATTGTTCCATCCGCTTTATAGTTTACTTTGTACACCCATTTGCAGCCAATGGGTCGCTTCCCAGCAGACAATTTGACTACTTTCCAGGTACCATTTGCTTCTAGCGCATTGATCTCGTTAGCCATGGCATCTCGCCATTCAAGTTTCTTTGTTGCCTCAAGGTAATTGTGTGGCTCTCGGATAGAATCGACTCTTGTTAAATAATTCCTTTAAGACTCAGAAAAACAATTGGTAGTGGCATAGTTAGCTATTGGGTAACGAGTACCTGTTTTTGACGATGAAGATGGAGTCGGTTGAGCAGTCGAGACGGGGTTTATTATACGAGTTGATTTTCAAATATAATCACTCTTTTGATAACGATCTATTTTCTGACGAGCACCATGACCAAGTTGTTCTTCTACTACTTCATTCTCCTCGGGTGTGGTCTCTGTTTCTGCAATTAATTCCTCGTCCCATGTACTCTGTTTTCCGTCATTGTCTTTATGCTGAATTTCCCGATTTTCATCAATAATAGTGTCGGCTTCTTCAATATAGTCATCATAATTTTCCAAATTGTCATATGAATTGTCCAGGCTATCGAATTGCTCAAGGGGTTGTGAATGTAACTCTATCTTATCGGGACAATCGCTTATCATATATGGAAAAACATGCTCATAAAAGATGACATCCCTTGAGATAAAGGAATTTTTATGCTTTAAATCTTATACTCTCCATCATTTTTTTACTTTGTGGATATCCGATGAATATGCATCACTTGTCTCTCTCTGTGAATTTATCTCGAGGTTTATCTTTATTGTGAGCATAACATAAACTACCAAAAACCCGAATGTTGTCAAGTTTCGGTTTTTCCCCGTACAATATTTCATATGGAGTCAAGCCATTAAGGATACGAGTAGGTATTCGATTAATGAGATAAGCGGAAGTTAAGACGCAATAGCCCCAAAACTCAATCGGAAGGTTTGCTTCAAAACGAAGAGCTCTTGATTTTTCAAAAATGTGTCTATGTTTCCTCTGTACTCTCCCATTTTGTTTTGGTGTATTGACATTAATTGTGTGAAAAATTATCTCACACTCATCATAATAGTCTTTCATGGTTCTCGAAAGGAATTCGGTCCCATTATCGCTCTGCACTATTTTTACTTGCTTCCCAAATTGAGTTTTAACGATTTTACAAAATTGATCATCAATTGACTCACTTCTCCTCTATCTCTCATTAAGAAAACCCAAACTCCCCTACTTCGGCCATCCACAATCGTAAAAAAATAACGAGCATTAGTTAAATTTTCGGCATGATAAGGTCCTCATATATCGCAATGAATAAGGGCAAATAATTCGGTACTTCGTTTGTTATTCAAATTGAAACTAGAACGTGTTTGCTTAGCCAGACAACATGTAACACCCGCGAATTTCCCATTTTGACATTTAAAATTTATTAAACCGTTTGATTACTTTATTTTATATTTTTGAATTATTTAATTTAATTAATTTTATGTCAAACACGATTTTTATAAAAGTAATATATAAAAACTCATTTATATAAAAATACGTATTATTAAATTATATTTTTGAGGCATAAATTATATAAGAATATATGTATACATATTTTTGGTCAGACAGTAATAGTGACAGTAATAATAATAATTCCCGTCTTATCTTCCGTCTAGCTATAGACCGTCCCATTTCCACTTGTGAGACTAATCTTCTCTCGACCTATCCTATATCGACAACACACTCGCCTACCCTCTTACATTCTACCTTTATACATAATATTATAATTCATTTATTATTATTATTATATATTATTATTACTATTATTATTATATTTATAATATATTATTATTACTAGCCCTTGTGTAATACGTGACCCCCACCCCCCTGCATTCCTTCTTCTTCTTTCGAAACAAAGCAAACAACAGCAGTGACAACAACCCCAACTCCACACCCATTTTTATTCAACCTTCAAACTCGGATTCCGTCTTCATTTCTCGACCAAATTTGCTAATTCTCGCTCCATTAGCTTCCTTTTCTCATTCTCCTTCTTTGTATGTAAGAAAGAGCCAAGCTTTCCTCCTCTCCTTTTCTGACCGTGTCCTTTATGGTTCGAAAATCCCGTGCTAATCGTTTCCTTTGTGTCTAGGTGTGCCATTGGACAACCCGGAGTAGTTTTTGGTCGGAAATGCATTCTTTGAAGAGCAAAAAGGTAACGGTGATGGGATTACTCGACATTATGTCGAAATTTATATGTGCTTAAATGTGTTTTTACTCTTTTATAATAAAATTTCGTCTTAAGACGATTTCAAAAATGGTGGTGAAAACCGTGAAAATGGGGGCTGCATTAAGGTGATTTTGGGCTCGATTTGGATGATGGTTTTGTGGTCTATTTGAGTCAAATATTTAATTTCCGTCTCATGTATACTGCCATCGATGTATTGGGTTGTTGGTATGTAAGAAATTCCGTCCATTTCATGCTCAAAACTATTCATTTGAACTCTGTTGTGGGACAGTTCTTAGGGACGCGCAATTGTGCAAAAGGTAAGTGTATGTGTCTTGTGGATGGAAACCATAAGTAAAACGATTGGATAAACAATAGAACCACAGTGGGCGGGGTGGTAGTCTGTGGTTTTCATGGTTAAATTCTGTCCTAATATGGAATTAGTGAATTGAGTCAAATGGACGAGAAAGGAAAAATTGGGACAGTTTTGGACTTGACTTTGAGATTGATTTCGTTGTTGGTTCAAGTCAATTTGATAGCTCATGTCATGTGTACATATACAGGTGTGAATTGGGTCGATTGTATGTAAGAAATTCCGTCCATTTCATGCTTAAAATTTTGTCTTAAGATGGCTTCACAAATTGTCTAGAAACCATGTATATAGGTTGTGTATGGGTGATTTTCTTGGACTGTTTGGAGTCGATTTCACGGATAATTTGAACCAGTTATTTAATTTCTATCTCGTGCGAATATCCATGTATGTAATGGGTTGGTTGTATGTGAGAAATTCCATTCGTTTCGTGCTTAAAATTTCGTCTTAAAACGGTCACAAATGAACTTTATAAATTGTGAAAATGGACCTTGTCAAGGCCATGGCTGTTTTGACGGGTTTCTTTATGTTAAATTGAACCAACTTCCTTGCTACTGTCTCAAGTGTATATACATGTTTGGATTGGGTTTATTTTCTGGGTGAAATCCGTCTTTGTTTGGCCTAGAAAATCGTCCTAAGATGGCTGGACAAAGGGAGAAACAATGTGTTTCTTTGGACACCATCGCGCCTTTTTTGGCATGTGATGTCTTTTGCCGTCTTCTTGGCTGTTTATGCGGGGCTGCCAAGATTGGCACAGCCGTGGTTTGAGACGGGTGCGGCCAGGCCGTGGCCGGGTTGGGCTGCCCATGACTAGGCCGTAGCCCCGGTTGGGTTAATTTTTATCCGTGAAATTTTTTGTTCGGGTTTAATTAAATTGAATTTCCGTCACATAATTTATGTATCTTAAATTCATTATTTACCGTTTATTTATATTTTTCTCACATGAATCGTATATGTGGAACTTATTGTTTATTCATGTCATAATTATATGGAATGTCTTCATTTAGCTATAATATGAGCTTTAATTCAATTATTCTCATTTATTTATCGTATTTCAAATACGAGTAATTTATTCCAAGTTGATTCGTATCGCTTGATTGAGTCGTACTCTTATGATATATCTTTACGCCGCTCTCATGCCGTTACGGAGTTGGTTGATTTATGTTTACCCGCCCCTTTCTGATCGTTACGCGATTGTGGGTTAGCACATATCGTATTCTGGTGACAATGCCTTTATGCTATACATTTTGCTTGACTTGTCTTTACGCCCCTTTCGGACTCGTCCCGCCGATTGTGGGTTTAGCTCATATTTTCCGCCTCTTTCGGATCGTTTCGCGATTGTGGGTTCTCGACTTCCGTTACGTCGATCGAGTCTTGGATGCGGACTGTTCGCCGCATGTCGAATCGGGGACCGTTCGCCCGAGAGTCTGCGATTTAGACTAGGACCGAGTCTTGGGAGTACCATTGTCGTCTACCACCAGGGTATTATATATTTATATATGAGTAGTAAAGGTCTTGCTTGGTTATAGATATTGGTATTTGTCTTTCAAGGCAAGAGTTATGCCTTGTGTTGTTTATCTTGGTCCTATCGGATACTAGGGGTGAGCTACAAGCCCTCTAGTTGCGATATGATCGTCGGGATTGATGTTCCCATCCGTTCTTATGGTGAGATGCAAGCCATAAGTATGAATGTGACATTAGTAGCCACGTCCCGTGCAATGTTTGCTAAATGGTTTTCCAAGTAATGGCTACAGTTTCTATTCTTCTAATTTGCATTGATTGACCCCTTACTTAACTGCGTCACATGATTCGGATTCTAATCTCATATCTATGTTGTATTTCCTTGAAATTAGTGCCTTTTTTTTATAAATGACCGAATTCTTGTCTTTCATATTATTTGATTGTCTCACATGATTAGTTGAATCTTTATTATGCTAATGTTGATCTATCTTGTTACATCTCATCTAATTGCCATGTTTAAATATAAAAACTTGATATTCATATCTTTTGTAAGTATCTTACATGACTTAACTGTTTTAGTTCTTTGTTATGTTCGTTTCGACATTTTGTGGCTGGGAGAACCTTGAGTTACTCCCCACTGACTGTGGCGTTCATGTTTACATGAATGACAGGTACTAGATGGTGCATTTATGGGGTGAAGACATGTGTGAGCTAGAGAGCACTTTGGCCTTGTAGTCGGTTTATTAGGATTGTTTAGACTCACCTTTTATTGTATTGTCATTCGAGGGATATATTTTCCCTCACCTGTGACTATCGCGTTTGTATAATTTAATCTTTATTTCCGCATTCTTTATTTGTGTTTTAGATTTTTATGAACCCGCGCTTTAAACTTTATAAGTTTCAAAAATCTCCTAAAATTCCGCACTTTATTATTGAAATTTTCTTACCGTTATTGCGGGGGTTCACAGTTGGTATCAGAGCCTATGTTGCTCCCGACGCACACACGTGTACCCCAAACTTAAGTATGAACTTGACCTTAAATAATGAATGAGAGATGGGTAGACTTAAGGACATAAGGTGGTAGTCTGTAGTGTGTTTGCTCTTTGTTAGGTTCTAACATGTTTGTTGATTGTCAATTGTTTTTGTGCCCTTGGATCAATGACCGTGAGCTTACCTATGTGGAGATCAAGACTTGGTGCCTAGTGCCGGAAACTGAAGATTAGTTCAACCTTTGAAGAAGGCTTCTTCTTCCTCGAAGATATTCCTCTTTCGTTGTGTAACTTGCCTCATTCTCTTACTTCTTGATGCTTATTTCTTCGTCCAAACTCTCTTTTCTTTTCTTTTCCTTGGAAGCTACTCTTACACCCCCCAACTTGTCCTTTGTTCCTTGCTAATCCTCCTTTAACGCCTTTAAGATAGTTCTTTTTCTTTTGTGGGATGTTAACCTTGGTTGGAAAATTTGACTTTTGTGGAGCTTGTTTGTGTTTGACCCTTAACCCTGGTTTTGAGAGGTTGTGATGTTGGAAGGGCTTAGGTAGTGTGGTGAGACATACTTGGTGATTATTATACCTAATTCCTTGGTAAAGTGAGTATAATTGATCGGTGGAATTCTGTGTGTTAAGTGTGAGTTGCCTATGATACTAAGGTTATAGAACGTGGCCTTGTTGTTTGTACTTGGAATTTGAGAACTTGGTAACTCGAGTATTGTTGCTTGGGGTTTTGACATGGAGTAGAGTTTATGATGAGAGTTTGGAAGGAAACACCTCTAGGACGTTATTGGCCATTGGTGATGAAAGTGTTACTTGAAAATTTGAGTTGAGCTCGAGGTTAGCATAGTGGGTATACTTTTGTGAGTGTCGTGATGATTACATAAGAACCATGTTAGGCGAGAGGAGTTGTTAGTTTTGAAATCACATTTGGGTATTCGCTTTGCGGTAATGAGGGTCAATAGCCAGAGTTCTTGAGATGTAATTATAAGTTAGGGTCGATAGATGTTGAGTTGAGATGAGTTAGATGTTTTGGGTGGTTGTCTCGTGATTTGGAGAATGTCACCATCTATGCTTTAGGTTTCGAGAGTATAACAAGATTTCTTTGGGATGTTAGATTGTACAAAAGAACTTTTGAACTTGGATTTTTTATTGATGGTTTACCATTTTGAGAAACTCATAGTTGACACTAGTTGGATATGGGTATAGCGTTGTTAGGAGCTTTGACCTTGACCTCGTGGAGGTGGTTAGTAGATGTGTGAGGATTTGGAGTGGTGAAAACACCCTTATTGTGAAGTACCTTTTTTCATGGGATGACTTAAGATGAAGTAACATAAGTGTTTTGAGGAAATCCTTGAGAGTGTTGTGGTTATAAGTTTTGTTGTTAGGAAGTTTTCGGAACCGTTTAGGATGATGTTGTTTGAGATTTGAGTACTTAGCGTTTCCTTGTTGTCTGATCTCCTTTCTTCTTTGACCATAAGCGTTACCGTTCATACCACTCTTCCTCGCTTCATCATGCTTCTCCGTTAAGTTTGACACTCGTAACTTGTGAAACTCTATCTTTGACCTCCTTGTTGACCTTACTTTGAACCTTACCTCTAGGAAGTTCATCATAGCTCTTTTGTTGGTTAAGTTTGGATCCTCTTAGCATACTTTGTTTTTATGATATCTAAGTTCTTTTCTTTCCGTACAAAAGCTAAACATTTCGAGCTATCCTTTTGATTCGTTGTTAAAAGTTTATGTTACTTTTACAAAACTTTACCTATTTTAAAAGGTTCGAAAATGAAAATTTGATTTAGTTCCCTATTTGTTCTTTAAGTATAAACTCATTTATCATGATTTTAATTGCTAAACCCGAGATTTCTTTAAATTTTATCCAATTTCTATTAACTTTGATCTATTTCTGATTCCTTTGTCAAAGTTTAATATTATATTTTCAGGAATTTAACTCCCTTTTGAGTTTAAAGGTGAAACCTTCATTTCTATTTTGGCTTTTGCAAAAGAAAATTTGAGTGGATTATCTTTTTCTTTTGATTTTGACGTTGATCGGATGTTAGAACTCGTTATTTGAGACGTTCAATAACTTGTTCTACGCTTGTCGGCGAGAGATTTTTGTTTTAAATTTATCTTTGACTTGGAAAGTTAGCGTTCTTGTGTGCACGGCAAGAGCAATTTCGTTCCATGAATTAGACTTTTACTTTTGAAAACTCTTCATTAATGTTTTTGAAAGTATTTTGATTTTTAATTTATACAAATGATTTGCGTTTTGACCTTATCTTTGATTTGGAATGTGATGTTCTTGAATGCGCAACGAGAGCACTTTCGTTCCTTTGAAGAGAATCTGGTTCTGTCGGAGAATTTTATTTGAAAATTTTGAAAGGATTTTAATTCTTACGATAAGTAACCTTTTAAATGTTTTGGTTACCGATTTCAAAATTCCAGTTTTACTTCTATATATATAACATTTCATTTCTACTTTCATGTTTCGAGGACGAAACTTTTTAAAAGGTGGGGTGATTGTAACACCCGCGAATTTCCCATTTTGACATTTAAAATTTATTAAACCGTTTAATTACTTTATTTTATATTTTTGAATTATTCAATTTAATTAATTTTATGTGAAACACGATTTTTATAAAAGTAATATATAAAAACTCATTTATATAAAAATACGTATTATTAAATTATATTTTTTAGGCATAAATTATATAAGAATATATGTATACATATTTTTGGTCAGACAGTAATAGTGACAGTAATAATAATAATTCCCGTCTTATCTTCCGTCTAGCTATAGACCGTCCCATTTCCACTTGTGAGACTAATCTTCTCTCGACCTATCCTATATCGACAACACACTCGCCTACCCTCTTACATTCTACCTTTATACATAATATTATAATTCATTTATTATTATTATTATTATTATTATTATTATTATTATTATTATTATTATTATTATTATTATTATTATTATATATTATTATTACTATTATTATTATATTTATAATATATTATTATTACTAGCCCTTGTGTAATACGTGACCCCCACCCCCCTGCATTCCTTCTTCTTCTTTCGAAACAAAGCAAACAACAGCAGTGACAACAACCCAAACTCCACACCCATTTTTATTCAACCTTCAAACTCGGATTCCGTCTTCATTTCTCGACCAAATTTGCTAATTCTCGCTCCATTAGCTTTCTTTTCTCATTCTCCTTCTTTGTATGTAAGAAAGAGCCAAGCTTTCCTCCTCTCCTTTTTTGACCGTGTCCTTTATGGTTCGAAAATCCCGTGCTAATCGTTTCCTTTGTGTCTAGGTGTGCCATTGGACAACCCGGAGTAGTTTTTGGTCGGAAATGCATTCTTTGAAGAGCAAAAAGGTAACGGTGATGGGATTACTCGACATTATGTCGAAATTTATATGTGCTTAAATGTGTTTTTACTCTTTTATAATATAAAGTTTCCAACTTGCTGAGTCATGTGGTGTTTGTTTGAGACGGTTTTATACAAGATTTAATTATCCATTTTGAGAAAAGTTGGTACCTTTGGATTCATGGTGAAGTGGGTAATTATGTTGGGTAATTTAATTGAATGAATATTATCATTTTAATGCTTAAAATTTCGTCTTAAGACGATTTCAAAAATGGTGGTGAAAACCGTGAAAATGGGGGCTGCATTAAGGTGATTTTAGGCTCGATTTGGATGATGGTTTTGTGGTCTATTTGAGTCAAATATTTAATTTCCGTCTCATGTATACTGCCATCGATGTATTGGGTTGTTGGTATGTAAGAAATTCCGTCCATTTCATGCTCAAAACTATTCATTTGAACTATGTTGTGGGACAGTTCTTAGGGACGTGCAATTGTGCAAAAGGTAAGTGTATGTGTCTTGTGGATGGAAACCATAAGTAAAACGATTGGATAAACAATAGAACCACAGGTGGGCAGGGTAGCTGTGGTTTTCATGGTTAAATTCTGTCCTAATATGGAATTAGTGAATTGAGTCAAATGGACGAGAAAGGAAAAATTGGGACAGTTTTGGACTTGACTTTGAGATTGATTTCGTTGTTGGTTCAAGTCAATTTGATAGCTCATGTCATGTGTACATATACAGGTGTGAATTGGGTCGATTGTATGTAAGAAATTCCGTCCATTTCATGCTTAAAATTTTGTCTTAAGATGGCTTCACAAATTGTCTAGAAACCATGTATATAGGTTGTGTATGGGTGATTTTCTTGGACTGTTTAGAGTCGATTTCACGGATAATTTGAACCAGTTATTTAATTTCTATCTCGTGCGAATATCCATGTATGTAATGGGTTGGTTGTATAAGAGAAATTTCATTCGTTTCGTGCTTAAAATTTCGTCTTAAAACGGTCACAAATGAACTTTATAAATTGTGAAAATGGACCTTGTCAAGCAGTTTTCGCGGGCTGTTTTGACGGGTTTCTTTATGTTAAATTGAACCAACTTCCTTGCTACTGTCTCAAGTGCATATACATGTTTGGATTGGGTCTTTTTTCTGGGTGAAATCCGTCTTTGTTTGGCCTAGAAAATCGTCCTAAGATGGCTGGACAAAGGGAGAAACAATGTGTTTTGCTGGACAGCTTACTGCGCCTTTTTTGGCATGTGATGTGCTGCCGCTGGGCTGCTTGTTGTTTATGCAGGGGCTGCCAGTATTGGCACAGGCCGTGGCTGGCTGAGTCGGGGTGCGGCCAGGCCGTGGCCGGGTTGGGCTGCCCATGACTAGGCCGTAGCCCCGGTTGGGTTAATTTTTATCCGTGAAATTTTTTGTTCGGGTTTAATTAAATTGAATTTCCGTCACATAATTTATGTATCTTAAATTCATTATTTACCGTTTATTTATATTTTTCTCACATGAATCATATATGTGGAACTTATTGTTTATTCATGTCATAATTATATGGAATGTCTTCATTTAGCTATAATATGAGCTTTAATTCAATTATTCTCATTTATTTATCGTATTTCAAATACGAGTAATTTATTCCAAGTTGATTCGTATCGCTTGATTGAGTCGTACTCTTATGATATATCTTTACTGTAATACCCGTCCTTTTAGGGACCCTTTGACCAGCGTTGACTGACCTTGGGAGCGGGAATAGTCTTAGAAGTAAGTGCTGAAGTCATCTTGGGTTGCGTGGTAAGAGTGGTACTCGATAGAGCAGAGGCTACTCGATCGAGTAGCTAGGTTACTCGATCGAGTAGGGGGCTACTCGATCGAGTATGTTGGGTACTCGATCGAGTACCCAGTTTTCAGCGAGGGTTTTATATCGCGTTTTGTTAAAACCGCATATCACTTCCACCACTTTCCTCCTATCTTTCAGTCGCCTCTTTCCCTTCCCTTCACCTCAAAACCTCCATGGAAACCTTTGTGAAGATCCTTGTGCCTTAGGAGAGAGTCTCTTGAGTCGGGTAGCGGTCTTTTGCTGAGTTTCTCCCTATAGGTATGTCATAATCATCATCTGTGTCCTTGTTCTTCATAGTTAGGGTTTACTTGTTAGTAATCTAGAATTGTATTCTGGTTATAGGCGTTGCTTGATCGCTGGACATGTTATCTGTCGGCATGGATTGGTTGCGATGGCTTAAAGGTAGGTTCGCCTACTCAGTTTCTGTAGATGGTCTAGTGTGTCTGTTGTGCTGATAGTATCGTGGTTGTTTGATATAGTAATTGCATCGTGACGATTGTATTGTATGTGTGGTTGTGATCATTGTTGATGGTTCGCGAGGCGTGGCCTCGGCTGAGTGGGGTCACTTGCGGGAGTGACTTCACGCCCTAGTTTTGCCCTTCGTGGAACCCGCCACGGAAGGGGATGTGCACATTAATGGACAGGGTTATCGCTCGATTTGATGAGTGGGGATTTGGTGGGTACAGCTGCGGTCCCCCACCGGCAGGGCTGGTCCAGTGGACAGTCAGTGACAGAGGTCGGTTGGACTGTTGTGATTGTGTGTGCATGACCGCTAGCTTCATATTGTGTTGATAGTTATAGTCGGCATTGTTGTGTCGTATCTCAGTACTGACCTTGTGTGGTTGTTTGTTTGTTATGTGTCTGCCGTGATCCCTTATGGTGAGCAGTCGGTCTTAGCAGGTGTCGATGTTGTTGATAGCCGGAGTCCAGACGGGGATGAGTCTTCACGAGATTTGATCGTCATGGCCAGTAGTCTCTGAGTTGTATCTTTTATATAGTTTGTTGGTTTAAATCATTGTAATACAATATTATAGTTCTTTTATTGACATCTGATTATTACTGTCCTCGGGCAACTGAGTTGGTAACGCCCTTATATCCTAAGGAAGGCCTAGTTAAGGCTCCTCTGAATATGGGGGTGTTACAAAGTGGTATCAGAGTGACGATTTTGGAACCTGTAACAAATGAACATAATGAACGTAGGGAGTTTAATAAAATGAACCTGGTGCATGTGTAATGGGAGCCCCAACTGATGCTAGGTTTTGGGTGAGTAGGCGCCCTCATTTCAAAATCTTGGCCCCATGACACTTAAGCCAGTCACAAGGGATGGGAATGTGGAGTCCGTGTGTCTATGTGTGCTATGTATGTTAATGGTGCCGGAGCTACCTCCGGTTAAGTCTTTGTCAGAATTAATAGGGATGTGTTAGTGATATATCAGGCCGTGTATGGTAATTGTTGATGAGATTATTGAGTTCTTTTAATGATTAGTGAGCTTATATGATAGCTATAAGATATGTGACGAAATTATACGTCATGGAGATGCGTGAAAATGTGAAATCGAATGTTGTAACATGAATAGTGGGCACGTAGGTGGTTGCCATAAATTAATGATGACGGAAGTTGTAAGTGAGTTTATAGGTCCTACCGCGATGACTATAATGATAATTATAGTATAGATGAGTAATAATCCGAATCACGGCACATGGTAACGTGTATATGCTTTGCTAATCAGTGAAATTTTTCCGCTGCGTAATATTTGATTTATGCAAGATAGATTGCTTAGGATAGAATGTAAGACATGATTGAATAAGTGGTTCGCAAAGTATATAATTATGTGATAAGTGAAAGGAAGAATTAATGTTAATTATACGTTTCAATTCGAAGTAAACACGAGATTAGTAATAACATGTAAAGTAAGTTTAAGCGTATTATGATAGCGGGATTATGTTTAGAAATGATTCGAGTTGGGCAATTTGTATGGCGTAATGTAATGTATACCTTAAATAGTTGAGGCGGTGCGTAGTGATGATAATGCATGAACAAGTACGATAATTAGTGTCGAATTCCGAACTTAGTTTGGACTCGACACGTGGTGTTGTTTTGCAGATATTCCCGGCTTACTTCGTACTTCTGACCGAGTACTTAACTGTACTTGACCGAGTGCGAGTGCTTACTTGACCGAGTAGACCTTACTCGATCTAGTAGGGGGCTATGGCGTCGGGATGTGGAGAAATTTCCTGCAGATACTCGACGAAATAGCTTCTACTCGATCAAGTAGGGTGGTACTCGATCGAGTATCTAAGGCACTCGATCGAGTAGGGTGGTACTCGATCGAGTACCTCGGTACTCGATCGAGTAGGTTCTTGTAAATGATTCCTACGGGTTTCTTAAAACCCCTAATCTTTCTATTTCTTCTTCTTCTTTCCCTATATTTCGAAACACCCAAACTCCTTCAACCCTTATTTCCTCTCAAATCCTCTCATATTCTTGAGTTAAGTGGTGATTCTTGGGTTAATTTCTTTGCTTAATTTCGTTTCTTTACTTTGCTACTCAATCAAGGTATGCTATTCTTCCTAATGTACATGGTTTATTGATTGGAATGTGCTAGTAAAATAAAACAATCTGAAAATTTTCGATTATTATGACCAACTTGGTGCTTTTAATTGTTGAAATATGATTCACATGCCTTCTTTTCATGCTTGTTGGTGATTAATTGCTGTAAATTAGATTAGAAATTGCTAAATTTGAAATCGAAATTTCTAGGGTTTCCAAAATTGAGATTGATTTTTGGTTGTTTTACAATGGTTAGATGGTAGAATTGAACCTTAAGTATTGTTTATATCATGTTGTAAGATAGATTTTGATGGTTTTACCCTTAGAAAGTTGCCTTAAAACTCCGTCTTAAAAGTGCCTCAAATGGAAATTCGTGATTTATAATTGAAAAATTGATGTTGTAATTGACAGTATAAGCATGAGTTGAACTTCCATACGATAATAGAAACGATGATTGATGAATATATGCCAAAATTGTCTCAGCTGTAAAGACCGTCTGAAAACTTTAGTTGAGTTGTTGTTCATGATAGTGAAGGATGATAGTGATATGTTCTAAGCTAGTCTTGACTATGAACTAGTAAGGATGACTCACATGTGATTAGAAGTGTGTTTGGAACAACATTTAGAAGCATGCTAGGATATTCGAATTTGTTGAACATATGTAATCACCATGATAATTTCTTTCACAACTATGGATTATAAGTAGTAATAACCTGCGCTTACATGTCAAATTTTGGAAACTGCTGGTGAATGTGTGTACTTAGTTTCATGTTCAAAGCTAACAGGCGTAAATTATGTGCTTCACATGTGAAAGTAGTCGATAAATTGGTATGCCTAGCTGAGTATATCGAATTCGAATTACATGAAATAAATGCTTGAATGTTTATGCAAGTTGTTAAACCTATGCCTAAAGCGATGCCGAGATCGAACCTTGGAACCCGCCAAAGTAAGCGGGGAGGGGTAACCCACCCGAGACGGGAGAGGGGAGTGGACTGTGGTACCCGGTCCCGAATACCCTACGGTTGTTTTCGTTAACTTCAAGCAAAGGGAGCGTTTTGTAGCCTTACAAAAACGCAAAATGAGACCTACAAAGTGTATAGACACCACTGTGTTGGAGGAGTTGGAGATAGAGACGGATGTCCGTCACATATTCGAGACCTTGGGTTTTACGGGTTTGTATAGGCTGAGGAAGCATACTTACCCTTTTCTTACCTTGGAGTTCATGAGCTCTTTTAACTATGACCCAGTAGTGGTCGATTGAGTTTAGATTGATGAATACCGGTTTTACTGACCATGGATTTGTTTGCCTCTCACCTTGGGTTGGCCAAGCCTCCCAAGGATTCCATAACCGATATTCCAGTAGAGTGCGGCGTCTGCCGCCTAATGCCTTGCTTGATCGGGGAAGCAAGCTCCCACCTCGAGCAACATGCCGATTAATGATGTTCAAGATATTACCTTGAGGGTCTTTCTCCGTTCTCTCTCGAACCTCCTCTATGACCGAAAGGATATCGGTAAATTGAATAATCATGAGGTCTTACTTCGATGTCTTACCTCAACCGGAGCGGGCCGGAAAGTGGTCTTTAATGCTCCTTCCATAGTTTGTCTTTGCCCTTGCCTTGATGGCTTCTTCCCCTTCTCGGTACTGAGTTGTGGTGCTATTGCCACTCGGTTAGCTGAAAAGCTAACCTCCTTTGAGGCTTCTTCGGCGTACGTGCCTCTAGCTACCCCAAGTGCCTACCATGGATCGAGAATACTATCTCGACTCGAAATGGTTGAGGACCTTGGGTCGACGTAGCCTAGCGTGGAGGGTGTGGGGGATGAGTTGGATGAAGATTCCGCTCCCGAGCACCTCCCACCCACAGAGCCCTTGGAGCCGACAGCAGTGACGGTGGACTCCGATGACGAGGAGGAGGAGGATGATGACAGACCCGCCGCCTGACTGACCTATCTCATCGACGCACCATCCTTGAGGAGATGCGGAGCCGACAAAGGGCGAGAATGCGGGAGTTCGGGTGGTAGAGAGACCCAGTGGTGAGGGGACCCCGTCGAGTGAGGAGAGGGCCTCGGAGACTAGGCCACGACCGGTAGCACCACAAAGAAGGCAGCCTTTTCCATGCTACCCTTACCTCGACACACCGAGACGCGATCCGATTACACAGGCGGAGAGAGTGTCATCTACCTTGACACTCCGGAACATGCACGAGATGGCCTACGCTCAGGGGATAGGGACCGAGGGACCGCATCCAGTTTGGTGGAGAGGAGTTGGGGACTACTCAGGGGTTTTCCATTCCTACGGGGTGGATCAGTCGACGTGGGGGGCACCTCAGTCCTTCCCTTACGGTGGCTTAACTCCATGGTACGTGGGCCCGGGAGCAGGAGCAGAAGGTGATGCGGGAGTGGGTTCATCAAAGTGGGTATGGTGGAGGTGGTGGTGGTGATGATGAGGTGATGTTCGAAAGCGAAGAAAAGCAGGAGGAGTGATACTCCTTGTTTCTATCTTTGTTCATGATCGTTAGTAGTAGTTGTTGGTAGCGTGGTTAGATTTTCGGTTGTTTTTAGTGGAAACTTTATTTATGAGCTTGTATCGTTAGGCCATAAGGCCGGATTTGCCACTTTAACCTTTTGCAGGATAATTGAGAGTCGGGGCATCATCCCGACTAAATTTATGTGACAGTCATGTTTATATATGTTGGTCTATGACGGGTTGTGTAAGGTACTTGACCTGCAGGTACTCGACAGAGTACCCCACACTCTATCGAGTAGCTGCAGGAAAGGAAGAAAGGAAGCATTCTGAACTCGGGCTACTCGATCTAGTAGCCAAGACACTCGATCGAGTAGCATGGCACTCGATCGAGTATCGCTACATACTCGATCGAGTAGCACTGTTACAGGAGGTTTTTGGAAATTAAAAATGTTCAATT
This sequence comes from Silene latifolia, assembly GCF_048544455.1. Taxonomy (NCBI): domain Eukaryota; kingdom Viridiplantae; phylum Streptophyta; class Magnoliopsida; order Caryophyllales; family Caryophyllaceae; genus Silene; species Silene latifolia. Next base: position 475,704,273 of record NC_133538.1, on the reverse strand, counting down.
GTTTTATAACGGCAAGTTTAATGTTTAATGTGGTTATTAATGCGTGGTAACACCTTTGAACCGTTAAATTCATATGTTGGAAGTCGTGCTTAAAGTTTATAAGCGTATTTGTCACAGCTAGTGAAGCAGCGATAGTTTCTTGTACTTTAATGTTGCATACGCCTTATTACGACTTATTTATCGGAATTATATCTTCTCACACACTCGTGCATACCATAGTATCGTGCCTTCTAGACGGCAGCTAACTAGTCCGGTGGTTAGTGTATAATTGATAATTTAACGAGTTCGTGCTTAACGAGTAATGTCCGCGATAGATAACATGTTTAACCCATGTCATGAATCAAATAATAAGTAAAATGCTTGGTAATTTGGGTGGTGAACTTCGGGGACGAAGTTCCTTTTTAGAGGGGAAGAGTAATGTCGCGAAATAAAAAGGTTGCTTTTGAATAATGTTTTGCTTGTTTATAACGTTGTTGGTAGTTGTTTATAATGTTGTTGGTATTATGTTCTGCTTTAGTATAACGAATTACTTTAGTTCTTTAAAGTGAATGTGGTTGTATGTTCCAAGAAACGGTCATGAACAAAATAGTTATAGTGCGATGAATCGTATTTGAATCACGTTGCCAAATAACATGGTGGCATTAGTCATACCACATGAAAGTTAATACGAGACATGTTCCAGATTGATAGTTTGATAGTTGTTACTGTGTGTTGGGTGATCGTGAGTGGCGACTCACATTGCGAGTCAGATGTTTTGTATATATATATATGGAATAACGGTTGACGGTGGTGACGCTTGCATGACAGTAATAAGAATCGATATGTATAGATGTGGACGGTGATGATGATGACATGGGGGGTGGGGGATGGTATTTCCAAGAGATAATGGTTTGACCGGGAAGGTTGGTGAGATGGTGTTGGTTCCGTTTCATGAGCGGGAGAGATGGGTTGAACTTCGGGGACGAAGTTCTTTTTAAGGGGGGAAGACTGTAATACCCGTCCTTTTAGGGACCCTTTGACCAGCGTTGACTGACCTTGGGAGCGGGAATAGTCTTAGAAGTAAGTGCTGAAGTCATCTTGGGTTGCGTGGTAAGAGTGGTACTCGATAGAGTAGAGGCTACTCGATCGAGTAGCTAGGTTACTCGATCGAGTAGGGGGCTACTCGATCGAGTATGTTGGGTACTCGATCGAGTACCCGCCAAACGAGGGTTTTATATCGCGTTTTGTTAAATCCGCATATCACTTCCGCCACTTTCCTCCTATCTTTCAGTCGCCTCTTTCCCTTCCCTTCACCTCAAAACCTCCATGGAAACCTTTGTGAAGATCCTTGTGCCTTAGGAGAGCGTCTCTTGAGTCGGGTAGCGGTCTTTTGCTGAGTTTCTCCCTATAGGTATGTCATAATCATCATCCGTGTCCTTGTTCTTCATAGTTAGGGTTTACTTGTTAGTAATCTAGAATTGTATTCTGGTTATAGGCGTTGCTTGATCGCTGGACATGTTATCTGTCGGCATGGATTGGTTGCGATGGCTTAAAGGTAGGTTCGCCTACTCAGTTTCTGTAGATGGTCTAGTGTGTCTGTTGTGCTGATAGTATCGTGGTTGTTTGATATAGTAATTGCATCGTGACGATTGTATTGTATGTGTGGTTGTGATCGTTGTTGATGGTTCGCGAGGCGTGGCCTCGGCTGAGTGGGGTCACTTGCGGGAGTGACTTCACGCCCTAGTTTTGCCCTTCGTGGAACCCGCCACGGAAGGGGATGTGCACATTAATGGACAGGGTTATCGCTCGATTTGATGAGCGGGGATTTGGTGGGTACGGCTGCGGTCCCCCACCGGCAGGGCTGGTCCAGTGGACAGTCAGTGACAGAGGTTGGTTGGACTGTTGTGATTGTGTGTGCATGACCGCTAGCTTCATATTGTTTTGATAGTTATAGTCGGCATTGTTGTGTCGTATCTCAGTACTGACCTTGTGTGGTTGTTTGTTTGTTATGTGTCTGCCGTGATCCCTTATGGTGAGCAGTCGGTCTTAGCAGGTGTCGATGTTGTTGATAGCCGGAGTCCAGGCGGGGATGAGTCTTCACGAGATTTGATAGTCATGGCCAGTAGTCTCTGAGTTGTATCTTTTATATAGTTTGTTGGTTTAAATCATTGTAATACAATATTATAGTTCTTTTATTGACATCTGATTATTACTGTCCTCGGGCAACCGAGTTGGTAACGCCCTTATATCCTAAGGAAGGCCTAGTTAAGGCTCCTCTGAATATGGGGGTGTTACATTTACGCCGCTCTCGTGCCGTTCTTGCCGGGAGTTGGTTGATTTATGTTTACCCGCCCCTTTCGGACTGTTCTGCCGATTGTGGATTAGCTCATATCGTATTCTGGTGACAATGCCTTTATGCTATACATTTTTCTTGACTTGTCTTTACGCCCCTTTCGGACTGTCCTGCCGATTGTGGGTTTAGCTCATATTTTCCGCCTCTTTCGGACTGTTCTGCCGATTGTGGGTTCTCGACTTCCGTTACGTCGATCGAGTCTTGGATGCGGACTGCTCGCCGCATGTCGAATCGGGGACCGTTACGCCCGAGAGTCCGCGATTTAGACTAGGACTGAGTCTTGGGAGTACCATTATCGTCCTACCAGGGGAATTATATATTTATATATGAGTAGTAAAGGTCTTGCTTGGTTTTAGATATTGGTATTTGTCTTTCAAGGCAAGAGTTATGCCTTGTGTTGTTTATCTTGGTCCTATCGGATACTAGGGGTGAGCTACAAGCCCTCTAGTTGCGATATGATCGTCGGGATTGATGTTCCCATCCGTTCTTATGGTGAGATGCAAGCCATAAGTATGAATGTGACATTAGTAGCCACGTCCCGTGAAATGTTTGCTAAATGGTTTTCCAAGTAATGGCTACAGTTTCTATTCTTCTAATTTGCATTGATTGACCCCTTACTTAACTGCGTCACATGATTCGGATTCTAATCTCATATCTATGTTGTATTTCCTTGAAATTAGTGCCTTTTTTTTATAAATGACCGAATTCTTGTCTTTCATATTATTTGATTGTCTCACATGATTAGTTGAATCTTTATTATGCTAATGTTGATCTATCTTGTTACATCTCATCTAATTGCCATGTTTAAATATAAAAACTTGATATTCATATCTTTTGTAAGTATCTTACATGACTTAACTGTTTTAGTTCTTTGTTATGTTCGTTTCGACATTTTGTGGCTGGGAGAACCTTGAGTTACTCCCCACTGACTATGGCGTTCATGTTTACATGAATGACATGTATGGTGCATTTATGGGGTGAAGACATGTGTGAGCTAGCGAGCACTTTGGCCTTGTAGTCGGTTTATTAGGATTGTTTAGACTCACCTTTTATTGTATTGTCATTCGAGGGATATATTTTCCCTCACCTGTGACTATCGCGTTTGTATAATTTAATCTTTATTTCCGCATTCTTTATTTGTGTTTTAGATTTTTATGAACCCGCGCTTTAAACTTTATAAGTTTCAAAAATCTCCTAAAATTCCGCACTTTATTATTGAAATTTTCTTACCGTTATTGCGGGGGTTCACACAACATGAATCACAAACTTCACTAGAGTTCCAAAACAAATCATAACCAATTAAAGACGAAAAGGAAGATATAATACTTCTTGATGGATGGGCGAGACGTCTATGCCATAGTCGAGTATCAGCCTTTTTTCTTGTCTTTGCCACAATTTCTTCCCGATCATTCTTCAAGTAATAAACCCCGTCTTTGAGCTCACCGCGTCCAATGTTCATCCTCATAGACTGGTCCTGTATAACACAATAGTCGGGATAAAATGTCACAGCACAATTATTTTCCCTAATCAATTATTGTATAGAAATTAAATCGCAAGTCAAAGATGGAACATATAACACATCTTGTAACATGAGATTTTCGCCTATTTTCACACTGCCATATTCATTTGCAATAATGTGAGAACCGTTTGGCAAGCCTACGGTGGATGGTTTGCCACTGCTTCATTGTTCAAGTGTCTCGCGTCGACCAATCATGTGATAGGATGCGCCACTATCAATCATCCAATTACCAATGTAATACCCGCCCTGTTAGGGACCCGTTGACCGCCATTGACTGACCTTAGACACATGTATAGACCATTGTAAGCTTTAGTAGCTCGATCTTACGTCATAATAACCTTTGAGTTTAGGAAGCTCGATCTAGCAGGGGCTACTCGATCGAGTAGCTTCGTGACTCGATCGAGTAGAGGCCACTCGATCCAGTAAGTCCCATACTTGATCGATTAAGTGGAGTTCAGCGGTATGATATAAATCGTGAAGTCGTGAAACAAAAATCAGTTTTTATTTCACTTCTCCTAAACCTAATTGCCGACACATCTCTCTCCTTCACCAATATTTATCCTTTGGAGCCCTTTGTGAGTTTAGACACCATGGGGATGAGAAGCATGAGTCGGGTAGCGGTCTCATCACCGTAACGCTGTGTATAGGTAAGTCGTCATCATCATCGTTTTCCTTAGTTTTGGTTATGGTTGTCTTAGTAGTAATAGGGTTTGTCATACTATTTGTAATAGGTGGTAATGGTTGTTGCTTGTCGTCATATGGTCATATGCAGTTTTGTTGCGGATGGCTAAAGGTAGGTTTTCCTACTCAGTAGTGTTGATTGTTTAGTATGTCGTTGTGTTGTCTAATTGGATTTGGTATCGTTGTTGGTGATGTAAATTGGATGTGGTTGTGGTTGTTTGTTTGTGGTTCGCAAGGTGCGCCCTCGATTGAGTGGAGTAACTTGCGGGAGTGGCTTCATGCCCTTGATTCGCCCCTTGTGGAACCCGCCACAAGAGGGGATGTGCACATTAAGGAACATGGTTTTACGCTCGGTAAATATGAGCGGGGCTTAGGTGGGAATGGCTGCGGTCCCCCACTAGTGGTGTGGATTTACTGGTTGCGGCTTTATCCTGCCAGGACTTGACCTTCAGGTAGTCAGAGGAGTTATGGGTGTTTGGAAGTGGAGTTGGATGTATGTATGCTGTAATTAGTGTTTTGTATTGTTTATTAGTTGCTGACCTTATGTGGTATTGCTTGTGTTTCTTCTTGTGTTGTGTTTGCCGTGATCCATTATGGTGAGCAATCGGTCTTAGCAGGTTGATATGTGGAGCTTACCTGGGTTCTTTGGAGGGACGAGTCTACCACGAGTCATGGCATCGATAGTATCACGTAGTTGATAGTGGTTATCAAGTGTGTTGGGGTACAGAGTGCGGAAGTGAATAAATTCAACCAAAGATTTAAGAGAAATAGTAAAAAGATAATAAAAATAACACCAAGATTTTTAGATGGAAAAACCCTCTTTAAATAGAGGTAAAAAACAACCGGCAAGAGAGCCAAGTATTTCACTATAGTGATTTATGGGAGTACTAGTATTTCCTCAATGGCCTATAGAACATGACCAAATAAATTACTCTTGGAGAGTTAAATGATATTAACACCCACAATGATATAAATAAAGAGAGTAAGAATAAAGAGGAATAATAATGGGAAGTATTATGTTGTACTTTTGTTGTGTGATTATTTTGTGGAGAAAAAGCCACTATTTATAGTGCTTGTAGGAGTAAATAAGAAAATGCGTTTGTCTTGCAATTTCACCATGTTACTTGTATTAACATTACTCCATCATCTGTTGAATGCATTTCCTATAACTTCACCATATGTTGCATGAACACACATTACTCCACCATAAGTTATTGTATGTTTCTCATAAACTCACATATTTCAATTTATTGAAATGATAAATGTGAGGCATAACATCAACAATCTCCACCTTGACTCACATTTCCCCTTGAAATAGTCTCTCTTGCCAATGAAGCCTTGTTAAGTGTGAATAATACCGGCTAAGTCTAAGCATTGGTAAAACTTAGCTGCTGTGAGTGGTTTGGTTAACATATCTGCAGGATTCTCAGTTATATGAACCTTTTCAACGGTTAAATTTCCTGCATCAACAATGTCTCGGATAAAATGGTGATTGATATCAATGTTCTTTGTTTTTGAGTGATGCTTGCTATTTCTGGTCAAGTGGACTGCACTTTGACTATCATAAAATACTATAAGAAAATCTTGTTTTAAACCAAGCTCGCTCACCAAGCCTCGGAGCCAGATCGCGTCTTTCATATCTTCAGTCGCAGCAATATATTCTGCTTCAGTTGTTGATAAAGCCACAATGGCTTGTAATGAAGAATACCAACTAATAGCAGAGCCACAAAGAGTAAACAGTAGGCTGAAAGTGACCTTCTCCGATCCAAATCGCCACCGTAATCAGCGTCAACATAAACCAACTACACCTCCGGGATCAACTCTTTGCTTATCAAATACCAAACCAATATCAGAAGAACCCTTCAGATAACGAAGAATCCATTTAACGGCTTCCCAATGTTCCTTGCCTGGATTGTGTATAAATCTGCTAACCATGCTAACAACATAAGCCAAATCAACCCGAGTGTACACCATGGCATACATAAGACTTCCAACGACATTTGAATATGGGACATGTGACATTCTTTTTTTTTGTCATGATCCGTCTTTGGACACTGTTTAGATGACAACTTAAAGTGAGCATCAAGAGGAGTATTGACAGGTGTACTCTATTGCATATTGAATTTGTCGAGCATTTTTAGAATGTATCTCTTCGGTGATAGTATTAATTTCCTTGCTCGACAATCTCTGTTAGTCTCCATACCCAGAAATTTCTTTGCCGGACCTAAGTCCTATATATCAAATTCACTGCTCAACTGGGCTTTTAGCTTGCTAACAAGTGACTTATCTTTTGCAACAATTAACATGTCATTGGCATAAAGCAATAAGCATATAAACGACCCGTCAGATGTCTTCTAAAAATAAACACAATTATCATAACTACTCCTTGAGTAGCCATGTCCAACCATAAAAGAATCAAACCTTTTATACCATTGTCTTGGAGACTGCTTCAAACCATATAGAGATCTTTTAGATGACATACATAGTCCTCTTTTCCTGGAACTATGAAACCCTCTGGTTGATGGATATAAATTTCTTCTTCGAGATTACCGTGAAGAAATGCAGTTTTTACATATAACTGCTTTAACTCCAAATCATGCAAAGCAACTAGATCAAGTAATACACGAATTAAGGTATGACGAACAACAAGAGAAAACACCTCATTGAAATCAATGCCTTCCTGCTGATAAAATTCTCGTACAAAAAATCTAGCTTTATATCTTGCAATTTCAACACCAGGGATGCCTTCTTTTCTCTTAAATATCCAGTTACAACTTATAGCTCTCTTACCCTCGGGTAACTTCACAAGATCCCAAGTTTCATTCTTATGAAGACTTTCAATTTCTTCTTGCATCGCTGCAACCCATTTTGAAGAATCTGCATCGGAAATAGCCTCAGAATAATCTCTAGGTTCATTGCAGTCATTCATCTCTTGTGTAGCGGCCAAAGCATAAGCAATATTTGCGCTTTGGTCACTATATTTTGGATTCAATTTTCTTGGTCTCTGTTCAGGAAGATTTTGAGGCATGGACCATGGATCTGGTAAACTTCGTCTTTGTGGTTGACGTGGTTGTTGTGGACTTCTTTGTTCAACAATCTCGGTTTGTGTGGACATGGCCCACCTGCAAGCCCAACCGATCTGTGGACATACAACGGTCTTTTGAAAGTCACGCTCGGCGGCGTAAAAATGCTTTCGACCGGATCATTTTAGATCGGTCGGTTTCGTCTTGGTAAGGGTCTCGAAACGATTAGAGATGTTTGGAGTTGCCACCAAGAATTCGTGGGATGCTTGGAACCCGTTCAAATCCACTTTATACCTCGGTCAAACGAAGCACAAAGTAGTGTTTGACATAGGTACAAAAGATAAGGAATCGTCCCTCTTTAGCATCCTATCTCTAGAATGACTCTCGTACGCCCTGGATAAGGTCGTCCACTATCCAAAGTTTCTGAGTAAGAGGTGAAGGTGTGTATTGGGAAGCCCTTTAATCAGACACCCAATCTCGCCCGCGGTAGCGGCCTCTACTGATCGATCTTGGTTGGTTGAATGCAAAAGTTGATAAAACGGTTTAAATGCATGAATTCGCATCCAATAATTTAAACCTAACATATGAGAGCTTTCTAAGTCGGTTGATTTAATCCAAGTATCAAGTATAAGATGTCAGTTTGGATTAATGGTTGATTTGCATGCAAGACGGAAGTTAAACATCCATTTACCGTATTAGGTTTATGGTGCATAACGTGATCCATTTGTCTTAGTAAAACATTTTGCAAATATGATTTTTTGAATGAGCAAATAGTCATCTGATCCCTCCTATATCTGGGCTAACCGGAGTCGGGATCGTCCTAGACTAATGCTGGGAAGGGAACGGGCCCTGTGCCAGGCGGCCATATGAGGCGCGAGCATGCCGACATTGTAAGGGGGCCTCCCCTGGTTTTGGAAATAAGAAAGAAGGGGCCTGTTTTAGGCGCGGGCCAACCAACGTTATATGTCGTGTTCTGACCATTTGGAAAACGCTTATAAAACGTATTGAAAAATGGGTATTTGACCCGATTTGGTTTGAAAAAGTCGTTTAGACCGCATTTGTTGATTTGAGAAACGAGACTCGAATAATCAACATTATTTTGATGATATTCGGTGTCGGGTTCAACTTGGCAAGCTTGACATGAATAGTTTTGAAAATAATTATGAACTAATTGTTTTAAGTTCATTTGAATATAATTAGTCAATACTCATCATCGTACCCAGGTTAAAATCCGGCATGGTATGTGGAACCAAGGATGACTTTGTGTTGGTGACTAATATGTTTATTTTGGAAATGTGAAGAAATGATGAAAGGCTTTAAAATACCTCCCAAAATGTAAAGAAATGAAATAAAAGGCTTTAAAATACCTTTTAAATGTTATTAACCAAATATTATCACCGAAACACGAATTTAACCGTCATGGTATGAGGAACCAAGGGTGAAAAATGTTTTATGGTTAAAAACAACTAAAATAAAATAAAAAAAAGGTTTAAAAATATTTGAAATGATAAAACCGATTACAAATATGAAAATGGATTAAAGGGAAAAGACGAGAACAAACACGGTTGAGTTCTAACCTGGGCACCCCATTGAGGCGCGAGCCTATGTGCATAATAAGGGGTTTCTGCCTCAGGTTAAAACTCAGTTTTGGCTCGTTTATCCCATGTTTTGGATCGTGTTATGCATGTTTTAGCATGTTATAGTCATAAAACAAATGAAGACATGATAAAAGAAGGATTTTTACACCCTCATACTTACATGTTTGGTTATGGCGAGAAATCGACGTAAGTGTAACAACTCGTTTGGTCGGAAAAGACTCGGTTTAAAACCATTTTGGTAAGTAAAAAGAGTGTTTTATTAATATTAGTGACGGTGTAGTGGTCGAAGTGGTCGGTCAAGTGATTTAATGCACGATCACGGTACCAAACAATGTGTAAGGCTTGTATTTACGATCGGTAGGTCGTAAATACGCGTCGGATTGTGACTTAAGAAGTCGAGTCGAGAATTTTAAGGGAGAAAAGAGGGGGGCGGACACTCGCGTAAGTTCTCAAATGGGGGCATTTGAGGGGTATTTATAGGATGAGTGGTTGTGTGAGTTTTGAGCGACGTGGCCACCTGGGCTGCTCAAAGAGGTGCGAGCCACGTCGCGGGTCTTCGAGTTGTCTTGTCGCTTTCACACAAGTGCAATCATGATTTGTTCTATCCTAGGATTTGTAGTCACATGTTTGGTACTTGACCATTCATGAATCCGGGAAATATTAGTATAAAAGGCTTTGAATTTTTTGTTTTTGGTGGTTGACTCGGTTTGACTCGTTGTTGAAGTCGGGATTTGAATTTTTGAGTCGGTTTTTGGTCCAGTGTCGGTTTTGACTCTTGTTAGTGTCATTGCGACCCCGTCGTCATGCATTAAACACTCCAGGTACTTTTGAAAAGTTTTGAAATGTTTTATTTTCGAAATCGTTTTAAGTTTTTCGACGTAAAGTTGTACACAAATTGTCGATCAAACGCCGCGATTCCAAAACATGTTATAGTCCGATAATCATCGAGTGTTTGTTGGAGTCTCGGCGAGATCTCGGGTATCTCAGAGCCCCGGTTGGCCGAGGCTTGGACAAGGCGAAAGTCAAAGTAGAGCCTCCAGGTCAATCGAAGATTACAACCTGGAGACCCAAGCGACGTCGAGGCAGCTAGAAAGGATTCGGGCCAAGGACCTGCCGTCGGGAAGGGCGACGCCAAGGCGACTCGAGGGTACGAGCCAAGGACCTGTCGCCGGGAACAGTTTAGAGTCCGTTGACTATCCGGGTGGGTTGTTTAAAGTCCGTTAGACTACGTACAAAGGCTCGCCAACCATAAGAAGTAGGCATACCTAAGGCATCTTCGGATATGTCCTCGCGCGTTTGCGGACAAAGGCTCGCCAGCTGCGGTGCGTACATAAGGAGGGCTTGCCAGCCACAATGCGTAGTCAGGCTCGCCAGCCATGGTGCGTATATGAGGAGGGCTCGCCAGTCGCGATGCGTAGTAAGGCTCGCCAGCCATGGTGCGTACATGAGGAGGGCTCGCCAGCCGAGATGCGTAGTAAGGCTCGCCAGCCATGGTGCGTATATAACGAGGGCTCGCCAGCCGCGATGCGTAGTAAGGCTCGCCAGCCATGGTGCGGTCGGTTGATCGACCGTGAGAATAGCCGCGTCGGATGGGCTTGTTTTGAAAGTAACGGACTCATGATGCCGTCGTAAAAATAGTGAATTTTGAATTTCCACTATCACTGTTTTTGAAATAAGCGGGTTCCGCGAGGAAGCCCCCTGTTGACATTTGAAGGAATAACGAATTTTGAACTTCCACTTCTCGTTTTTGGATTTGAAGTGGTGGTTTTCATCGCCGTTTGTTTGAATTTTTTGAAGGAAATAACAAATTTTAAATTTCGCTATTACGACTGTGGTGATGGTTTATGTGCCGCCGTTGACATGTGATTGAAATAGTGAATTTGGAATCTTCACTATTATGTTTGAAGTGACGGTTTATGTTGCCGCCGTTGACATGTGTGGTGAAAATGGTGGAATTTAATTTCCGATTTGAAGAAATAAGGAATTTGGACTTTCACTATTATTTTGAAAAAAAATGACAGTTTTAATTGCCGTCGTTTGAAATTTGAAGAAATAATGAATTTTAATTCTTCACTATTATTCTTAATATTGAAAATTGAAAAAATAGTGAGTTTGAACTTCACTATTATTTTTTGAAGTGACGGTTTTAATTGCCGTCGTTTGGAATTTGGAGAAATTGTGAAATTTGAATTTTCACTATTATTTTTGAAGTGACGGTTTTTAATTGCCCTCGTTTGAAGTTTGAAGAAGTAGTGAATTTTGAATTTTCACTATTACTTTGGAAAAAATGGCGGTTTTCATTGCCGTCGTTGAAATTTGAAAAAATAGTGAATTTTGAATTTTTCACCATTTTTTGTAAATTGAAGTGAAAATGGCGGTTTTGATCACCGTTTGTCTGAAACTTTTGAAGGAAAATAGTGAATTTTGATTTCACTATTTGTTTTTTGTATTTCAAAAATGACGGTCCTTAACGTCGTCATTAGAAATTTGAGGTTTATTACGGGAAATTGGGCCAAAGCCCAAAATTTCGCTGAAAGAGCAGGGAACACCTGATTGAGGCGCGAGCTACCTGGCGAACCAAGGTAGCTTCCCTATTTTTCTATAAAAGACGCGAGGATGGTTCGCATGCCATTCCCTCATTTCATCTTCAACCTTCGACATAAACACACCAAAAACTGACATTGAAGGTCTCTAGCTTGCTTCCATCCGTCCTATCATCAACAATGTCATCTCAAGGTATGTATTCCCTCTTGAATCCATTTGAATTTGTTGGTCCTTTAGCTAAATTGAATCAGGGCAAAATTTTACCCCAGAAAATCGATTTGGGCGTTTTTGATTGAGCCCATTTCGAGTATAGGGGTGCTTTTAGTTTGCATTTTGGTCCCCGTTCCCGCTCCTTATGTTCGAAAAACGTGAGTGAGGAGGAGAAACCGTCTCATCTCACAATACCAAGTTTATTTGCTTGGGTAATGGGTCCCACTAGGTTGCATTGTAGTCGGGAAAGACCGTATTTGCCATTGCGGACCTTTGTTGGGTATTGTGGGCAATATTGGAATTTTTGCCTTTTGTGACAGTCTTATGTCTGACAAAATGAGCGCCTGTTTGGGCTTGAATTGAGTCAGTTTGCCTCGAAATGGACCTTATTGGTAGTTTAGGTCGCCTTGAGGCGTGATAAATCACGTTTGCCTCTTTACGGTCGTTTTTGAATTTTTGACCGTTTTGTGCTCAAATTGGCGTATAAATTGCCTTTTTGAGCGGTAGAAAATTCCTCATTGCATTGGGAATGTACTTTGGTTTGTTGGCGGACATTGTGTGGGTCTTGGGGTGCCGTTTTTCATTGTGATTGTTTCGACTCGTCTTTTGCTTGAAAAGAAGGGTGAGTCGTTTTTTTTTTGTGCGTCTTTTGTGAATTGTTTTTTTGTTTGGTTGGGTTTGGGCGGGGTTGCCCTTGCTTTGCTTTGCAGGTTGTTTGTTTTTTTTGAATTTGTCCAATTTACGCCGTCAAAATGCCGAAATTTCGGCTGACGTTCTTTGGTTGCATTTGGTCGCAGGGGAGCGTTCGGGACCTACGGGATCTGTTGTTGAGGCATTGGAGGAGGAGGATGATCCAGGAGGAGCAAAAGTGACCGGGGAGGCTGCTGGAGTTGAGGTGGTGGTAGAGGATGCTTCCGTAGAGGAGGGGAGGCGGCTGTTGCAGCCGGCTTGTCCTTTTCGTTGTGGCTCATACACAGGGCAGCTGATGATTGGAGGTCAACACCGAGGTGGTGCGCCACATCATGGTTCTTGGCCTCCTTATCGTCCAAAGTCTGCCAGACACTGTCTTCTTTTTTGTCGTGGAGCAGGAACGAGGTATTACCGTCATGGTAACAACCTCTGCTTCCGTTGTTGCTCCTCTGTTTCCTGTGTTGCTCCCTTGCTTTTCCGAGCGAAAGGATGGGGAGTGCTTAGTTCGGTAGGTGGCGGATATCCCCCAGTTCGTTGTCTTAGGCCAGTGTCTGTATGATAGATGGTTGTTTTAGGCCAGTGTCTGTATGATACATATCTGTACTGGATCCTGTTCGTACGGTCAGTTATTCGTATCAAACGTGTGTCTATGTATTTTGCGTGAGGCGGTTTGTATATATGTGTTTTTGGATTGTTTGTGATTTTTGGCTTTTTTTTTGTGTTGTGTTTCAGAGAAGCGCTATCAGCTGTCAATTCTCCTTTTGCTTTGCACCAGTTCCTGCATCGTTAGTGTAGAAAACAGGCAACAGGTAGCACATATGCATAAACGTAAACACGTAAAAGCATTTGATTGAAAAACAAAATTAACCAAGATGACTTGAAGTTAAAATTGAATTTTGAAAATTGAAATGTATTTTGAAAATTTTTGCGACAAGTCGTCACGTTTAGACTCTCAAAAGGAATTAATTTGAAAATTGAGCAATTAACTCGTGTCTTGAATTAAATTGCGTTGAAATTGATTTGTGACTCGGAAAATTTCAAACTCAATCCATCAGGGAAGAATTTTAGAAAAGTTTTTTACAAGTATATTTGATTCGATTTTTGTGAGGTCAAGACTCGAATTTGTGAGTGCTTGAATTTTGAGGAAAATTGACGTCGTGTTATCAATTTTCGATTTTTATTTTGATGGAAAACTGTGAAAAAGCAAAAAAATTTCGGAATTTCGACTAACATGGAAACGATCCGTCGCGGATCGGGGCAACTAGCTGATACGGTCGTTATGTACCAAAAATAAATACCTAAGTACTACTAATAGAAGTCAGCGGTAAGTAGGGTCGATCTCCACAGGGAGGCTATTTTGCTAATTATCTGTTCAACTTAGTCTGTCAGAATGTCACTGAAATGGGGGTTTAAATTATTTTACCAAAACTATTTAAGAGATTAAAAGAGAGAAATTAACATTAAGAGAAGGGAACTAGGATTTCGGGTCATCAATAAACGTCGATTAGTCACAAATAAGGTCACGGATCGATCGATGTGTCGGTCTAAGGGGCAACGAATATCTCCTTTCGGTCTCAATTCGCCCTAAAATGCTATTAGCTTAACTTTCGCCCTCACTAAAGCATCCTATTGTTCACTGCAGGTCTCACCCCTTCCAACCTTTCGGTCCAGGTCAAGGTTTACCTAAATTAAAAGGCTAATTGTGTCGACTCAACTAGCAGGGTACAGTTAAAGCAGCGATTAACAACAAAGACTACAACTACGACGACATATCTAATAACCTAATTAGCAACTAACATTAGTCTAATGAATCACCTAGTCCTAGCAGAGGAATTTAGCTAGACATAATTGAATAAAGAATAAGAACAAAAAAAAGAATAATAAACATTAACATAAAATAAAGAGGGAAAAGAAGGGAAAAGAAGTTACAGTAGAAATAGATCCGGAATTAATAGAAGAATAATGTAGCAGAGTAACAGTGTATGGAATTATAAGAGATCCCGAGAGGGGAAGAGAAGAGAGAGTTACAAATGACGTAATACCTTCCTATTTATAAGAAAATAGGAATTATTCAACCTAATGACGGAAATAAACTAAAAAGCCCAAGCCCGTAGGAGAATCCACTCGATCGAGTGATTTAAAACCACTCGATCGAGTAAACTAAAGCTTAAACCACTTGATCGAGTAGAAAATCTACTCGATCGAGTAAATCCTAAAATGACACTACTCGATCGAGTAGAAAAAGGACTCGATCGAACATAATTTTACTCGATCGAGTACTTTCCAGCAACAGTTTCCTACTTTGCGCACTGAACTTCAAACGGCTGCCATTTCTTCGTTACTTGGTCAAACAGGGTGATTCCGGTGGAGTTGGAAAGCTAAGAGGACAAACTTTCATCTACAATTGGAATAACCTGAATATTAGTGGTATAACTCGAGATATGGCTCTTCAAAGTAGGCACTAGCAATTTGAAGTTCTTCCTTTGCTCGCCTAGCTATCTTTCTTCTTTGCGCATCTCAAAATAGCTACATTCCTGCTCCAAATTCACTCTTCCTCCAAATGCATGCTAAACGGACGGTAAAAGGCTTGATTTCACTACTTTTTGGTCCATTCCTGCAAATAAGACAAAATAACCCAAAGTAGCATATTCGGGGCATTTCGTAGCATAAAGCTACGATAAAAGCGTAGAAATACGTGCATAAATAGCTAAAAAGACTATATAAAATGCACGTATCACTAGCCCTTCCCCCCTTAAAAAAAGGAAAGAAAAATCTGTATGTTTAAAGCTGCGTCATGGAAACCGTGTCGGATTTCGTAAAACGCGAAAACAAGGAAATGTGAGTGTGAGGAAACACAAAAAGTCCTGGATCATCCCGAAGAGGCGCGAGCGTTCTGGCGGGTGTTTTGAGGTGTCAGGAGAAAACGCAAGTTGAAAGAGACAAAGTCAAAGCGGGAATCCTGGGGGAGGTCCTAAAGAGGCCCGATCAGCCTGGCGATGGGAGCCAGCTCTCCCCTTTTTCTGAAAAACGCGCTGATTGTTTTTGTATAAATAGTGATGCTTGCGCTTCATTGTTTCATCATCCGAAACACAAAAACATCTCTATAAAACCTCTTCTTCTTCCACTAAAATATTTCATGGATGCCTTTGAGAAAGCGTTAGGACAATGGTGCCGGGATTTGTCGCTTCCCGAAAAGTAGCAACTCATTTGCATGGGAGTTGGTCAATTGTTGGTGCTCCGTCAAGTCAAGGTGCAATGCTCATTCCTCGAAGCATGTTCTCGGTTTTGGGATTCGAAACACCATGTTTTCGTTTTCCCAAAAGGTGAAATTTGTCCTCTTGCCGAAGAAGTTGGAGCCATTGTTGGGTGGCTGGGTTGTGTTCCGGTGCTTCCGACGACTCGGTGGTGCTACAAGGAGAAATTCTGTTCCATGTTGGGTTTGTCGATAAGTCAAGTCAACTTCCTTCTTACTCCACATGGTGTGGACATGTTGGCTCTTATCAACATCTTTTCAAAATGATTAGACGCCAATGTTTCGGAGGTGGCTAGGAGAAGGGCTCTTGTCTTTTGCCTTTTCCATGCGTACCTCTTTGTTGATGCTTTGAAGAAGGAGGGGCCGAAATGCTATGGTAGCATGACCCTTGTTCATGTGGTTGAGCAAATGGAGCATGGTAGAGATCCATCATGGTTGGTGCTTGGAGAGATCATCCAAGCTTTGGACAAGGAAGGCTCTTGTGGAGAAGTTCCTTCATTTGGGTCCCCAAGGATCCTCCAAGTGTGGCTATTGGAGAGCTAAGGTATGTAGAGCCTCCGGTTTATTCTTCTTCTTCTTATTCATTATGTCACCTTACCATGAGGAAGAAGTTGTACTCGGATAGTTTTACTTCTACCGAGGCTTATTGGGCCGCAAGATTGGCGGAGGAGGGTGGTCCTCACATCCGTTGGGTAGTGCCATGGTGGCACTTGAGGTACTTCATGGGGTTTCCCGCTTCGGGTGCTAGTCCTCGTTCTTTGATGGTGGTGGGTTTGAAGGTCGCTTCCTTCATTTATCCCGAAAGGCTCATGAGGCAAATGGGGCGTCAACAAAAAGTGGCCACTCAAGATACCCTTGTCCAAGAGAATGTTTTCCGGAACTCTGAGCTTGTGGAGGTCTTCAAAAGATGGTGGGCCACTCGGCCGCTTTGAGAGGTACCAGAGCCCTTGCCACGACATGGGTGACTCCCGCTTATGTCAAGTGGTCACGCGCTCCGTCCTTGGAAGAGAGGTCCAAATTTCGTAAGGACGAGGTTGTCGACTTGAAGTATCGAGAGGTTGGCAAGGCCAACCGTGCCTTCTTCGAGGAGTATGTTGATGGAGCTAGTCCCGATGTGATGAGACCACCAAAGAGGAGAAGCTCGGGTCCCAAGAACATGGTGGGCCGTGCATGGGCTCGTTTTGGGCCGAACATGGGGTCTTGTGCTATAGCGGAGGCCATCGCCGTCTTAGATCCGTTGAGGATTCGTTCCGTGGAGGAAATCCATGCTAGGCGGGCCAATAAGAAGAACAAAGGGAAGATGTACCCCGAGGGAAAAGGCAAGGGTAGAATGGAAGAGTGAAGACCTCCGTTACCCATTTTATTATGGGTTATGATAAATACAACCCAATGGGTTGTATTTAAGAAACTAAAAAAGGAAATAAACACTTAGTATTTGCATTAATTGCATGGATTTATGTGTAATTTGTTGTTTAATTTCTAAATTAATACCAAATTTTGAAGGGTATTAAATGCTTAAATACAACCCATTGGGTTGTATATAGCATTTCCCTTTTATTATTATGTTGTATTAGTGTTGTGAGTTTTTATTATGTTGTACTAGCTAGTTATTGTGTGTTTTGTGCTAGTTTTATTATTTGAGGTGTTTTAGTTGACACCTTAGATTTAACAAGTTGTAGACTCGTCGAGCTTTATTTGTTGTTGAAATTGTAATCCCTCCCATTATTAATTAAATAAGAGGATTGCTTATGTCAAAAATTGTGAACGCTTGTTTCTTCCATCCATTTTGTAAAGGCAATTCGATTTGAATCGTCCTAAACGTTTGCACTTGGGTAAGTGGGATTTTTGTAGGAAGGGAGAAAGGCTACTTTTTTTGTATTTTTGTGGGAAAGGGAATGGCTTTCCCCTTTCTCCTTTTTTGACGGGGATGTTTTTTGTATGTGGGTGATGTTTTTTGATTATGGGGATGGTTGTATCCTTCTTGTGTAAGAAAGGACTGCCTACGTATCCACCTGGAGAGGTGAAATCAAACCATGATCGTAGTTCGAAATGTTTTGTAAATTTTGATTGTGTTTTGTGGTTGTATCCCTCATGTATAAGAGGGACTGCCTACGTATCCACCTGAAGAGGTGAAATCAAACCATGCTCGTAGTTCAGGGGTTTTTGTGAATTTTTTTTAGTGCAAATGGACGTTGCCTTTGACAGATCAAAGGACATTCGAAACGGGCAAGGTGCCGCAACTTAGACTCGATAAAACATGCAATTTGAAATTAGAACGTGTTTGAGGAACTTGACTTGAAAAGGGTTAAGGTTGACGCTAGTTGTAAAACTAGGCTTGGATCGTTGGTTGCTACGGTTCAAGGGTAGTATTTCTTGAGTTGGTCTAGGTTTGTCGGGTTTGTAAAATCCTCCCCATCTAGGGCACTCAGTCTCACTGCGCCCCTCGAAAGTATTTTCTTGACCAGGTATGGCCCGACCCAGTTGGGTTTGAATTTTTCCCTCAGATCGACGGGTAATGGTGCTCGAACTGACTTGAGGATCAAATCGCCCTCCTGGATGTTCCTGGGTTTGACCCTCTTGTTGAATGCCCGTTGTATACGTCGTTGGTATAGCTGGACGTTGTGCAAGGCGTTGAGCCGCCGTTCGTCTAGAAGAGTGAGTTGTTCGTACGTTCGACGGGTCCATTCCGCCTCAGGGACTTGACTCTCCAGTAAGATGCACAGAGATGGGACCTCTAACTCTACCGGTTGAACTGTCTCCATACCGTATGCTAGGTAGAAGGGTGTGGCGCTTGTCGGTGTTCGAATGGAGGTTCGGTATCCCCAGAGTGCGAATGGGAGTTTGCTCGGCCAATCGCGATAGTTGTCTTACATTTTCTTGATAATGGTGATGAGAGTTTCGTTAGCTGCCTCCACCGCTCCGTTGGTTTGGGGACGGTAGGGGGATGATCGATGTCGTTTGATCTTGTATTTGTCCAGCAAGGCCTGAGTTTCCGCCCGGAATTGAGAGCCTTGATCGCTGATGATTTCATGGGGTACCCCATATCTGCAGATGATGTTGTCCTGGATGAACTTGGCCACTTGTTTGGCAGTCAAGACTGCATATGACTGCGCTTCCACCCATTTGGTGAAGTAGTCTATGGCGACGAAGACGAAACAATTCCCCTTGGTGCCCACCGGGTTAACTTTCCCGATGATGTCGATGCCCCAGGTTGAGAAAGGCCAGGGTGACGTCATGGTGTATAAAAGGGATGGTGGTATATGTTGTATGTTGGCGAAGATTTGGCAATTGTGGCAATGTTTGACGTAGTTATGGCAATCGGCTTCCATGGTGGTCTAGTAGTAAACTAGCCGCATGATTTTTCGAGTAAGCATCATTGCGCTCATCTGAGGGCCATATTCTCCATCGTGGACCTCTCCTATGACTTTTTTGATCACGAATTGTGATGCAAGTAAACGGGTGGCTCTTTGTCCTCTTTGTTCAGAGTTAGGAGGAATTCGTTTTTGGTTTTGTAATTGAGGATGGCTTGGTACGAAGGTTCATCATGGCTTTCCTCGTCGTTGTTGATGGCACAAATGTGAGCTGGCTCGCTCCTTCTCTCGACACATAGGGGCATCGACATCATGTCGTCAGGTATGTTGACGAGCGGGGCAAGTTTTGATAGGGCATCAGGAAATTGATTTTCTTCTCGTGGCAAGTGGAAGTAGTCGACTTGGTCGAAGAACTCGGCCTCTTGATTGATTTTTGGTCGGTAGGGAGCTAAGCTGTCACTTCGGATTTTCCATGATCCGGACACCTGAATGATGATGAGCGAGGAATCGCCATGGACCCTTAGTCTCTTGATGCCGAGTGTGATGGCTGCTGCAGGCCGATGAGGCATGCTTCATATTCAGCGGCATTGTTGGTGACGACGAAGTCTAGTTTGACCGATATCGGAACGTGTTCTTCTATCGGTGATATTAGGAGGATTCCTACCCCGAAGCCTTTCAGATTAGATGCACCATCGAAGTATAGGTCTCGTGCGTCGGAATCGGCACAAAGTATGTCTTCGTCAGGAAGTGACCATGTGTCGGTCGTTAGATCCTCGTTGACGGGATTTTCTCCCAGGAAATCGGCAACTGCTCTTCCCTTGATAACCTTGAGGGGTACAAACTTGAGATCAAACTCGGACAGCATGGGTGTCCACCTAGACAGCCTTACGTTTAGTACGAGTTTTTCGAAGATATATTTGACCGGGTCCATCTTGGAGTAGATGTGTATCGTGTAGCTGAGCATGTAATGCCGCAACTTCTTTGTTGACCATAATAGGGTAAGGCATGTCTTTTCCAGTTGGGTGTACCTTGTCTCGTACTCAATGAACTTTTTGCTGATGTAGTAGATGGCTCGTTTTTCGCCGTCGACTGTTTGTGCTAGCATTGCTCCCATGGCTGTGTCTGTAACAGTCAGGTATAGGGATAAAGGAATCCCTGGTTGAGGTGGCATGAGGACAGGAGGTTTGGATAGGATTTTCTTTATTCCAACGAAGGCCTTTTGACAGTCGTCATCCCAATCGGTGTGATCGGAGGTGCGAAGTTTCTTGAATATTGGTTCACAAATCATGGTGAGCTTGGTAATGAAGCGGCTGATGTATTGGACCTAACCGAGAAATCCCCGAATCTCCTTCTCGTTCTTAGGCCAAGGCATTTGCTGAAGGGCTTTGATTTTGGTTGGATCAATCTCAATGCCTCTTTTGCTGACGACATGTCCCAAGAGTTTTCCGGAGGTGACCCCGAATGCACACTTCTGAGGATTTAGTCTCATGTTATATTTCCGCAGACGAGAGAAGAATTTTTGAAGGGCGTTGATGTGGCCGTCCCGTTCTCTTGACTTGACAATCATGTCGTCGACATATACCTCTACCTCCTTGTGCATCATATCATGTAGGAGAGTGGTAGCGGTTCTTTGATAGGTAGCCCCGGCGTTGATGAGACCGAAAGGCATGACTGTCTAGCAATATGTACCCCATTGTGTAGTGAATGCAGTTTTGTGCATGTCTTCCTCAGCCATTTTAATCTGGTTGTACCCGACATACCCGTCCATGAATGATAGGAGAGCATGTTCGGCAGTGCTGTCTACCAGAATGTCAACATTTGGCAAAGGGAAGTCGTCCTTTGGACTCGCCTTGTTCGGATCCCCTTAAGTCGATGCAAACCCGAGTTCTCCCCTCTTTCTTCGGTACAGAACAATGTTGGCCACCCAGTCAGAGTATTCAGACACTTTGATGAAACCAGCCTTGAACTGTTTATCCACTTCTTCCTTGATTTTTAGGGCCCATTCAGGATGCATTCGACGCAGCTTCTGCTTCACAGGTTTAGCTCCGGGCTTAATGGGTATCCGATGCTCTGAAATTTCCCTGTCAATCCCAGGTATGTCTCTGTAGGACCAGGCGAATACGTCCTTTTATTCGTGGAGGAGGTCAATGAAGTGTTGTCTTTTCGAGGGGTCCAGGGTTGTCCCTATCCTAAGTTCTTGAGGTGTGTTGTCGGTTCCTACGTTGATAGGTTCGGTCTCCTCAATAATGGGGGTTCCGGTTTCCCGTTTGTCAAGTTCTTTGGCTAGGTGAGGTGGGAAGTCACTCAAGTCAAATTCCTCATAGTCATTCAGAATTGCATTGCAGTTAAATTGAAACGAGTCATAAGATAACTTAACGTTCATTAAGTTGACACGAGCAAAAAGCTCGGAGAGGACAGACATCTCGTGGTCAGTCAGAAGCGACACAGCAGAGGAGGTGGCCCCTAGAACAGGCTCCAGGTTGTCACCTTTCATGGGAGTGGGGGTGACCCTAGTAGACTCAGCCTCTGAATCAGCCACGACCTTGTGATAAAATAGTGGGAAGGGGACCTTGACTGGGACATTAGGAGTGTTTGGAGCTATGACATACTCTGACTCCGACTCAGACTTAGATTCAGATTCTTCTCCATTTCCCTCTGTGAACATAGGGCCTTCTCCAGTTGTGATCTTGAGAATGCGGCCACGGCGATCGGTCCACTTGACGGTTTTCCTCCAGCCTTGTGTAGCTTTCTCCGGGTGAGTGTCGGAGATCAAGGCAGTTGGGTCAAATCGGTTGTCCTTCAGGGCGATGTTGATAATGTCCTCATAGTCGAGGTGCTTGATGTTATCCTCTCCAAAGAGGAGAGTGACAGCTTGCCCATTGAGGCATGATGACGACTTAGACTCGGTTGATACAGCTTCGGTGTTGTCGGGGATGAAGTAGCAGTCCTGGAAGACTTCCACACCCGGGTACCTGGTCATGGCCACAGAGTCATAGATCGGCTCTGGAAAGCCATGGTTGAGCTCGGACTCTCCCTCGGGGACAAAGTATCCATTGAGGGTCAGATGATATGGACGGAGGATAACCCCGTGCTTCTTGCTCTTCCGAACTAGGAGGTTCATCTGCTGGATATATTCATCGGTAGGTTCATATCCCAGTCCGAAGGGAATGTTGGGGACCTTAACCTGTTTCAAGGGAGGTAAGGTGCTCTTCAGTGGATTGAGGGGCAAGCCCGGGAAGTAACCCTGGCGCATCATGATGCGGTTGACCGTGAGGTTGGCAAACAGGTCACAATCAAAGGGTGTTGATTCATCAGTTATGGTATTCACAGCTTGGAACCCCCACATTTCATTGTCATCTTCCCCAATGGTCTGGGAGGCTATTCCCTTCCTCATGACATCTTTGATCGGGGAAGCAGGAATTGTGATTGTTTTCCCGTTAAAGGGGGCCCTGATCTTCTGGTGGAGAGTTGAGGTAACTGCCTTGACGGCGTGAATCTAGGGACGTCCCAGGAGCATATTGAAGGAGGCATCGATGTCGACCACCTGAAAACTGGTTTGTCTTTCCAGTGGTCCGGTTGCGACAGTCAGAGTGATGAGCCCCGCGACCTTGCGACGAGTGCCGTCGTAGGCGCGTACTCCTTGATTTGTTGGGACCAAATCAGCTTCCTTAATACCCAGCTTGTGAGCAGCCTTGAGGGGAATGACATTTACCGCGGATCCGTCATCTACAAGGACCATGGGTACATTCTTCTTGAGACATTGTACGGTAATGTACATGGCAAGGTTATGATTGGCTCCGAAGGGAGGGATATCTTCGTCAGAGAAGATGACCGGGTTGTTCAAGTCAGGGGTGTCCCTCGTCATATGTGACACTATTTCTTTAGGGGAAGAGGTGGAGGGCACAGTTAATTTCCCAAGGCCTGAAGCAAAGCCTGTCGATGCTCAAAGGATGTCGCGATCAGTTGCCAAATTGAGATTTCGGCTTTCGCCTTTTAAAGCTGCTTGAGGATCGAATTCTCAGGAGCTCTTGGTTGAGTGTCCGCTTCCGGGACGACTTGGTCGTTTGTTGTCGGAGCGACCGTCGAACTGTTCGGGTTCTGATAGGGGCGTCCGGACCGGATAAGGTGACCGATCTCTTTCTCCCTTTTCTCTTTCCCTGAGACAATATAGACATCTTCAACATCGTCTCTCCAAATGCCGTTCATTTCAGGATCTCGAAGGCACCTTGGAGGGGTATTCCTTGGTGGGCAGTTTTTGTGAGGGATATTTTTGTGAGGGTAATTTTTGTGAGGTTGATTATTGTGAGGATGATTATTATGAGGGTGATTATTGTGAGGTGCATGCCAGAATGGTCGCGGGAGCAATTCGTCCTGCTGAGGATAGTTTTGGGTGCTCGGGGGACTCTCCCTCGGGAGTGGTGGTGGAGGATTGAAGATAAGCCGGCGGTAGGCATCGTCAAGTCGGGTAATCCTCTCGGAGAGGCTGGCTGTGGCTTCCTCAACCTGTTGGAACATGGTGAGCATAGTTGCGGCACTGAACACAAATACCCCGTCCGAGGGATCTTTCTCCAAGGTGTTCACCTCGTCATCAATTGGCAGGATGAGGTGAGAGCAGTCCAGAGTTGGTTCATCTTTGGAGATAGTGTGGATTCCGAGAGGGTTTGTTTTGTTGTTTGGCTTAGTCGGTGGGGGTAAAGGCAATTCCCCTTTCTCAATCATGTCTTGGATGATGTGTTTGAGTTTGAAGCAGGTTTCTGTATCATGACCTTTCCCTTGATGGTACTGACAGTAGGCATTGGGGTTCCAGAAGCGGGATTTGTTAGCATCGGTCGGATCCGGGGTGGGTCCGATTGGTTATAACTTTCCCTGGTCCATGAGTCTCTTCAGGGCACTTGTAACACCCGCGAATTTTCCATTTTGACATTTAAAATTTATTAAACCGTTTGGTTACTTTATTCTATAATTTTGAATTATTCTATTTAATTAATTTTATGTCCAACACGATTAATTTTATAAACGTATTATTTAAAAGCTCGTTTATATAAAAATACGTAGGATTAAATTACATCTTTAAGGCATGATTTATATAATAATATATGTATATGTATTTTTGGTCGGATAATAATAGTGACAGCAATAATAATAATCTTCGTCTAAATTTCCGTCTAACATTAGACCGTCACATTTCATTTTGTACCTACCTTAATCCGGACCAACCAAAAACCAACAACACATTCACCTACCTACACTCTACCTTTAAATATATTTATATATTTATATTATTATTATTGATGGGGCATATTCTGCACCCGCTGACCAGTCAACATGTCGAGCAAGGTCAAAGATATCCACAGCAAGTCAACGGCTTAGGCAGCCTAACCGACGAGGCCTGTCGGCCTGTCATATGGGTCCCGGCCGGGGCAACCAGCCAGCCGGTGCACACATCCGCGAACTCATATCCAAGACCCCTCGGCGGTGAGCCAACAGGGCCCGTCGGCCTGCCATGGGTCCCTCGGCCGAGGGTAGATCAGTCTTTCCACCTGCTAGCCACTTGGTCACTTGGCCACTACGTGACAAAAGGTGAAAGTCTATAAATACTCCTCTACTCTCATTGAGTAAAGGATCCACAATTTAACCTAAGAATCACTATTCATCTGGTAATATCTTCCTTATCTCTCTACAATACGTACTTTGCCAAGTAACAACAACTTATCTTTCTAAGTTTACTGACTTGAGCGTCGGAGTGAGTTCGCTCGGCCCAAAGCCGAGCCCTCAGTTTGCTCATTGTTTCAGGAGACCGCAAGGAGGAGTTAACAAAAGACGTCATTCTACAAGCACGGGTGGTGACAAATAACTGCTCTGGAATTACACCCGGAACAATTGGCGGTGCAGCCCGGTGGAGGACAACAGATGGCCTGACCCTCCTCAGGGATAACAATTTTGTACCCCCTGCCAAAGTGAAAGTGGCCCTCGAAAAATGTCTCGCCAGAACAACTGGCGAACTTATGAGTCCAGACCCGGTCCAGGCGGACCTTACAGGCCTCGCCGTGATCCATGACGTATTGCCTCCCGTCATTGGGACGAGCCCTCTCAGCGTCATCATCGAAATCGTCTCCGTCGTCATCAACATCATCATCATCCTCCCTTTCCTCCAAAA